>NC_141698.1:152344908-152924908 GCF_964263255.1 Lissotriton vulgaris | reverse complement strand
CAGTTTTGTAAACAAGGGAAACATTAACATAATACCATAAGGTCGACAGCAGAACATGTTGTTGTCCAAACGCTCTAGTGAGCACTAAAAATCCGTAAGTTCAAGGGGGGTCACTGAGCCTGTAGCTCTTATCGTTACAGGGGTTACATGCAATAAGGGCGAGGGTGCTGTCCCCCACCACTGGCAGCTTTTGACATCTAGCTCAGTTCCAGCCAGAGTTCTCAATGTCAGTTGAGGGTGTCCCGTTAAGTTCAGAGACCAGTTGCTCGGCAGTAACACATCTCAGGTCACAGCCAGGCACTCACCTCTGGGGGATTCGTCCTCCCCTCCGATATAGTCCCACGACTCACCAACAGTGGGCACATCCATGGCATTGTATCAGTACAGGGTTCAGCTCACGTGGCCATAGCAAGCAAGGTTGGGCGCTCTTTCAGTGTCAGGACTGCCTTGCTAGCCACATCGCTGCGTCTACTGATCCTAGTAGTACTTCCGCTGCAGACCTCCTCAATGTCTGGGTAGCAGGACAATTGTCTCGGGACATATTCATTGGACTGTATCTGCGGTTTGTGGTGTGACATCCGGCAGGTCCAGCGAAACTTGGGAGTCCGGTATGCCGTAAAGGTATTCATCATCACTCACAAGGGCTTCAGGGCTAGTTTCAAAAGCAGGACCTGCTGTCTGTGAGCTGCTGATCTCCGCCGCCATGCGGAGGGCTTCCTGTTGTTCACTGCATACACTCAGGCGTGGGACCCACCTCCGGTTCCGCGTGTGTCGAACTCGCTGGCGAGGGTCTTCCGCAGCGTCGTCTTCGGGATCCACGATCGCGTCGCATTTTCGGTGGCATCTCTCTAGGCTCTGTATCAACACCCGAGCCAAGGCAAGTCTCAACTGCTTCAGGAGTATTGAAAAAGTGTGTCTTAACCTGTGCCACCACACGCAGGCGGGCCGGAAAGAGCAGTGAATATTTCAGAGCCAGGCGGCGTAGTCGCTGTTTCACCGCTAGAAAAGAGTGGCGTTGGGGTTGCACCTGCACAGTGTAATCAGGGAAGAACATGATTTTGGTATTCTCAACTCTGGTTTCAGATAATTTCCGAGCCTCGCGCAGTATGGCGTCGCGGTCTCTGTAGTTCAAGACGCGAATGAGCATGGGCCTCGGGTTGGAGCCTGCAGGTGGAGGACGCGTTGGTACGCGGTGGGCTCGCTCCACTTCAAAGTGCTGCGAGAGGGTACCCTCCGGTAGCAGGTTCCTGAGCCAATGTTCCACATGTTCTGCTGGCTCTCTGCCCTCCCATCGTTCCGGCAGACCCACTATGCGGACGTTGTTTCTCCTCCCCCATCCTTCCGCGTCCTCAGCCCGATCTTCCAGGAATTCCACTCTGTTAAGAAGATCCTGGACATGCTTGTCCTACTGCGTAATCTTGGGTGTCATATCCATCATAGTTGTTTCAAGGGCGGCCGTCTGGTCCGAGAGCTTTTTGTGGTCAGCTCGAAGGTGTGTCAGGTCAATAGCCACTCCATCAATTTTAGTCTCTAAAGAGGTGCGGGTCTGTTGCATTAACTCCTCCAGTCTCTCGATTGCCGCAATCATCATGTCCAGTTTGGAGGCAGTATGGTCCGGTTCAGTCTGCTTCGCCATCTTCCCTTTCCCCAGCGTGCCGCTTGCACCAGCTCTTGTTTTACGCCCTCCAGACATGGGAATCACGACAGCGTCCCGATTGCAGCGTAGGTTGGAGGGCTCTTCACGGCGACAGGCAAGGATAGCGCGTCACCAGGCGATACAGGGCAGGCGTAGGGGAACGCAGGTTATCCACCTCCTAGAGTCCTGTGAGACCCTCCCAGCAGGAAGAGTGGCGCCGTGCGGGGGGGGGGGGGGATGGGGAGGGGTTGTCAGTGCTACGTGACTTATGTCTTCTCCAGCCAGAGCTAGTGATTGTCAGTGGATCTAGGTGGGAGGTGGGCTTCCAGCTTAGAGATCCAATCTGAAAGTCTGATCCCGGCAATAGTGGCTCCCTCCGCCAAGTGCGAGCGCAAGCGTAGCTGGCCTCCTCAATACGCAAGGTAGGGTAGATGTCAGGTGCCACTCCACACCTCTCTGCTCTGTCTCCCGCTTGTCAGTGCTTTCCAGGAGGTTACAGTCCCCTCTGTGTTTAGGCGCCCGTACCCAGAGATCCTGTGCGGCAGGCAGCTTCAGGTGTACTCCTTCCTCGCTCCGCAGGTGCCCAAGCCAGGTAGCAGTTGCTCGTGCGCTCAGAGACACTCTGTCCGTGTGCAGCCCCTAACCGCAATCGCCGCTAGAGCTGCCGCAGAGTAGCCATGGGGGGCGGCCAGTTGCTCCTCAAGTTCCTGGGATGGGGTCTCTGCTGCAGTGTTTGGGTCGGCAGACCCCAACAGGAGAGCACCAGCGACAGGCCACACCAGGAAGTCCACAGTTGTGCACCCCCCCTCCGCCCCCACTCCAACAAGTCTGTGTACCAGTGGGGGGTGATGTCGTATTTGAGTCCAGTTGACTCAAGCAGAAGGTATCGCCAGGATCTACGCGTCAGCCAAGGGGGGGCCGGGGTGCAGCAGGCCGTGAGGAGCAGGGGTCAGGGGGAGGCGCAAGGGAGCTCCAGTTCCCGCGTCGTGGGCGATCCGCCGCAAGTCCCACCGGCTCCAACCCAGATCCGGCTCTCCTCACCGCAGCTAGAGGAGGGAGTCGGTCTCCAACAGTGTCTAGCGTCAGCTCCCTTCGCCCAGTCCGCGGGTCACGTCGTGCTGCAGCCAGGGGCCCAGTCGCCGCATCGGTGATGTCGCAGCAGCAGTCAGGGGGGAGTGTCGACGGCTCCGAGGCACCAGATATTCCGTGCCGCGGCCCACCGCCGCAGGGCCTAATAGGCCTGGCACAACCCCGACCTCAAGTAGCTGCAGGCGCCGGCCGGAAGGGTCCGCCGGCGGGATGTGTGGTCGTCTCCTCCGGCGGGGCAGCAAGGAGCAAGCTGCCGGCCCCAAACTTCACCAGTACGGGGAGGAGTGCTTTGGGCTCCCTCGCTGGTGTTTTCAGCCAGAATCGGATATTGGAAGCGGATAAATGGCCTGTGGTAGGGGAGCTTCGCTCAGAGCTCTACCCAGGCACGTCTACCGCCATTGTGTGCTCAGTCACGCGCCCCTGGGAGTTCTACCTCTCATGAGCTCAGAGGGGCTGTGGCCAGTACTGCTCCACGGTGTGATACGATAAGCCCAGAGTCTTTTAAGGATTTCGTGTCTCCATAACAGCTTGTTACTGTTGTCCAATTGGATAATACCCTTGATGACCCTGTTGAAGCGTTCAACTGCATCGTTGCCCATGGGATGGTAGACTACAGTGGTTTTATGAATGATCTTGTTTCTATCAAGGTAGGTTTTGAACACGTCTGATGTGAATTGGAGAGCATTATCGCTAACTATGAGCTTGGTTAGACCTTCGCGTGTTAACACTTCATCAAGGAAACTGACGACACTGAGGGCGTCTGGCTTAGTGACAAATTTTATCTCTGGCCATTTGGAGAAATGGTCAATGAGGACAATTGTTTACACTTCCTCACCATGTTCAACAATGGTTCCCATAATGTCTACCCCAATTCTTTCCTAAGGCATAGTGGGGCAAGTGATGGGATGTAGTGGAGGTCTGAAAGTGACTTGGCTTTTGTCGGAACTGAGGCATAAGGTGCAGTCTCTGACTACTCTTTCAACAGCTATGATATTGCCCGGCTACCAGAACCAGTTTTTGACTTTGCTCTTAGTTTTCCAATGCACAAATATTCTTTGTGACAAATCTTGAGTATTTTCTTTCTAAGATTGCAAAGAGGAACAACTCTACCACCTCTCAAAAGCAATCCATTCTCTTGCGACAATTCATGTTTGACTTCCCAAAAAGGGCATAGAGCATCTGTCAATTTACCTTTACAGGCCCAACCCTTGGACAGCATATTTTTAACACGCCGCATACAACAGAGTCTTTGGCTTGCTCTAGCATCCATTCATCCAACGAAACCCTTTGTAACTCCTCATGTATATTTGCAATGCATAACTTCTACAACATCACGGTTATCGTGATCTGGAACACCAGCAGGCATGTGGCTCAGGAAGTCTGCCACTACATGTTTTACACCAGGTACATACTGGAACAGATAGTTGAAATCGAAGAGACGAACAGATAACCGTACCAGCCTTGGGGAAGCTGCATACAGGCCTGTCGTAGTGAACGCCTTTTTCAGCGGTTTGTGGTTGCTGCGTAGGGTAACTTTATTTCCCCAGACAAACTGTCGGAAATGTTCGAGCCCCCAACCGCATGCTAGTGCCTCCCACTCTATGATGGAGTATTATTGTCCCGTGGGAGTCAAAGAGCTGGAAGCAAAAGCAATGGTGCATTCTCCCCCCTTTGCGTCTTTTTGGGTAAAAACAGCACCCAAACCCTTGCAACTGGGATCGGTCGTGATAATGTTTTCTAGCAGGGGGTCAAAGCCTTGCAATGGTAAAGCGGAACACATTTCTTTAAGGTACTGAATGAGTCTTGAAATGTATCATTCCACACAAACTTGTTCTTAAGCTTGAGCAATCGTCTTGAATCACAAGTTGTACATGGGAAATTCTTAATACATTTCACATAGAATTCAACCAGACCATGAAAAGAACGTAAATCTTCCTCGTTGCACGGTACAGGTGAATCTAGTATGGCATTTAACAGTTCTTTTTTTGGTCTGATTCAATCCACTGTAATCTTATGTCCAAGGTAGTTTACTTTTGTGCAAGCAAATTTATATTTGTTATGCTCAGCCATTAAACCTTTGGCATCAAGGATCCCAAGGACCTGGTTAACTTTCATGTCATGCTCCTCCCTTGTTCTTCCCATCACAAGGATGTCATCTTGGAACATTAAAATGTCTTTGACCTCCATGAAGATGTGGTGCATCAATCTCTGAAACATTGTGGCAGCAGATGCCAACCCAAATGGTACTCTGGTGAACCGATAGCACCCAAATGGGGTTATGAATGTGGTAAGGTTCTTGCTATCGTGATGCAGGGGAACTTGGTGGTAAGCGGATTTCAGGGCTATGGTAGAAAACCATTTTACTCCTTAAGTGCTAGCCAACAGCTCGCTAATTCTAGGGATAGGGAATTGCCCAATCCCCAACGGTGACAACCACTCCGAGGCTTCTACACGCTCAATGATACCATCTTGAAGAAGTTTCTCCAATTGGGTCTTCACCTCATCTTTTACTGCAAATGGTAAATTTCTTACTTTATGCAAAACTGGGATTGCATTAGACTTAACGTGTATTGTGTGCTTGTACCCATTTAAGGCACCGATCCTACCAGAGAAGACTCTGGGGAACTTATTTAATAGACTCTTGCTGTATATTCTCCATCGCTGTGGATGACCAAGACTGGATCGGACTTACTGGGATCAAGGATAATTCCCAGGCTGCCTTGATCCATCCATTCTAAAACAGAGGGGCCCACAGACGTTACATATAGTTTACCTGAGGACTCTCTCCCCTTAAATGCAAAATTTAGTTTTCTGAAACCGCATACCTCTATGGGATTGCCTACCAGAGAGGACTCTGGGGAACTTATTTAATAGACTCTTGCTGTATATTCTCCATCGCTGTGGATGACCAAGACTGGATCGGACTTACTGGGATCAAGCATAATTCCCAGGCTGCCTTGATCCATCCATCCTAAAACAGAGGGGCCCACAGACATTTCATATAGTTTACCTGAGGACTCTCTCCCCTTAAATGCAAAATTTAGTTTTCTGAAACCGCATACCTCTATGGGATTGCCTATAAATGTTGTAATGGTGATGTCAGCTATTTCCAACTGCTTCCCTAGCTGTGGAACACATTTTTCCTCCCAGACTTTGCTGTTGACAATGGTGTAGGGGGAACCAGAGCCTGCAACTTCTGCTTATGTTAACCTCCCCAATGGTCATGTCGCATACTGGTTTCTTGGTTGTGGTGGTGTGGGCCTCACTAACTTGTAGAACACACTTGTCTTCTATGTTGAGGACAAACATGTTCACCTCATCGTCGTCGTACGTGTTGAGGTTTGCATCTTTATCCACCTCAACCAGTTATCAGAGCATGCAGATTTTATATGGCATGCTTTTGGAAAATGCACTATGATACCTCAAAAGAAGCATTTAACATTTCGAACAGGACATTTCTTATTGTCATCCATATGTGCTATGCTACCACAACTGTAGCAAAGTCCCTTGTTGCTGCCTTGTAGTCTGCTGGAAGCAGGCTTGTAACCTCTATTGTTTCTGCTCTGTTTGGACACGGATTTGGATTCAACCACCCTGGTCACAGTACCATCATCTTTCTTTTCTTTGTTCACCAAGAGAACTGCTTTGGCGCAGCGACCAGTGAGTTCAGCCCTCCTAGCAATGTCTATAATGGTTTGCAGAGGGGATTCCCCGTTGGCCTACAAACTATCTTGAATGTTAGTGTTGGAACCTTGTATGACTATCTGGTCCCTGATGAATTCGAAGTGAAAATTCCCAAAGCAAAAAGTTATGGCTAAGTTTTTCAATGCTGATACATAATAATCAATTGATTCCTCCTTACCCTGTTTCCTGTGGAAAAACATGTGTCTGTCCATACCTTCACAGACTGTGGGTATATAGTAAGCATTTAGGTTGTCTATAGCATTGCCAAATATATCATCTTCCCCCTCTCCTCTAACTTTCTTATTTATGCTGTAATATACCTTGATACCTCCAGCACCTAAAACAATGCACAAACATTTTTTTTCAGCAGCATAATCCTCATTGTTATCAAACGTGGATATATTGTTTTTGAAATATTCCCTCCATTCCTCCCATTTAAGTAAGGGCTCACCCTAAGCAAGTAGGAATGTCTGGGGAGGAGATAGGTTCCACAAGTACCCAGACGCCATAACCGAGGAGGATGAGGTCATGCCAAACGACTGGAAGGACTGCACGGTAAAGGAGTGGTGAGGGCAAGGGGTGAAGAGAGAAAAACAAGGTATCGAGCTCCAACAGACACCAGGCACAAGGATTGATAAGCAAGTACTGTGCTAGAAGCAAAGTAGTATGCATGGAAGCTGCTCGTTGGTATCAGTTATGCTGTGCCCATCAGCATGAACGAGCATACGAAAATCAACATTTTGAAATTGAACGTAGAAGCAAATCAAACAACACGCGAGGCAATAGAGGGGGAGTGCGAAGCAGGACTCTCAGACTAATAAACGTAAGTGATACCAAAGGGGAGGATGGACGGAGTGTTGAACAATGCAAGCACTCACCCCCAGTCAACTGATCTGGGTTTAATCCATCATCATTCTTTAGCTCACTCCGCCACCCCAGTTCATGGCAATATGCAAATCAGTCTGACCCTGTGCCTCATGGAAACAGTCCAGCCCGAACTGCCAAGCCATGTCTTCCCTGGACCGGACACAAGCATCCTGGGACCCGTTTCTGGCTAATCAGCCGTCACCAGCCAGGCTAGCTTGAATACAGTGGCAAAGTGAGCAAGTGACCCACGTCTGGGCATACCCTGCCAACTTAGGGCGAACAAAGCAATACCGAAGGGGATGATGGACGGAGTGTTGAACAATGCAAGCACTTGCCCCCAGTCAACTGTTCTGGGTTTAATAAATCATAATTTTTTAGCTCACTCCGCCACCCCAGTTCAGACATGGCCATATGCAAATCAGTCGGACCCTGTGCCTCATGGGAACAGTCCAGCCCGAACTGCCAAGCCATGTCTTCCCTGGACCGGAAACAAGCATCCTGGGACCGGTTTCTGGCTAATCAGCCGCCCTCAGCCAGGCTAGCTTGAATCCGGTGGCAAATCCCTTTGGTTTTGCTTTGTTCGCAATAAACGTAAGTGAGCACAAGTTGAAGTACCTCTTAAAGGCATATGGATTCTTGAAATGTCCTTTTTGGGAGTGATCTCTTTTTCCTTTCCTTGTGAAGAGATTTAGGTAAGTTGAAAGCTGTGTGACAGTTTGCGTACAGCAAGTGTGTAAAGCGACGTAGCAAAGAACTGAAACCCCGACCTTGAAGAAATTTAAGAAAGAGGCCTATGGCGTAGACGTACGTGCGTCGTTACTATACAACGTGGAACAAAAATCCAGCTGGCTTATCACGTGCGCGCAGGAGCGTGCAGCTGACCGTTCATAAAAGTCGTTGCATGGCAGTTAAACTGTCAACAGCATAGCTAACACACTAAGATTGGGCCAAAAGATTTCATGAATCGAGAATTCACCACAGACATTGAATAAAGGAGGGAAAGGCTGGTTAAACTCCCCCCAAAAAAACAATCACTTTGCTTTCCTAATGACACACGGTTAAATGAGGTGGTCCGTTCCATGGTTAGATACAGGTGTCCGAAATGTAAAAATTGAAACGTAGCTGCAAGTGCGCTGAAGACCATTAGCGGTTCTCACTAGCTGTCTCAAAGCAGAGGGTTCTTGCGTTGGTGATCCTAGTCGCCAAAATTGTACGGAATGAAAGCCGGTACAAAGTTGAAGAGAATAACTTCTTTATTTTTTTTTTAATTAAATTTGTACTTTATTGCATATCCAAAAAAGCACACAGCACTCTTCACCCACAACCCGGAGGCCGGCGGCAACAGTAAATAGCATCCGGTTCAGTGTTCAGTACCATCATACACAGCCTTAGTGCCAGCATCCCGGAGGCCTGGTGGCGCAAACAGAGAGATTATCACGCATGGATGGCACTGCCATGTAGCAAGAATGGAATGGACAATCCTCATGATGTAACCCAGAACCGTGGAGTATTGTGCAGTTGCAGTTCAGCCAGAGTGACTGTGTAGAACAAATCCTGAAGTCAAGAATCAGTCTATACCAAGTAACAGTACAGTGAAACCCACATCTAAACAAGACCCCCACCCCCCCAACAACCAACCTACACGAACATGTGTCTACCTACCCACCCGCATTATCTGTAACAGTCTGATTGCTAACACTGTGCCCACAGCCAGAGACCCCATAGACCCCCATGTGTGAGAGTATCTCCACTGTAATGACCACCGAGTGCCAGCCCCCCTGTGTAACCCCCCGCCATTACCCACCCCACACAACGCGGCCAACAGCCCGAGGGACCAGGTAACTACCTCCCAATATGACATAGTTAAACGTGTAGTGTGTCTCTCTCCGACGCCTCCACCCCTTCCTCTTGTATCTCATCCAACTCCTCCCTCTCCGGGTCCGGTTCCGACTCCTCGTTATCTTTGGCACACAGATAGGTCCTATATAACCCCCAGAAATTCTTGGGTCGACTCTTCGGGGGCAGTAGTTCGTTATATACCTCCGACTGCGTGCAGCAGTACAGTAAGTCCACCTCCCACCTCTTCTTAGTTTGTATCGGCCCCCTCATCCAACATATTGCAACCAGGCGTTTGGCAGTCAGCAGCGCAATATCCGCCAAGCGCCGCACCGGCAGTGACTTGGAGTAGCCTAGCAGAGCCAGTGCCGGGCATGGTGGGACATCCACTCCCAACATCACACTAAGTTCAGAGAATACCCCCTGCCAGAATTTATAAATGGTAGGGCAGGACCAAGCCACGTCTAAAAAATCTCCCGAAGGGAGGTGGCACCGCTCGCACTCCGCCAAATTTCTCAATCCATATCTGTGCAATCTTTCTGGGGTGTAATAGACACGCTGTAAATACTTAAAATGTATCAATCTATGCCTGCTATTGAGCGATATCTTTCTGGTATTTGTGCAGCAGTATTGCCACATCTCATCCGTAACCGTCAGCTGCAAATCGTCCTGCCAAGCCAACCTGGCCTTGGAGAGCGGGTACTGCTTGTGTCGGTCCCCCAGTTTCTTGAGATTCGTGACCAACTTACTGGACGACGGGGTTTTGAAAACGTAGGTGAGCTCCGGCACCTCAGGGGGTTCCGAAATTTCTGGGCCCAGTAACACCTGTAGCGCGCCACGGACCCTATGATACTGAAAACTATGCAATAGCGACTTCCCAGGCTGGGATTGAAGGACCTGCTGTAGCGTCTTTACAGTGCCATTCAAGAAGAGATCCCCCATCTTTTCTATGCCTAACTCCCGTAATGCCTTAAGGACCCCCTTCTCCGTCAATGGGGCTAACCACACCGCCCATTCCACGCGCATGAGGGGCGAGTACAGCAGCTCGCTGTCCCGCGAGCGGACTAGCTCATGGCAGGCGTGGTTCGTAGCCGTTATGGAGTCCAAGTTCCCAATCCTGCGGTCAACTGGGCGGCATATTGTAGCCGGGAGCGGGGTCGGGTCCGCAAATAGGCGTTCTAGTTTCATGTGCGGAATATCGGGGTTCCCATGGACCCAAGTGTGTAGATGAGCCCCCTGCGCTATCCTGTAGTAATGCTCCAGATCAGGAGCCCCTAGTCCCCCTCGTTCATAAGGGAGCATTAAAGTCTGCCATTGGACCCTAGGTTGTTTGCCCCCCCATGCAAGCTTGATAAGTGTCTGCGTGAGCTGCCGGAAAAATGCCTTAGAAAGCACCACGGGGATATTAGCAAAGAGGAAAAGAAACCTGGGGAGGACTACCATCTTCATAATCGCTATCCTTCCCAACAAGGACAACGGAAGCCTACACCACACTTCCACGTCATCTACAAGTTTAGAGTACGCCACCCGATAATTCTCGCGTACCAGGATCTCGGGGTCAGTGTGTAAACGTATCGACAGATAGCGAATGGAGTCCGTGGTCCACTGTAGCGGATACTCCGAGTCAAACGGGTGGGTCACCGGGGTCAAAGGGAGCGCCACTGACTTGTCCCAGTTGACTCGCAAGCCAGACAAAGCTCCAAACCTCACCACTTCCCTCAATACAGACGCCAAGTTCTCCTCCGGTTCCCGAACATACAGCAGGGTATCGTCGGCGTACGTAGATATGCCAATCTGATAAGCAGGAAAGTTAATCCCTTCAAACCCATGATATTCCCTGATAGCGCACGCCAGTGGTTCCGCCACCAAGGCATATAGAAGAGGGGAGAGGGGGCAGCCCTGTCTGGTGCCCCTGCTGATCTCAATCGGGGTAGTGACCAAGTTCCCTATTTTCAATCGGGCCGTCGGCTTGTAGTACAGGGCCCCTAGCATCTGCAAGAAAGGCTCACCCAGCCCGTATTTCCGCAGGACCCTAAGCATGAATGGCCACTCCACCAAATCAAAGGCTTTTTCCATGTCCAAGAAAATAGCAACAGCCTTATTCTCTTGCCGGACATGCTGAATAGTGCTTAACACCGTACGGATATTATACGTCAAATTCCTAGCGGGGACAAACCCAGCCTGTTACGGGGCAACTAATTCCGGGACCAGCAGAGCCAGACGCGCCGCCAGCACTTTTGCATATAGTTTGGCGTCCACATTAATCAAGGAGAGCGGTCTATACGAACCACATTCGTTGGGGGGTTTCCCCGGCTTCGGGATCGTGATGAGGAGCGCTTCCCTCATAGATTTCGGCATACTGCCCTGTTGGCAAATATCATCAAAAAGTAACATCAAGTGTGGTATAAGTTTATCTTGGAAAGCCTTATAGAAGGCCACCGTAAGCCCATCAGCCCCCGGAGCACTGCCTGATCTAATTCCCTCGAGTGCCTCCAAAATCTCATCTTTTTGAATCGGCAACATAAGAAATTCCCTCTGCCAATTGGCAAGGAAGGGCATATTGATATAGCTCAGGTAGTCATCTATTTCCTCCTCTAGCTGACCAGACCGTGATCTGTACAGTGCAGTATAGTAAGCATGGAATTCCGCCAGTATATCACCCTCCTCCGTGACCACCCCACCACTAGATGTAAGTAACTCCTCAATCACCAATTGTGGTCTGCTATTACGCATAAGTTTAGCCAGTAGGGAACCAGGGCGGTCTCTCTCCCCATAGGTGCGAGCCGTGGCATATTTCCCCATGTGCTGTATTTCTCTATCTGCTTCCTCATTAAAGTCTGTTATTAAGGATTTGATCCTCTCGTCTGTGTCAGTGTTTCCCGCAAGCCCTGAGTGTCGTTCCAAATCAGACAACTGCGTCTCTAAGTACTTCAATCGCTGCCTGATAGCTTTGAGCACCCCAGAGTGTTTGGCCATCGTCATACCTCGGATGTACACCTTGAATGCATCCCAAAGAGTCTGCACACTATCCACTGACCCCACATTGGTCGCAAAGTAAGTGTCAATGTCTTCAGCTAACTCCCCTCTGAAAACCTCATCCATAAGTGAGTATGGGGGGAACCTCCAGGTAAACGGGGGAATTCTCCTAGCCGGAGCTTCCAGCAGCATTAGCAGTGGTGAATGGTCCGACAACGTGCGGGGCAATATTACACACCCCTTCACTGAGTTAAGCAGGGAGTGGGATGCAAACCAATAATCAATTCTCGTGTGTATGTTATGATAGGCTGAGTAATGAGTGTAACCTCCCTTCCCTGGGTGTCTATGGCGCCACACATCCACTAGATCAAGCTTTACCATTTCCGTCTGCATAAGCAGCGCCGAGGCCGCCGGGCAACGGGCAGCGCCAGCCGACCTATCTAGCACCGTGCTCAGCACAAAGTTGAAATCGTCCTCCCACAGCAGCCTGGAACCCCCATACTGTCTACACAGATCCGCTAGCGAGGAGTAGAAGGCAGGAGTATCATAATTGGGGCCATAGACATTCACAACCATCAGATCTTGACCTTTCCCAACACAGCGTGCAATTGCATATCGACCCTCCGGATCCACAACCATCTGCAGTAACTTCAGTTGCGCCTTGGGATTAGCCCATATAAGCACCCCCTGTGCATGTGTGGTGAACCCCGCTGCAATGCAATTGCCTCCGAGTCCTCTGGCCAACAGCATAGGGCTGGATAGAGGGAGGTGCGTCTCCTGAAGTAGTGCAAGGTCAACTCGGTGTATTTGTAAATAGGCCAGCACTTTCCGGAGTTTACGATAGTCATTCAACCCTCTCACATTCCAAGTTAGCACTCTAAAAGAGTTGGGGCCACTCTCCGACCCTAAGACCTCAGTGTCCGCCATTTCAGAATAATTAGTGTAGTGAACACACACATTTTGAATCGCAGACACAGTCCCGTAGTAGGCCTAACAAAACCCTCCCCCCATCTGTCCCAATGTGTCATATTCAACACTGTCAGAAAAAAAAAGCATCCACCCACCCACCCACAGCCGACCACCCCCAACCCGGTCAGACAGGCCCCTCTACCACCCACCTTCCCCCCCCCCCCCCCCCCCCCAAACGTCAAACCAACCCAACAAACCCTATGGGGCTCTCAAAGGAGCCAAATGCCGAAAGCGCAGGGGCAGAGGTTCCCAGCTAGACAACAGTACAACTTGAGTGCGGGACCTTAAAGCTCAGCTACTCCTTCACCCCGCCCCGTACCAACATTCGGCACCCTCGCCAGCTCATATCCAATAGTCAAATAATGGAACTCCCGCACGCGGGAGGGTCTTCTCCACAGAAACACGCGACCAGTAGAGCGTGCTGCTAACAAACTCCCTAGTACAATCAAAGTTCAGTTAGTAACCAGAAAGACCTCACCCCAAGAGCGCCGCACAGTGGGTCTGCACCCTCCTTACAAGGTCCAAAGTTCGTCAGGGCTCATTCGGCCCGTAGAGGAGTCCGTACTCCCGTTCACTCCTGGTCGTCCATGTGAGATGCAGCATCGGCGTCCTCTCGCTGACTTCTCGGACTGTTACGCCGTTCCTTTGCCCATTCCTTCAGGGACTTTTTCAGTTCTGCAGGATCGGTAAAAAAATGTGAATGCCCCTGCCTATTAATACGGAGCTTCGCAGGGTACATCATGGCATAGTCAAGCCCAAGTTCTCTCAGTTGCTTCTTATATGGGGCAAAGCGCTTCCTTTCCTCCTGCACTCTTGCCGTGAAGTCCGGGTATAGAGAGATGGTCATGCCCTCAAACTGCAGATCTCTTTTCTCCCTGGCCAGTCGAAGCGCTAGGTCTCTGTCACGATAGTTCAACAGCTTCGCAATAATCGGCCGCGGTGGGAGTCCCGGTTGCGGCTTCGGCCCCAGAGTGCGATGAGCCCTCTCAACGATAAACATAGGGGAGAAGACGTCCTCCCCTAATAGGGTCCGCAGCAGCTTCTCCACAAATAACTCCATTTTACCAGTGTTGGTGGTCTCCGCCACCCCAGTGATGCGCACGTTGGAGCACCGTGAGCGCGCCTCCAAATCCTCTGACTTGTCCTGAATGACTTGGAGGAGCCTACCGAACTGTTTGCGATCTTTATCCCATCCCGTCTGAGCCTCCTCCGCCTCCGTCAGCCGCCTTTCCGCCATATCCAGCCGTTCTGCATGCTTATCGACTCTCTCGGACATGCGGTCCATTCGATATGTCAATGCATCAAGTTTAGTACCGATCGCCGCCATACTTTCTTGCAAGCCTTTTTCCATCGATACCAGCATTTCGCGTATGTCCGCACACAATGAGCTTTTGGAGTCAGTAGGCCGCGGCGAGGTGTCCGGGGCCGGCCCATCGGCTCCCTTCGCTTTCCGTTGGTCAAAGGATAATTTGGGCTGGTTTCTGTCGCCTTTCCCCATGGCGTTCCTAGTCGTCATCCGGGTGAGTAGCTCAGCCGTCAGCAATGCACCACAGGCGGATGGTAGTGGGGCAAACAGGAGACGCTTAGGCAGTTGGCGCCAAAGAGCAGTGTGTTGCGCAGCAAGAAATGCGCCTAAAATGGCGGCTGTCCGCACGGCAGTGCGAGTAGGCCCAACCGCCAAATACGTACACCGCTAAGCACTCCCCCGTAACCACACCGTTCAAAGGCCGGACAGACGGGTCACCACCGCTCCAGATCGCAGCACACCTTCGATCCTGCAGATTTCTGTGGGTAGAGGGAGGACCAGGCACAGGTCGACAGGGTGTCCTCCCAATAGGTCGGCAGCCAGCCGGATACCTTCCCCGGCTGCTAGGATCGCTGCAAATACCACCACGCTGGCCCCCTCTGATACTCCGCAGTCGAACGCCGGCTCACCACACCGCCTCCTGGGAGCAGGTCGTATCAGCACCACTCAGGACCAATTGCTCGGCTGCAGGTTAGGTACACCGGTCCCACTCCAGTACGGCGAACCGCACGTAGCGTGACGCAACACGGGCAGCCCCTCAGGATAGTCCATGGATGACGGCCTGGTCCGTCTCAGCACCTTCCTCCGAGCAGCAAAGCACCACCACACCAGTTTTCGACCGGGCAAAGGACCCCCACCGGGCCAGAGCGTAGTCAGGGAGTTCACACCAACTTTTAGAGCTAGTTAGGTGCCATAAGGATAAGTCTGACGGAGTTTAACGGGGCTCAGACGAGGAGCTTAACGCTCACACGTCTTTCATGGACGCCGGCAAGCTCCGCCCCATCATAACTTCTTTATTTAAGTACATCAACACAGGCTCTGCTGTAGCGCAGAGCTGTAGAGATACAGCCGCTCGGTCAGTCTGAAGTTTGAAGTTTTTATTAATTTAGCAGTTACTTAAAACCATTGCTATAAAAGACAGCATTAGAACATTTATAAAAATCAGCATTAACACATGTGTCATGTTTAAAAGAGAAACACAGAGCTGAGAAACAGCTCTCAAAGCTTAGTGTCCGTTGTGCTTCTAAGTAAAACAGTCTTGTAGTTGCCGATGCAAACATTTTGCTACGCTAAACCAAAGTAAAAGATTATAAAAACGAAAAGTGCTAAACCACGGGGGAGAAAAAATCTGTAATGAGTTTTTAAGGGGGAAGGGGTAGGAGAGCGGGGGCCGAAGAAGGTAACAGAAGATTGTCCAAGAGTCTCACAAATTTTCCAGACCTTGCAAGCACTTGAATGTCAGTAGACGCGAAACAAAGGGCCGAAGCCTCCCAGCATGACCTAATGCCCCATCTTAAGTACAAGGGTTTTAAGAGAGACTTTCTTGGGGCAGCTAGGGCCGGGCAACAACACAGGAGATGCAGCCATGTAATTGCACAGTCTGCAGGCCCCCCCCCCTTCCTTTTTGGGCCCATCTGTTAAAAGCCGTTGATCGCAAGCCAAGAAGTCGCATGAACATTATATTCTTCCGTGCCACTGCGTTTAAGTTTTCCTGGAAATAGGCTGCGGTTTCCCTGGAAGATATGAAGAGTTGAGGGGGAGCAATATGGAAGATGTTTTTACGGAGTGCAGATCCATACGATGGGAAATAAATTTGACCTGCCTGTTGATGGCATTTTTCCAGGCTGAGTATGGAATAGTGTCTAAAAAAAGAGATGCATTGTCCATCTCTAGCACTCTTATGGCCTTTGCAATCTGAGTGTTCCAGGGGTTGCCAGGACTGGAAAAGGTTTCTTTTAGCTCGGATTTTAAAGTGTTGCCACCGGCTTTTAATAACCTTATGAAATATTTCAGGGTATCGGCCTCGCAATAAATTGATTGTCTTTGTAGGCCCAGCTCCAAACGTAGTCTTGCTCGCTGAATGAAACTTGGAAGGTGGAAGATTGTTTTATAGGTGGAGATTTGGGCGAGATCAAGACTAGCAGAGCATGCGCCGGGTAAGGCCTGATGCCCGTAGGTTCAGGCAGGAAGAAGAGTGGCTTTGATCACCTTCAGAATGGCTTCTGCAGAGGGACTGCTCAGGGACAGGTTCAACAGGGTCAGGGAGTATGTGATTGCTCCTGCTCTCTTTTGCAAGGCAGCTAGGTGAGCTGCAGGTCTAGATGTCTCGTTGAACCAGACTCCCAGATAATTATATTTCACGGTTGTATTAATCCTGGCAGGCCCAATGTTCCACCTTAAACTTTTCTTATTCTTACATCTGCCAAATATCAATACCTTGGTGTTTGCCTGATTGATTTTCAGGGCATTAGCGATGTTGTATATATGGAGCGCACTTAACGCTCGTTGGAGACCCGATTTAGCTTGGTCCATTATTACAATGTCATCCGCATATTGTAATATATGCAAAGACTTTTTAGCAGGGCCCAGTTTTGGCGGGAGAAGATTGCTGTTCTCTAGAAATGTTCAGAAATCGGCTGTATAAAGATTGAACAAGAGAGGGTCAAGAACGCAGCCTTGCTGTAGCCCGTCATCAACACTAATTCTTGAAGAGACTGTCTTTGGGCCGGTTTTAATTTGCACCCATGTGTTCTTGTGCAGGGAGATGAGTGCTCCTAGGAGGTTCTGCGGGATCCCCCACTTATTTAGTTTCCTCCACAAGGTATTCCGAGACACTTTATCAAAAGCCGCGCTGTAGTCAATAAAACAGCAGTCAAGTGGAAGATGGTTTTTTTGGGCTGCTTGTTGACTCAGGATGGCCAGAGTGGTGATATTGTCTATTGTGGAGGCCGATGCCCGAAACCCCATTTGGTAGTATGGTATTATGTTATTGTCTGCAACCCATTTTTCAAGCACCCTAAGAAGACATTGTGCATATGCCTTTGCCTCAAGATCTAGCAGTGCGATGAGTCGGTAATTAGCCAGAAGCGTGGGATCTCCTTTCTTGAATATGGGGCATAGAATCGAACCAAACCATGAGTCTGGTAGCTGGCATGTCCTGAACACGTTGTTGTATAGAGGAGTCAAGAGGTCCGCCCACTCTTCCAGGGCAAATTTAAATATCCCAGTCGGAAGACCGTTGGGCCCTGGAGCACCGTCGTTTTTCATATTTCGCAGATGCATAGAGATCTCGGCTACAGTGGTCAACTCATGAGTTTCTGTTTGAGTGGATTCAACACAGTCTCGTAATTCAATCACCACGGGGTCCTGGGTATCACTGCGATACAGTTGGGACACGTGCAGAGCCCAATCTTCTTCACAAACCACTCGGTCAGTCACCAACTGTCAACTGTCAACATTCTAGAACTAACAGCTGGTTACAAGGAGCACAATATAATACCGTGTCCGAGTACAGACATAAGTGAACAGATCCCAACACACTGAGGGTTATTAGCTGAGTTGCTGTTTGCATGGATTTTTGAAAAGGCACTAGCACTGACTCATTTATTAATCTGATTCCCCAGACAAATTCACTATGACTAGAACAGACGTAAAAACATTTTGTTTCAAATGTAGAGGATGACGGCCGAGAGGGCAGAGATACATTTTAGGTAGGTAAAGAAAGGAGGCATAATTTGTTTTCCGAGAAGCAGGCTAGAAGCATCAACTTTAATGACCCTTGTGCAAGTGAGTCCAGGTACATTACTTCTCAATATTCACAATTTGCATTTTCTTCTCAGTGAAGCAGTGGCGAGAAACTCTGGCAGTGGTGAGACAAGTGTGCAAATTAGACATATACAGCTCTGGAGAACTTCGGCTACAAACAGGAGATCTCTGCTACAAACAAAGGATCTCTGCTAAATACAGAGGATCTCGGCCACTCAAGAGGGCCAGATAACTACTGCCATTCAGCTATTAAGCCTGCCACTCAGTATGCCTCAGCAGGAAAGGGAGACTGTCTACTGTTTGAGTAGTGTTACAGAATTCTATATCTTTTCACCCTTAGGAAGAAACTGCTTACACAACACTAATGCATAAGGACCCTTGGTGCAGTATAGATAGCCGCAATCCAAGGGCACGCTGCAAGAATATACCATTTGATTACTTCTTGCAACTACGTAAGAATGGCAGTCAAAGCAATGAATATAACAAACACGGAGAAGACCTATCAAGAAAAGTCAGGACGAAACACAAACCTTAAAACGTCATTTGGAAAAAGAAGAAAAGAGCAAAAAATATTAAGAGAGATTTTCTCCTGGAATCTGTGCCTAAGCATGAACAACAAAATCTTGGCTCCTTCATAACATTTACTCCTTTGTCAAACATAATAAAGATCATAAACAAGAAATGGCATATTGTGAACACTAGAAATCTGACAATTCCAAAACCATTTCTTTTTGTGTTTAGACATTCAAGGAACTTAAGAGACCACCTTCTACATACCAGACTGAAAAAGGAGCCAATGACTGAATGTATCACCCACCACAAGCTTGGGCTTATCAATAGTAATAGATCATTACACATGTTGCAAGTGCAACATCTGTAACCTTACTGTGCAAACAAAGGAGATAGATACAGGACATACATGAAATGGTGCATTTTGAACCACACCGATTGCAATACCAACAATTGTGTATATCTCGTCCAATGTCCTTGTCAATTACAATACCTAGGTATGACCATGAGACTGGTCAGAATGCTAATTAAAGACCACAGAAGCACCATCCACTGTAAATTATAAACTAACAAGTTAATCAACTTCTTACTAGATCATAATTCCACCTCAAATGACATAACTTGGGTCGTCCTGGAAAAAGATCATGAAAGCACAAATACCCAGGACCACTTGTTCAATAAAAAGCAAAGATGGATTTTTAAATTAGCAACACATGAGCGAGGCTTGAATGGTGTTATGCCTTGGACCTTACTATCTGTACACTGAGATCTCACTGATATCCAAATAACCTAAAGATAATTTGTGAGTACTTGCAATCTAGAAAATGAAAACTCACTTGCATCTAAATAACCATTAACTTAAACTGCTCTTTTGTGATGTGACACCAGAGATATATTCTAGTAAAATCATGTACGTGCAAACATATTTTGTTCCAACACCAAAGTGCCATCAACGTACACTGATTTTTATGTAGTATACAAAGGGAACTTTTCATTTAGTGTTCTAAAATATTGCACTCTAATGGAATCTGAGACTAGAATGCTGCAGTATACACACGCCGATAAATATTCTCATGTGGCCCCCAAGATTCTAAAAATATTGCACTTTATTCCCATTTGAGATTTAAACACATCATACACATGCCAATATATATTCTCGTATGTCCCTCGACAACCTAAAGATGGCACCCAAATAGGGCAATCGGTTGTTTTCCATGCTAAACACGCTTTTCTCACTGAGGACCTGGAGTTAAATACTGGATGCCTTCGGACGTTCCTGTACGTCATGACTTCACACGCTACGTGGTGACCCAATACACCAATATGTAGAGCGGCCTCGGTCTCCTTGAAAATGCTGGCCGCTCCACTGCAACCCACGTTCAGGGTGGTGGGCAGGTACTTAGCAAAGGCACCAAACTTGGTATGTGGAACAGAGCACTCAATATGTCACAAGGGTATATCCCTCTAATCTACCTCTCAGTAACTTTTATATTGATCCCTCGATATCTACACAGGAGTCTTTTCATCCATGTATACCCAGGGGGCCCAATCAAATATTGAGGAATGTGTTAAATACTCTGAGGTCCAGAATCGGCCTCAAGTCTCCGTCCTTTTTAGGGGTCAGAAATGAATGGAAGTAACAGCCAAAGCCTCGCTCTGCGTTTTTCAAGTGTGCCCTTGGCTAGCAATATCAGCAATTCCCTGGAAAGGATATGAGCATGATCTTCTGAAACCTATGTAATCACCATGGGCATATGAGGAAGAAACTACAGAAAGGGTAGGGCATAGCCAATTTGAAAATTTTACAAAACTCCTTAGTTTGAAGTGACTGACATCAGAGGGACAGGAGATGATGAATCTAACCTCTCACAGGGAGCTCTTGTTTGCCAAAGAGTGTATAAAGTGGCTTTGTTGTGGTGCAGGGAGAGGAGTAGGACAACAGCTACTGCTCTTATCCTCTCCACTACATGCTGTCAATGAAGGCTTGAAAGCTCTGCATGGTCTGATCAAATGGCCAAAACTGTTGGTGTTGATGGAAGGCAAAATCCCTCATGTAAAAGTGAAATTTCCAAAACTGTTGGTGGAACTAAGCAAGAAGGTGAAGGTGGGGATGGATCTTGTGGATGCAGACTATGCGATCTTCCCCACATACAGCATGGTCTGTAATTCGGGGAATCTCGGTTGTCATTTTTTTGCTTCCTCTTGGACACCTTATACTTTGACTTATTTGACAAGGGTGGCCTGAAGAAGAATTGGCCTCATTTCCTGCATACAGCCATGGAACGTTTGCCCACTTTCTCCCTGATCGCCTTCAAGTGCATCAAGGAGCATTTGTCACAGGATATGGAGTCATGTTCAGCCCCCAGAACATAGGCTGACATTGTGGAGATCTGAGATTAAAATCTGCTTTCAACATGTGCAACAGTGTTTGAAACCCGCAGATGGTGTCAATATCAATATGGGGCTTCATGTTGTCATGACATGGACAGGACAGAGCTGCGATGGAGGCTGATGGTGCCGCCCATCGGTATGCAGATCCATTTTGGAATCTAAGATGATTCACAAAGTCAGGAATGTGCAGGTAGAAGTCCACTGTTGACCTCTAATAGACCTTTGCCTTTGCACAATAGATTCACGCCTTTGACACGGGTTGTCGATCACAATTGACTCCCAGCCATCAATGAATCTTCGCCCACCCCATCCCCAGTGGTCATTCAACTGCCAGGAAACCCTAGTAGAAGGCTCAAAATGGTAAGCTGGAACATAGCCGGGCTTCGCCCCAAAAGGGAGGACAGTGCATGGCTTAATTTTTTTAATCAACACGACATTATAGCCCTGCAAGAAACCTGGGACTGTAACAACAACTTCTGGGTCCCTGGGTATACATCTTTCTTTGTCCCAGCTGTTACATCTTCTAGTGGTAGGGATAAAGGGGGCCTCTTGATTCTGGTCACTGTACACTTGGCGGGAACCGTCAAACAAATAGCCACTCGCTCCCCTAATTTTTTGTGCTTAGAGATCAGCCTAGCAAACGATCTTAAATTTATT
This sequence comes from Lissotriton vulgaris, assembly GCF_964263255.1. Lineage (NCBI taxonomy): Eukaryota > Metazoa > Chordata > Amphibia > Caudata > Salamandridae > Lissotriton > Lissotriton vulgaris. Next base: position 152,903,222 of record NC_141698.1, on the reverse strand, counting down.
TTTATTAACTTTTACAACTCCGTTCTAGCAGGAGATCCAACTGAGCACCTCCGCTCTTTAGAGCATTTTTTGGCTAAATATATAGAATCTCAAACCACTTTTACGCACACCATAGTTATGGGGGATTTCAATACTCATCTTTGCAGGTCTTCTTGCTATATAGAAGACGTAGATTGCCCCATTTCAGCCCGTCACCAACACTTTGAACACAGCCAAAAAGGTCAAGCACTTGAAAACCTTTTATCTACCATTGATCTTTACGAACCTGGGTTTAATGACATTAACGATCGTGTCATGACATACTGTGCTAGAAACTCTGAATCTATTATAGACTATATCTTTGTTTCCCCAGGTTTACTAAATCTGTTTTTTTTCTACAATGCAGCTGTGACTGCTTTTAGCGACCACAACCCAGTTATCCTTGAGCTCGCTAACTCCGTTGGCCTGCTCAAGGAAGGCACTAATAAAACGGTAGAGCTGGCTGTGCGGCCTAAGGACCAAGGTAGAAGGGTGAAGAGGTGCAAAGTAATCCCTGTAGACTTCTTCAACAAAATAACCTGTAAAGCCCGTAAAGAAATTGATATTTGTCTGGATAGCTCAAAACAGGGGGAGGAAGTGATCCCCGCTTATACTACTTTGTGTTCACTAATTTCCGAAGAATTAACTGCCAAACATAGTAAGAACGCACAGCCACACAAGGGTTGGTTTGACAAAGCATGCTCAAAAGCACATAGTAACCTTTTGGCAGAACTTAAAAAGTCACCAAGGGATAAGGGGGAAGTGTCCAGATTAAGAAAAGAATATAAAAATACCATTTGTGCACGTAAAGACGCACTAAAAAAGGAAGCTTGGTCCGCCTTGATGGAGAAGGCAACGCTAAGAGATAGTGCTAGCTTCTGGGCCATAATAAATAACCCCCTTTTTACCAGTGAGGCCAACGAGAACTTGGAGGCCAATATTAGTGAGGAAGATTGGCTTGCACACTTTAAAACTATCTATGGGAGTGATCAAGTATTTGAACCTTCCACTCTTTTCACAACCAATTCTCCCAAGTCGGCCCTTTCCTTCTCCGTGGAAGAAGTTGAAAAGGCCATAATCAACACCGAAGGGAAAAAAGCCCCAGGCCAGGATGGTGTTCCAGCTGACATGTACAAGGCCAATACTCCCTTCTGGGCTAAAATCCTGACTAATATTTTTAACACGGCTACCACCATAGTTTACCTGCTTCCTGGTCACGTGCAACCATTATACCCATTTTTAAAAAAGGTCAACGGAGTGATCCGAGGTGTTATCGCCCCATCTCACTCATTGATTCTTCCTTCAAAATTCTAGGGAAGGTGATACTGGCACGAATCGAAGAGTGGGCTGCTAGCAATAACATTCTATCAAATGCCCAATATGAGTTTAGAAGGGGAAGGGGGCCAGAGGACCAGTGCCTTAACCTACACCTAATCCTGGGAAAGTACACAGTAGCATTCAGTGGATCGATCTACCTAGGGTTCATGGATTTGTCCACGGCTTTCGACCTGGTCAACAGGTCTAGGCTGTGGGAAATCCTTATGGACCTGGGGATGGACCATCCCCTGGTATACTTTCTGGCAGAAGCACACCGGGACCTGGAAGCCAGAATTAGGATGACACAGGAGGGAGCTTGCACCGCTGGTTTTAAGTCTACCAGAGGGGTGCGCCAGGGTTGTATCCTCGCCCCTATGCTATTTACACTGTACATAAACCACCTCGAATCCTCCCTGGGTTTGGCAACGATAGACGTTCCGGGTTTTGGAGGGCTGTCCACCCCGGTCCTCCTCTACGCGGATGACGCCGTGCTCATTGCACGAACACCCCTTGGATTACAGAGACTATTGGCGGCTTTTGACGCCTTTATGACCTCTCTTGACTTAAAGATAAATACTGAAAAGTCACATGTCATGTCAGTGGGTGGGGGGAAGAACAAAAATTTGAAACCTTTCTTCTGCGCCAATACACCAATCTCTAGTGTAAAAACTTTCCCCTACTTAGGGGTGGTCTATGACGAAAAGGGCTCCTGGGCACCCCAAATATCAGTAAAAGTTAATGCTATGAAAAGATCTGCGGCAGCAATCTCAGGTTTTGCTAATCGACTGGGTGGTAAACCTATAGAAGCAATGCTAGCAATATATAGAGCTAAATCAATTGCAATAGCAAGGTATGGGGCTTCCATATGGGGCTACACTAACAACGCAGAAGCAATTCAAGTTGAGGAGAATAAATTCCTACGCAAGCTCCTAGGCCTACCACAATCCACGGCCACTTTTTCTGTCCATACGGAATTAGGCCAGGGGTACATAAGTGACATCATCAAACAGTCGCCAATTTTGATGTGGCTAAGAACCTGGCTGAACCCTAACCTAACACTAAATCATGCAATCTTAAGGGACTGCTTACGCCTGGACAACATGAAAAACATTTGGTGGCTAGCATACATTAAAAATACCCTTAGTTGCCTGGGCCGCCCTGATTTATTTTTCAAACCAGAAAGTATTGTTAAAGCTGACTTGGAATGGTTCAAATTGACTTTCATCAAACACAGAGATTTTGAGCGGGAGAGCGGAGAACTTGTGAAACCTACAGTGAGGGAGCATTATATCTCCAAGTCAACCATAGCTATCGAACCGTATTTAACGGTTGTGTCAATCCCGTTTCACCGCTGGTTATTAACTAAATTAAGATTTAACCAGATTCATTCTTTGTTAAATGATTCCAAGGTGTGGGCTAAGCCTGAGGATTTGCCACTTTGTAATTGTGATAGCTATTCATTGCAGGACACTTTTAAGCATGGGCGGAAAATCCGTTACGCTCGCGGATTTTGCGGATTTTCGGTAAATTCGCAATCCGCGAACGCTCGCGAATTTACCGAAAATCCGCAAATTCGCACGCAGCGGATTTTTTTTCTTTGCGGTGTAAGTTCGCAATTGCGAACATGTAGGTGCGGCGGGCAGCAACAATCTCGCACTCGCGAAATTACAAAAATTGCAATTCTGCACAAGAAATCTACTAGCAAGCAGCATAGACCTTCTGAAAAGGATGATTTTTATCAGAATAACTCCTCAGGTTGACATTTGCCTGCACTTTTTTGGATTTGAGGCCTTTTGATTTTCTTTGGATAACTTTTGGATTAGAAATCAACTTTCTCATATAAGCTTGGTGGGGCATTACAGTTGCTGTAATGCTGTTCTGCAGAAAAACGAGTTTTGCAAAAGTGAAAGCAGGTTCAAAAGTTCAAACTCATCATTAGTAACCGTTCCCTGTAGGGCTTCCTGACAAGGGCCCCTCCAGAGTTCAGTTGCTAGTTGCAACAATTGTATGACCCTGCTCTGACCCTCACAGCAGGCTCATAGAATAGCTACAAGTAGGCCACAAAGGTCCTGGAAAAAAAATTGCACTGCAACAGAAAGCAAATTACAGATAAGGAAGCAGGTGCCAGACTGGAATTTTAAAACAGTGACACATTAATAAATCAACCCCAAATTAATTCATGTCAGTTGAAGCAGGCAGGTGTGCTTGCTTTTTCCCCCCATAATCTACAGTGATGATGAACCAGAGGGTGGCATTGTGGTACCAGAGTGTGGCATGGGTGAAACAGAGGGTGGCAGGGGTGAAACAGAGGGTGCTGGGAACCTGTGATGATGAACCAGACGTAGAAACAACATAATCGTGACCGTTGCGAGCCGACATGTAAGTTCGCAATTGCGAACTGTTACAAAACCCTCGCGAACTGTCAGAAATCCTTGCGAACTGGCAGAAATCCTTGCGAACACAAAAAAAATCCGCAAATTCGCGAGAATTCGCGGATTTTGCGGATTGCGAGTTCGCAAATTTGCAAAATCCGCGAACGCCAGATTCGCAAATTCGCCCATGCTTAGACACTTTACATTTTATGTTTTTCTGTAAATTTTATTCTCTGCCCAGGAAAAAATATATCACCCCGTTGCTCAAAAACAAGGGGTTTGTCTAAGTCAAACCAGCTCTCCTTTACTTAAAACAGTTAGACTCCCCACTAATAATGTTTGGTGTTGCAAATTTTTTGGTGGCTGCTTTCCGCCTCAAAAAATGTACTAGGTCTAGACAAACTAACAGCATCGGCGTTAACTTATGAAATCTTTAAAATACTCTTCTACTTTTTAAAAAAAATGTAAATATTTTAATTGCTCATTTTTAAATAGTACTATTAATTGAATGTATTTGTATTCCTCTGAACATGTATTTGTGCCTATTGTGTGCTTTTTATGATTTTTACTAATCGAAATAAAGTGGTTTTGAACTTGAACTTGCAGGTAGAAGTATCCATCAAAAAAAGTTTTTTACTGACTGCATTATAATGTAAATAAAATGCTTGACATGCGTTGCCTATGTAGAATTTTCTAAAGCTAAATATTTTACACACTTCCATCCTAAACTGAGACTGTTGGTACTGTGACACAGCTTACGAATTCTAAAATCTGAAGACTGAGACAATAAATGTGTGAACTACCAAATGAACATAAAGGTGTACATCCCATATCCATATCTGACACATTTCAGTGCACATCTCATATACTTTTCCATGCATACAACTATATAACTAAGTACAATTGTTTAAGTTTTTTAAACAAATTATGTCCAGATGTAAGAAGAAAATTGCGACCGCATTCGCTGAAATTCTGTGAATTTCGGCGTTTGCAATCGCAATTCAGCTGTATACAATGTTGAAAGGCAAATAACTACTCGCAAAATAAGGAAACGCTAAAATTGCAATTCCTTATTTTGCCAAGCATTTAGAGAATCGCAATTTGCGATTCCCTAAATGCTATGCTAGCAGGCATCGCAAATTGCAAAATTGCCTTAAGGAATCGCAAACTACCACCAACTTCAAGTGTGTGGTAATTTACGATTTCCTTCAAAAAAGCACTTTTCTGCTTTTTTAAAAGTGCCATGTGGCACACATTCATGCCCTTAGGGCATGTATGTGCGCCACATGTGCACACCTGCACATTTCAGGGGTGCAACAGGGTGTCCATCCAGAACCCTTGTAATTGCACCCTTGTAATTTGCGAGTACCTATTGGGTACTCGCAAATTGCGTGCCCAATTCCCATTCATTCCTATGGGCCTCTAAGCCCATAAGAATAAATGGGAAGGTATTCCTTGATTGTGAATCCCAATTTGCAATTTGCAATTAAGGAATATTAAGGAACCGCAAAAAAATATTGCGATTCCTACATACGTGGCATTTTGAGAGTCCTTAATACTAATTCCCTAAAAATCGCTATTAAGGACTCGCAAAACTGCTTTTCGGAGAGAAGCTGGGCTTGGGGGCTGTACCTCTCAGGAGAGCAGATCCCGCATTGTTGCCCCTCCCACTTCCGCATTCGACTCGCCGGGAGCCGCAAGCAAAAGCAAGCAACACCGAAGGAGCAGCGGTTAAATTACTGGGCAATCAGACTTTTGGACGGCGCGAGAGCCCGCCGTATAGTGGAAAGCCGTGGATGGCGAGATAGTGGCCGTGGGAGACACAAGCCGCGAGTTGCGGCGTGAGCTGCGTAAGTTGGAGCTTGGGACACAGTTCTAAAAGTGTTTTCACCCTTTTAAATGATATGTGGATGTAAAGGACTCAGCGAATTAAGCTGTGGAGGTCTGTAAATCGCGCACAGCTGGTTCTTCTTAAATGTATATAACGCTCGCAAATCGGACATTGTGTGTTTTGGCAGCAGCACTGAGGTTACGAAGAGGAGGAGAACCACTCTCCCCACTTTGGAATTTTTGCATACTTCTCGAGTTTCCTGCTTCGCAGGAAGCGCTCGTAGCTGAATCAGTCTGGCAGCACCAGTGGGGGCCACGAACAGGTGGAGAACTACCCTCCCCATAATTCAGCGGGGAGAGAGACGCCCCCGCCATGCTCTGACCAGGTTTACTTAATCAGCCCTATAGTCCCGCCTCACGGGATGAGCCGGGCAAAACCCGGGCCCGTTTAAGCCCGTTTTAGCACGGTGGAGACTGGACCGGGCCACCCCCCTAACGCCTGCTTCTAAACGGTAGGACCACCTTATTTGTCTAAAATTGTGCATCTACTTTCATATCTATACTAGTGCAATGGCGGGGCGTGAAAGTAGAAGTAACAAAGCCACAATGGGAAGTCATGCTGTGGGGACTTTGGATAATTTTATCCTTAGGGCAAATTCTCTATTGGACCATGAGATAACCCTGTTTGAACGTCGGATTTCCCAAGACATTGCCCTCTCGAAAAGATAGTCATTGGGTTATATAGCGAAAGCTCGTACACCAGAACGTGGTCCGTCATTATCCGTGGGGATGAGCTGGATTCCAGTTCAAACAGTGAGATTAACCAAGGCTTTGGAAAGATCCACTCCAAACATCGTAACGCAGCCTCTGCTGGTAACTGAGGCTAATACCCCAATAACTCTTGAACCTAACCAGGGAGTGGGTGGCCTTGATGATCCTACTATTAGACAGTTAAGAGGTAGAACGGAAGGGGCCATACCCAAGAGAAAGCGTGGTGGTACGGTTACTTGTGGCAGAAAGCCCAAAAATGCTAAATGCTCTGAGAATGCTGCACCATTGGTACCGGTCCGGGCAGCGAAGACCGCAAAGGCTAAAGAGAGTGGGGCAGCTCTAAACCCACTCCCCCCACCTACAGTTCCAATCCAAGAGGGGACAACCATAGCAACAACATCGCCCTCAACGGAGGACTTGCTCCTGGCAAAACTGGGCACTCTATTACAAACCTCCTTGCAACCGTTTGAACGTAGACTCTCCCGGATAGAGCACCAACTGACAAGTATTGAAAAGGTCACAGCAAAGGCCTGGACTATGTTAAATCGCACAATACGGGTACTGCCCTAGTAACAATCGGAAAGGAATGCGCAACGCTCCAAAATCTTGCAATGCCTCCTGACCCAGCCTTGGTACAAGTGACAGACCCAGAACATGTAGTTCCTGCTGCTCCACCACCCACCCTGCCCTCTGTGGCCACTGCTGAGAACACAAGGAACATTCCAAGTACACCAACTAGAATTGATTTACCCCCGGAATCGAGTCCGTATGTTGTGGTCCTAAGCTGGGGTACCTGAACACACTAACACCAGAGAGGAATCCCGTCAGTCTCTAAAGAACAAAGTTATAGACTGGTTGAGCAGAAATAGAACGCTCCCGCCCCACACCAGTAGTGAGATTCTGCTGGTTCGTAGGGTAGCCTGGGTAGGGCATAGAGAAAAGAATATCAAGGGAGACTGTGTGTTGGTTAACTTTAGAGATTCGCGTACGGTATCCCATTTCTGTGGGGGGATGCAGCCAAACTTTGGGTCAGCAATATAGTCCTTGCCACTGTCGTATTTCTACCCTCCAGGCCCCTTCCGCCCAAGGCCGGTGACTGAATGTAGCTGGAAGACGGTGGGGTCACGTGCAGGGGTGGGTTATGACAGGGAAAGGCTAGGTGCTCCTTTAGTACCCTTTGAAATCTGCACACAAAATAGATATACTTGAATGGACATGGTTGACTGACTGAAGCGTAGGGGCACAAATTGCGGTGAGTCATTGGTAGGGAGTGTGCGGGTTGAAGGAGGTATGGGGTCAAGAGGGATTTGCTCAAGTACCTCCAGCATTAAATGCATAGGGCTAAGCTTGTCAAAGTTAGCTCCCCTTGTTCGCCATACGAACCACCAAATTCCAACTGTAAGCATCCCCAAACATGTTTTAAATATATCACCCAAGCCCCCACGGTCCATATTGGCTGAAGGCTGCCTGCAGAGATCCACGCTTTCTGGTGTTGGAACTTTTCCAGGTGACCAGAACGAATTAATTCTTTGCACTGATCCGGTAAGGAAGGCAGGCACTATTAAGGTATTGTCGTGGAATGTGGCTGGCCTGCCAAATAAGTTGGCTTACCCTGACTGAGGATCCTTCGTGGATAATAATGATGTGTGTCTCTTTCACGAGACTTGGGCCCGCGAAGAGCAGCACCGGGGGGGATTCGCCTCATTCCATGTGCCAGAACTCTGGGGTGGGAAAGGGAGACCATCGGGAGGTCTCACTGTGTGGGTTGGCTCCCATTTGGGATGTACCGCATCGACATTGGTAACCCATTCGAGTAATATCCAATGCATGGTTCTCACCTGGGCCAAACACCTGAAGCTTGACCTTAATAATGTTTATTCCTGTCCTGTGAGTTTAGCAAGTGAGTCTAGGACTATTGAAGAACTTTCCAACTTCTTGCATACCCTCCCGAGTGACATCCATCGGTTGGTAGGGGGTGATTTGAACTGTCACTTTGAGCCACTAGAGGGTTTGAAGGACGATGTCCTAGTGGCAGAGGATGATTACTGGTCCATTCCCGCGATTCAGGCCCCATCCCCTAGAGCATGGGCACCTCTAGCCATACAGATCATGGCCTGTAACGGGCGCACCCCCTCTGATAGCCCAGCTAAATGCACATTTATTAAACCTGATCAGTCGTCAAGATTGGATTACATTCTGGTAGAAACACGCTTATGGCCACTAGTCATAGATCTTAATGTAGCTGCGCGAGCAGAGAGTGACCATAATCCATTGATCCTTGAGCTGGGCCCGCTGGCCATTGGTGGGAGCAGCAGCTCAGCCCTAGGGGATCCAACTGATAGACTCATTCTTACTAATGACAGGCGCAGAGTCAGATGGAACAAACTTGTTGATCATCCAGAAGAACTCTGCAAACTCTATAGCAGGATTGTTCCTATATTTACTGAGGTAGAGGCGCTTAATAGGCAACCGACATCCCCAGTCTATTATGCCAAATTGCAGGCGCTTCATTTAGACCTAGTTTCCAATCTGGAGGAGGTATTCAACCCGCTGAGTAAAAAGAAGAGTGCGAGGGCTAGGCAGTACTTATGGTTTAATGCAGCTTGTAGGAGGGCTAAGTCTGAACTGGTACAGGCCTTAAAAGACAATACTGATAAGACTAAAATCAAAGCCAGGAGAACACAGTACAAGTATATGATAAAATGTGAAAAGGAGGATTGGGACTATGATAAATGGGTTAATTTATCGAATGCCCTAAGAAATAAAGACGCACTGGAATTTTGGTCACTAGTAAATAATGGTTCGGGAGATCTAAAACCTGCAATTGAATCGGTTATAGCTCCTGAAGAATGGGAAAATCATTTTCGGGCTCTATATCAAACAGAGGACCAGCTAGAAGTATTGATTCTATAACGCTACATCCTGCTTTTAAACAACACCAAGAGGTGGACGCTGATTTCACACTTGCTGAAGTCTGTGATGCAATCTCTAAACTGGCCATGGGCAAAGCCCCAGGTTTAGACAAACTCCCAGGCGACCTTTTTAGCCATGAAGCAGGGATCTGGGGGCCGTATTTCCTGATCCTTTTCAACGCGATCCTGGGAGGTATGGCGCTTCCTGGTACTTGGCTGGGTGCAGAGATAGTTCCTATTTTTAAAAAGGGTTCTCTTCTGCTCCCAGCCAACTATAGGCCCATCCGCCTCATAGACGTCGCTCAGAAGATCTTTGCCAGGCTAATCCTGGAACGACTCCAGAACTGGATGGAGGACCACAAAATTCTTAGTCCCTACCAAGCGGGGTTTCGAAAGAACACCCCTACCATGGACCAAATATTTTGTCTTTCTCTATTGTTTTGGAAAACAGTAAATATAGAGGGTGGCAGCCTCTATATGGTGCATGTCTATCTTCGATCGGCATTTGATTTAGTACAGCGGACGAAATTATGGATTCTCCTCCTTGAACTGGGCATACCAGTCCCACTTCTGACAATATTGATGAGGCTTCATGACGCGAACTTTGCCCAAGTCAGATGTGGGAACAATGATGCATTGTCGTCGAGATTTCCCATTGACAGGGGGGTAAAGCAGGGCTGTGTACTTGCACCGACCCTGTTCTGCCTCTATGTCAACGGGGTAATCGCGCACTTGAATGGACTACAGAATAACGATGCCCCCAAGTTGGCTGGCAGTAGGGTCCCCGCCATTATGTTTGCTGATGACACCCTCTTGCTTTCTAAGTCCCCGATGGGGATCCAGCGTATTTTGGATGGTTTTGAGGGCTTTTGTAGAGTCAGGGGTTTGGAGATCAACCCGCTTAAAACGAAGTTCATGATTTTCAACCTCCCAGCAACTACACGTCCACATCCGAGACTAGGTACATCATGTCTGGAAAGGGTTTTGACTATCTGGGGGTTACCCTTAATGAGAACCTGACGTGGGGCCCGCAGCTAGTGAAGTCGCAACAAAAACTGTCCAAACTAGCCGGGGGAATTATGAAACTATCTAACACCTCCACGTATAAACCGGTTGCTCCACCTTTGGAGGTTTACAAGATGCAAGCGAGAGGTGCGATTGTCTATGGCGGGGAATTATGGGGATACTGATGCAGGCCCGAAATGATTAGGACTGAAAATAAATTTATAAGACAGCTCTTGGCCCTACCTTCTAGTACTCCTCTTCTGCCTTTAAGGCTTGATTTAGGACTCAGGCCCACTGATGAGGTGTTAGCACTTAAACCGCTAAGATTTCGGCGCTGGCTATGGGTAACCCCGGGGCTTGCTACCTATAGGCAGGAACTTGTAGAATTACTGACCCTGCTTAGGGTAGGGAAAATTCCCTGGCTCAGATTCATAAAAAATGAATGTCGAAGGTTGGAATTACCAGTTTTGTGGTCTGACCCAGAGAAAGGTTTTAAAATGATCACTCGCAAAAACCTTGTGAAGACATATGAATACAAACATACTGCTGTTCTGTCTAACTCTGAAAACGGCACCTTCGCGGCTTCTTTTTTAATTGTTAAAGATTTTTACTGCTTTGAAGGATTCATGGATGAAATATACCCTATTTTAGCTAGGAAATTATATACACAGTGGCGATATGGTGTTTTACCCCTCAGAGCTCTGACTAATAGGTGGTCTCCATCTACGAATGAAAAATGCCTCGGTTGTAACCGTGACAGGGAAAATGATCTCCATGTTCTTTTTTTCTGTCCAGCTTACAGTAAGTCCAGGAAGTACTGGCTCGTACCCGTGTAAGAACTTGGGTTTTAATCACTGTATGCTTGCTTTTAGAGTTTTTAAAACAAACACAACTAGAACAATTGTTTTTTCTGTTTCGCAGTTTTTGTTGGCAATGTGGCACAAGCAAAGGTTTTTAATTATTGTAAAGCACACATGATGTGATAGGTTAGACTTTTTTTTATCTGTAACAACTTCTGCTTTTTACACTGTATCCCTTGTTATTTCTGAGATTGTTTGTTCCTTTTTTCTTGGATTGTATGATTTTCTCATCCATGAACCACTGCTTTTATATGCTATGTATCTTTTATGGCGTACAGCCGAAATAAAGATTTTATGAGCTTTTACCTACATCTGGCCCTGAGTTTATTGAAATGGTGTAGAAAATCATGCATTTCATATTTCCTGTTCTCTATGAAGATGACCTTATTAGGCCCAATGATACGGACCTCTTCCTAAAACAACAGGCCTGGAAAACAAAAATAATTATGACTTCGAGAAATATGGTAGGCATCATTGTCACAGAAGAATAACAGAACATCCTTATTCACATTTTTTTTCTGCACAAGAACAATGTTGGCGGTCGCTACTGTTTGCTGTCTTCGTGCTATGCATGGGAAAATTATCTGAGAGCTTAAATAAAGGCGGATTAGTTCTGCCAACTCTCCTTCATAGCAAATGCGAGCCTGACGCGGAAGGGCATTCACAATAAAGAAAGATGATGTAAGTTATCTCAGTTTGTTAACCTATGGTGAGATTAAGAAAGAGGATGCTAAGTGATTCCCAGAAACAAAAATGCTTTAATGATGTTAAAACTAGAGATGGAGAGAACACACTGAATATTATTTTCATATACAAAAGGACGGTGCACCAAACAGAGTGCTCAAAACTTCATGTAGTAATCAAATTTCTTTTATTTATATTCGGATAAAAAACCTTAGCCAACGCGTTTCGTTCGAATGAACTTCGTCAGGGCCCTTATGTGTAGTGAACATACAGTACACTAATCCCAATGGTTAGCTGCTAAGTTCACCATATACGGTTTTCCCAAGTGGCAAAGAAGTTGTTGGCCAGAGAGGGACCAATATGATAGTTGTACGTTCTTGATGATTTGGCGGTATCAGTCTCCGCAGAATAAGTAGCAAGATTAGGGTACGACCCGTATGCCGGCCGCCCGTTCGATTCACTCGTATAGTAGCATACGTCCTACTTTTTAAATACAATGCGCACTGCCCTAAGAGCCTTTAGAGCCTACCTTAGGGGTGACTTATACTTAAAAGGTTTATTTTGCCAGGCGAAATGGCAGTTTAAAACTTTACTACAGACTGCAGTGGCAGGCCTGGGCAGGTTTTAAAGTGATACTTTAGTGAGTGACACAATGAGTGCTGCAGGTCCGTAGATATAATTTATTTTACAAGCCCTGGGTGCAAGTAGTACCACATACTAGGGACTTTTAAGAGAATTAAATGTCCCAATATGGCATATGCCAATTGTACCATTTTTTGGGAGAAAGCACAAGCAATTTACCATTGGTTAGCAGGAAAAAAGTTCACAGAGTAATAACATCGACAAAAATAGGTACAACAAACGGAAGGTAGAAATCTAGGGGTGACCCTGCAGAAAGGGCCAGGTCCAACGCTATCATACACAATTTGTTCATGAACTATAACTTTTTTGCACTCTTATTTCACACCTTCATACAAAATAATGCTATCACCTGTTCCACATAATGACATTTATTGGATTTGTGGCGTGCTGACTTGACTTGAAGACCATAGAAACAAAGGGATTTTCACAATGTTCTAAAAGGCACATGGGTAGTTATTTTCGCAATATGTCGAAGATGGTTTCTACAGAGGCAGAAAGTAGCCTAAACAAATGATTTTCGTCCCGTTCTTTATGGAAGTGGATGCCTGATATGGAATCTGCCACTGTATTGTTGGACACAATAGTATGCCATCTTGCTATATAGGTAGGTTGTTTTTTATGTAAGTATGTAACAGTATTGCATTTTAGCAAAGGTCAGGATTTGAATTTAATCTTTACAACTAGAGGCTGCAAACTTGAGGAAAGTGTGACTAGTCTTAGGAGCACCACTAATTATAATTGAACTCTACTGACCAACAGGAAGTTTCAATTGTTGACCAGGTAGTTATGCAAATGACACAGAGTGGCTGCTAAGAATATGCTGCATTATACAGACATGTACTTCATCCCTTAGGCAACAAGTCTAGAAGTTAATACAGGCAGCGTCCGCAGTTCTACAAGAAAAGCTTGAGATATTCGCTATGGTAAAACCTAACCTTTGCAAAGAAGTTGTGGTACCACAACCTTGAAAAGGGTTATTTACTAATTTCACAAGTACCTTCCATGATTTGACATCTGAAAAGTAGTAAGAGTCTAATTTTGTAAGACTATTCATATCTAATTAAAGAACTATTTTTAAAGAAAATAATACCTTTACTTAATTGAACGTACCTGTTTAAAGAACTCATTTAAAAAAAAAGAATGCCACTCCTTAATTCAACGTACATGGTCAAAGAACTAATTTTAAAGAAAGAAATACCACTCCTTAATCCAATGTACCTGGTCAAAGAACTCATTTTAAAGAATAGAATACCACCCCTTAATCCAACGTACCTGGTCAAGTGGTCCCACAGAAACTTTGCGTATGTTGTTTGAAACATGCTCCCACACCGTGCCCTGGGGATAGCTTGGAGTAATTCCGTGACGGTACCATAGATTTCCTGCAACAATAAATATTGCCAAATGTTTTTAAATAGCTCCTTTGTGTGGACTTAACGTTGTGTCACTCGGAAAATACGGCACAATTAGCTTTGCTGTAATTATGTGAACTGATTAATACTGTGCTAAATATTAGTTGTATTTATGGAACGTTGATTAATACACAGAAAAGTATCTAATACATTTTTAAAGTATGGATCAATACTGCACAAAATACTTCGTTATATTTGTGAAGTACATATTACAGTAAATTCCAGCGTCCACTTAAGTAATTCCTTTGGTATTTTACTAAATCCTGCAAGTAAGATTTCCCTTCACATTGGCTTTAGTACCTGACACCCCAATGACCTTAAACACCAGCTCCTAGTTTTAATAACGGGTTGTACCAAGGCCAAAATAACAACCATCCACAGCCAAAATCCACTGATGAAGTATTCACAGAAGAAGCTATAAAGCTTACTGTCATGAGCAAGGCTGCTCAGGACAACATAAACTGGTTCTACCAGTTCATTCTAAGGAGCTCTAAACACACATTTACTGTTGAAGCACCTGATGAACAAATCACAAACGACATTTTACAATACATAAGTGTTTACCACAATGAAAAAGGGCCCTTTGATGAAGCATGCAACACTAAGTGAGTTAGGGTCTTACATACAGAAGGTGTGATGCATGTGGACAATAGTACAATGACTTTCAGTTTCTCTTGACAAGATAATTAGTCACACTTGATAAGACGACATCTCTACCCGTGAAAACTGTGCAAGAGATTAACTCCTTTTGTGAAGAGTTACTTATTGGTATTAATTACCATTAATTTATACAGCGTATCATAATTTAGTGTGGTTTCCATGCGCCTTACTTAGACACAGTTTTTATGACTCAATTGACCTGGTAGTTTAATAGAGTAATACTATAAACACTAATTAAAACTACTGCATTAGCATGCCACGTTGTGGCACCACAGCTCAAGGAAGAAAAATCCTGGTAGTATCAAGTTCCAGATTTCTACATTTTGATTTTTATCAACACCCAAAGAAAATACAACTTGCTAATAATGAACGTCCCTTGTTGTGTTTAAGGGCATCTATCTTAAGGTATCACCAGACCAGATGAACAGAAGTGAGCACTACTCAAACTGGTAAAGTTGCTACTGTCAAATGAAAGGTTTGCTTAAATCCGAGCAGAAAATGGGTGCCATCTGGTGCTGTATTGGCTAACATACACATGTGCAACCCTAGAAGAGTGTTTTTACTACTACATCCAGGAATACAATGATGTACATAGGCTGGCTCACATTAACACCATGCACTGTCAGTTTTAATGGCACACTAGCACCTTGCACTGCTGATATCCAAAAGTAATTTAGGGAGCCAGCCCTGAAAGAATGGCTACACAAAGTTTGATACCACAGAAGCATTAGGTAGTAGTTTGCCTCACACTGGCACAATCCAGTTTTCAATAGGCACAAACTGGCACCTTTGAGGGGAACGTTTGCACTAACATTGGAAAGATTACTTGAGAACTATGAATTTCGATACAACTGTGATTGCACATATTACTACCTATAAACAAAAAAACATATTTGCTTCAAAAAGCCCTGAAAAGAATTCCTTTCAGGACAGATGATGAATTTGGAAATTGGCATATGCTTTGAGGACGAAAAAATAAAATAATAATTCACCACCCCTTTTAAGTCACACTTTCTTTGCTAATTGTAATGCGTGTGAAATCTCAAAAACATGAAAGAAGGGTCTGTTTGAACTTTGGAGGAAGATCATCAAAGGATTCCCGAAAGAACTACCATTTGTGTCTGATGTCCTACAGAAATGTTTTATTAACATACCCTTGGGCCATATGTATCAAAATGTTGTTTTGCGATTCTCAAATTGGAATTTTCAGCGAATCGCAAATTGAGAATCGCAAAATGCTATGTATGTGGGATTTGCTAAAAATTTTGCGAATCCCACATATTCCTTATTTGCGAATCGCAAATTGAGATTCGCAAATAAGGAATACCTTCCCATTCATTCCTATGGGCAAGGAGGCCCATTGGAATAAATGGGAAGGCATTCTCAATTTGCGATTAGCAATTAGAGAATTGCAAATTGAGGAATCAATTTCAAGTGTGCCAGGGTGTCAAAAGGACCCCCTGTTGCACCTCTGAAATATGTATGTGTGCACATGTGGCACACATACATGCCCTAAGGGCATGTATGTGCGCAACATGGCACTTTGAAAAATGCAAAAAAGTGCATTTTCCAAAGAAATCGCAAATTTCCACCAACTCGAAGTTGGTGGTAATTTGCGATTCCTTACGGCCAAATCGCAATTTTACTGTGCGTCCTACATTGCATTTAAGGAATCGCAATTTACGATTCCTTAAATACAATCACAAAATAGTGAATCGTAAATCTTGCGATTCCTTATTTTGCGAGTGTTTTTTTTTCTCATACATTGCACACAGATAAGTTCTGCGAATTTTAGCGTTCGGGGTCGCAATTTAGCTTGATACATGTGCCCCTTTATCACTTCACCACCATCATACCTCTTAAGCCCAAATTTACTTTCTTGCTATGTACCAAACAGCAAATATAATTTATTTATCCATACCTGGCACCCTCTACTCAGAGGGGCGTGTCTGGTATGGCATATTTTGCCTTATGTTGTCCTACAACGACAGAGGACCCCCAGTCAGTGCCTGGTCTGCTGAGAATGAGTGTGGGTGAATGCACATGGGGTCCTCCTGAGGGCTTCTATCTCAGAATCTTTAATAATTACGAAGTACAGCCATACACAAGGGCCTCCACCTGATCCCTCAGATCCAGGAAAATACACATGTCTGTAAATATTTGACTGATACAGACCAAATTATGGTCCTATACTGCCTGCGCCAATGGGGGTCCGAAGACAGTGGAGCTCAGCATAACTCTTGCTTCTGGATCTAGCAAGGAATAGCACTTCGGGCCAGATGTACAACACTTTTTTGCGTCCGCAAACGGGAGATTAGCCCGTTTGCGACCGCAAAAAAGGTTCCAGGCCTGTACAAATGCTATTTTGCGAGTCACTGAACATGCCATGTACGTGTTGTTTCGCAATCGCATTTGCGGTAGCAAAATACTTGCAGTTTACCACCTACTTTAAGTAGGACATTCAATTTTACAGTGGTATAAGTGTTAAGTGTTAAAACGTAGCTTACCATTGTCATCCACAACATACACAGAGGTGTGTCCAACAGATACCTGTTTTAATTTCTGCGTTTGAGGTGATGGTATGTGGTACCAAGAATCACCTAAAAAAGAAAACTATATAATTAAAGTGCATGTTAATTAATGATCAATACGTTCATGTATTACAAAAGTAATTGACATACGGACCCCTACCCTTTATTGTGTGGTGGGAAAATCTTAAAAAAATTATATAAATCTAGTTTCTGGATCCACTTATCTTGCCCTCATATCAGTCTTGCATGAACAGGCAGGTTTACTAACTATATCCACATTTTTGTCACTTATTATGGTTTCATAGTTATGTCTTGTTGAAGGTAAGTGCACATTGCCGTTCTGTGAATATGGAATCCAAATAACGCATTACTGGTGCACAGTGCAATGGAGCTCAGAAAAACCTATAAATGAACAATTGTTACTTACCTGTAAACAGGTGGTTCTCCAGTATTGGTGTCTTTCATAGATTCACATGCTTGAATATCCCCCGTCGTCGGAGTGGGAGTCCCACGGTAAATAAAATAGCAATAATATATACTATATATATATATATATATGTAACATAAAACCTGAAATATGTAATAGAAAAAAGGCATAACAAGCCTACACATATTTCTACATAGGAATGCATGGAAAAGGAAAAAACCATTTGCAGTCTATCATTGTCATTATGTTGGTCCAAACTACAGCCAATCAGGCGCCAGCAACCCTCTAGAACCTTCTCCTCAGAGCTCAGCACCTCAGATTTTCGTAGCACAAGAGTGACCACAGAGTCTATGAGGAGAAGAGAGCCTCTGAGGGGAGGAGGGTGGGTCGCATGTGAATCTATGAAAGACATCAATACTGGAGAACCACCTGTTTACAGGTAAGTAACAATTGTTCTTCTCCAGTATTAGGGGTGTCTTTCATAGATTCACATGCTTGAATAGAATAGATAGCAGTACCCTCCTTAGAGCTGAGATTGCAAAGTACATCCTCAAAAGTTGAAGACAATAATATACAGCTGAAAAGCATATAGCAATCACAGAAAGAAATGGAGGAGGGATCAGAGGCTCACCTTATTGAAAAAGATGACGAAGCACTGCTTGCCCCACTGCGGTATCCGCTTCGTTGACAGCTTCCAAACAATAATGTCTGGTAAAGGTGTGCCTGCTGGACCATGTCGCTGCTCGACAAATCTGGTGTAGAGGCACCCCAGCAAACAACGCAGTGGACGATGCCATCGCTCTTGTAGAATGTGCCTTAACTGGACTCGGTAAAGGCCTGTCAGCCTGCTAATGACAAAATGATATGGCTGCAGAGAGCCATCGTGCCACTGTCTGTTTAGTCACTGAATGCCCTTTTCGCAACAGTCCATATGCTATAAATAGCTGATCAGATTTACGGAAAGGGGCTGCTCTGGAAATGTAGAATTTTAGACAACGTTTTATGTCTAAAGAATGTGTCCTCCTAGCTGTATATTTCCATAGGCAATAAACAGTTGATCGAATTTGATAATGACAGAGGTCCTTGCAAATAGAAATTTAAAACATCTTCTGATGTCAAGAGTATGTAAATGCCCTCTCCGCAGGGGATTGTGGATTAGGAAAAACGTCTTTAAGATAACTGGTTCTTTCAGGTGAAAATCCGAAGGCACCTTTAGGCATACCCCTTGTACGTAGCACTACAGAATTGGGCGTGAATCGTAAGAAAGGTGAATTGACAATGAGAGCTTGAACATCACAGACTCTTCTAGATGAAGTTAATGCTAACAAAGAGAAAAAACGTTGCATGTTAGGAAATTGAAATACATCCTAAAAATTGGCTCAAATGGGTGGCGCATGAGCTGCTACATTATAATGCCATGATGGAGGCGGACGACGTACAGGAGGAAACATTCTGAGTAGTCCCTTAAAGAACTGTTGTATTCTGGAAGAATAAAGAGAGATGGACCCATCCTGACGTTACCTTGAAATGGCTGCCAAAAAGACCTTCAACGTTGTATGAGATAAGCCTGATCTTGCCAGGTGCAAGAAAAAAGGTAATATCTGGTCCGGCGTTGCAAGAAATGGGTAAACCCCAGCAGATTAACACCAAATGCAGATTATTATTTATGTATTTATTTATTTTTAAAGACTGTATGTCTTTAGTAGGTGCTCTCGCGTAAGCCAGTACCTCTTTACAATCCGCCGAGATAGTCAGATGAGCTAATACAAGGTGCTCAGACACCAAGCTGCTAATTTTAGAGAAGCCGGATCTGATGGCAAATTTGACCATTCTGAATGGAGAGGAGATTTGGAATTGGTCGAAACTGTATTGGAACGTACTCTGAGAGGAGAAGAAGTTCGGTGAATCAGTATTGGCGAGGCCACCTGTGGGCGATGGGAATCAAACGATACGGCTCTTTGTTCATCTGACGGAGAATTCTCTGAACCAACGGTACCGGAGAAAAGGCGTAAGCATATATTTGAGACCAGTTTATCGAAAACGCCTTCCCCTGCGAGTCCCTGTGGGGATGCCAGCTTGCAAAGAAACAGGCATAAGCTGTTCTCTTTTTTTTTTTTTTTTTGTAGCAAAGAGGTCCATTCGATCCGCCGTTGGCTGATGCAGTTCCTATTCGTGGGTGGACACCTGTTGACCTGCTGAGGGTGTCCGCCAGCACATTTGCAACTCCCGGCACATGAACAGCCAAGAGTTTGATCCTGTGCCATATTGCCCAAGCCCATATCTCTTGGGCTTTCTGAGATAGAAGAACCAACCTCGTTCTTCCTTGTTTGTGCAAGTAAGGTATTGTCTGTGCAAACCAATACTGTGGCTCCTTGAATGATAACACGAAAGGATTTGAGGGCTAAGAAGATAGCACCTAGCTCTAGCCGATTGATGTGCTAAGCCTTTTGTTGAGGGTTCCCATTCCCTGCTCAACCTTCAACCCTTGAGATATGCTCCTCAACCCTCGAAGGGATGCGTCTGTGGTGATTGTGTAATTTGGCACTTCTGGAAGGAATAACGTACACCCCTTCTACAAATTTCTTACTTGGACCCACCAACAAAAAGGGGGGGCCTCTTGCATCCGAGGATTGATTTGAATGAGATCTACAAAGGAACTGGAGACCTGAAACCAACGTAGAAGAACCACCAAGTGGGAGATGCAAGCCCGTTGTTCGTGCGAGATAAACACCCTTGCTAGGTTGGTATTGATTGATGATCCGAGAAATGTTGATATCGGAGCTAGTACTAGTTGTGACTTGTCATGATTTATTGAAAATCAGGTCTTGAAACAGTGACTGACAAGTTTGGGTGTGCTGGACTGATTGTAAATAAGAGCGAGCCCTTATTATACAGTTGTCTCAGGAATGAGAAATTTGTATGCCTTGCAGACGTAGATAGGCTGCCACTGGTGCAGGATGTACTTAAAGACACTTGAAACTGACCTAAATCCAAGAGGTAGGACCTTTATTGAATAAGTTCTGTACCTATTGTAAAGTGTAGCCACTTCCTATGCTTAGGAAGGATTGGCACATGAAAATAGACATCCTGGAGGTTGAGAGTAGTTATAAACTCGTTCTGGCATAAGAACTAGGATTTTGTTGAGGGACAACATTTGTAAAGTTTGCGCAAAGATCTAAAATCATGCAACACTTTCCTCATTTGCTTGTTGATGAGGAACTGAGAGTACACCCTAACGCTGTTGGAGATTCGGAACCACTCCGACGGTCCCTGTTTGTATCCATATAGACACTTGTGAAAACGACACCCGTAGATGAGAAGGAGGAGGTCCCTTTGGAGGTGTAGAAAGAGGGAAATTAGACAAATTCTAAAGTGTGCCCTTGGGCATGACGTTTAAAAACCCAACGGTCCTCTGTCACCTTTGACCAAGTGGAGTAAAAGTGAGATATTAGATCTCTGACGTTTTTGGAGGGAATAAAGGTGTGTTCCCGGTAATCCATTGTTTCTTAGAAGAGTTTGCCTAGGCTGTACGATGATAGTCTAGGTAGGACCTGTTGGTACTGTGCCTATGTGACTGCGTTTGATTTGAGTAACGCAATTGATTTTGATTGTAGGAGCCAATACTGGAGGGAACTCCCTTGAAACAAAGGACGTGGAGCTACGTCCTCGGCACCACGAAAAGGCTGCGATTCTATATCCGTATCTGTATCTGTGTCCTTTAAGATGGTCTGCATTGCCTCATCAACATGCTGGCCAGAAGGGCTCCTCAATCAAAAGAACAAGTGAAGTATAGAAGTCTGAACCTCCTTGCGAAAGACGTAGCATTGAAGCAAAATTGTCTTTCCCAGACTGCCCCTATAGCGAGCTGTGGAACACCTGTACACGCAATGTCCGCTTCACAGTGTATCATTTCTGATGCACTTCTCTCTCGCTCTCACTCCTGCAGGATCTTCAAAGCGTGAGGCTTGGAGGATTCTGGAATAAGTGCTACTGGCGCCAACATGTCAGAGCACATATGGTGGCACACTTGCCCAACTGGCTTGCAAGATAATCGCTGTGCTGCCTGAATAATGACTGAGGCAGGGTAGGCTGAATAGTGGGGAGCTGCACATTTCTTGTCGAGGCGTGAAAAACAAAAACCGCCGGCACAGAGTTTGACCTCTGCATGAGTCTAACACCTTCTTGCTAAATAAAGTCTATGATAGGAACTGAACAAACTTGTTTTTGTGATTTCCCCCGGACGAGGGGAAAAAAGGGAATGCGATTCGCCGCTCTCTTCATAAGGAGGGGAAAACCTCCAATATTCACCGGAGGTGAATGCAATAGAGCTCCAGTTTTTAGAGGAAGATATAAAGGCAGGAGTAAAAAGCCACCACGCCATCACGTGGATGTAGCAGAAAGCGGCAGTCGACGAGATAAATCGTCTACCAAAACACATTGTGCATAAAAGACAACCGTGTGTGAAACCAACTGTCGACGGGCTCAACCGTCGACGATTCCAATAGTTGACAGGGTCAACCGTCAACGAAGCCAACTGGCGTCGAGGCTGAATGTTGACGGAGCTCACCGTCTACGGAGCTCACCGTCTATGGAGCTCACCGTCTACAGAGCTCACCGTCTACAGAGCTCACCGTCTACAGAGCTCACCGTCTACAAAGCTCACCGTCTACAGAGCTCACCGTCTACAGAGCTCACCGTCTACGGAGCTCACCGTCTACGGAGCTCACCGTCTACGGAGCTCACCGTCTACGGAGCGCATCGTCTACGGAGCTCATCGTCTACGGAGCTCATCGTCTACAGAGCTCATCGTCTACAGAGCTCATCGTCTACGGAGCTCATCGTCTACAGAGCCCATCGTCTACAGAGCTCATTGTCTACGGAGCTCATCGTCTACGGAGCTCACCGTCTACGGAGCTCACCGTCTACGGAGCTCACCGTCTACGGACCTCACCGTCTACGGAGCTCATCGTCTACGAAGCTCACCGTCGACGGAGCTCACCGTCGACGAGCCTGTCGTCTACGGGGCCCACCGTCGACGAGCTCACCGTCGACGAGCCTACCGTCGACAAGCCTATCGTCGACGAGGCCACCGTCGACGAGCCTACCGTCGACGAGCCTACCGTTGACGAGCCTACCGTCGACGAGCCACCGTCGACGAGCCTACCGTCGACGAGCTCACCGTCGACGAGCCTACCGTCGACGAGCTCACCGTCGACGAGCCTACCGTCGACGAGCCACCGTCAACGAGTCTACCGTCGACGAGCCACCGTCGACGAGCCTACCGTCGACGAGCCTACCGTCGACGAGCCACCGTCGACGAGGCCACCGTCGACGGGACATATCGTAGACTAGCCTACCGTCGACGAGCTTACCGTCGACGAGGCCAACTGTCGAAGAAATTACCATCGACAAAAACTCCCAGTGGTCTACGAGCCTGTAGTCGACAAGAGGGCACTGTCCTCACTGTCGTCGACGCATACCTGGAGGCGTTGTCGCTGCAGAGCAAAAGTGATGGCAAAGATTGTCGTCAGAGGATACATAGACCGTATCGTCGACAAGCTGGCACATTTTCACGTAGAAAAGTGCGCAGTGTGAGTCTAGACGCCTGAGAGTAAATCTTGTGGGCGTAGATGTGGGAGGCAGACTCAAAGAAGGCCAGAGACCCCTTAATTGTGATTTTACTTCAGCTGGTGAAGTAGAGGAGAAGCATCACTTAAAACGTGAATGTGCAGGACAAACAACAAAAATTCCTCCCACATCAGAAGGGGGTACAGTCTAAGCACAAGAACAACCCCTTCTCCTCTTACCATGTCAGAGACAAGCAGAGTGTTTCCATATACTCTTCATGAGGGTTCACAGGAAAAGGTCACAGTTTCCTACAAGTGACACAGGGTCTGAACGTGGACTTCATGTAAGAAGACAGTACAAAACTGTGATATTAAGAAGAAGAAATTGAAGAAAATTGAAGAAAATTGAAGAAAAAAACTGAGCAGAGCTCAGGGAGACTCCCTTCACACGACGTGCGGTAGAAAATCTGAGGTGCTGAGCTCTGAGGAGAAGGTTCTAGAGGGTTGCTGGCGCCTGATTGGCTGTAGTTTGGACCAACATAATGACAATGATAGACTGCAAATGGTTTTTTCCTTTTCCATGCATTCCTATGTAGAAATATGTGTAGGCTTGTTATGCCTTTTTTCTATTACATATTTCAGGTTTTATGTTACATATATATATATATATATATAGTATATATTATTGCTATTTTATTTACCGTGGGACTCCCACTCCGACGACGGGGGATATTCAAGCATGTGAATCTATGAAAGACACCCCTAATACTGGAGAACCTACCACTTCCGCATACTCGTACTGCAAACATGTACTGTACACTATGCCAGAGGGTGTCTACAACTTTCCTTAACCCCTTCGATGCTCATGACGAGCTCAGCTCGTCATGAGGCACGTTTGAGCTATGCTCATGACGAGCTGAGCTCGTCATGAACAATGGGAGTAAAGGATCTGCAGCACAGGAGGGGAAAACCATAAGCAGCGATGGTGTTAAAAAGTTTTTGTAACAGATGAAAAAGTTACATGCCTTCGGTAACGTGTTTTGTGACGGTTAATTTATCTACTTGCAGATTCCTTACCTTTTGAATATCCCAGGTGCCAGACTGGATCCGGAAACGTTAAAATAGCTCTTCCATGTCGGCAGGTGACGTAGACTCTGTGTGGACATCAGAAGTGATGTCATAATTACTTCACCGGAGTCATATAGTACCCACCCCAGCGTGCCAATGTAAGTCCCTCAACCCCACCTATTTTTCCGGTGCCAATGAGGTGAAAGGACGAGAATGACATTACGTGATTTGAGGTGCAGGGCAACAACAATCTTGGAACCGTATTAACCACAGAAGGTACCATCCATGAAGAGGGCACTGGAATAGCACAGAGAACCATACTTCAAGACAGGATGGAAACAGGACCAGTGAGGAATCTGCAGGTTCATAATAGTATCCATCAGTAAGAATGCTACGAATAACTTTTTCTTCTGATGGATACTTCTAGCTGCAGATTCTTCACCTTTTAAATAGATTATAAAGCAGTATTTCACTCAAAGGAGGAACTTGAGGTAATGGTTACACTAGGCGGTCAAACATGGAAGTCCAGGAGAACCGAGCAGGCAAAATGGCCATCCTGATGCACCTCCGAATGGAAGCAGTAATGCTTAGTATACGTTTGGATAGGCATCCATGTTGGCACTCTGCAGATGTCAGCCCCATGGAGTCCTCATGCCAAGGCTGTGGTGGAAGACTTTGATCTGATAGAATGGACTCTTATACCTTCTGGAGGATCTTTTTGCACCAAGACAAAACACATCTTAATACATAGGATGATCTTCGTTAATAAAGTCCTCTTTTGGACAGCTTTGCCCTTTCTTTTGCCTGCGAACCCCATAAAGAGCTGTTCATTAGTTCAAAATTTGCAAGTGCACTCCATATAAAAACTGTCTGCCCTCTTCGGGCTTAGCCTGTGCAGCCATTTCTCCTTCTTGGTGGAATGCAGGGTTGGATAGAAAGAAGGGCGAGTAATTCGATTTATCCAGATAGAAAGGGGTTACAACTTAGGAAGGAAAGCTGCCCTGGTTCGAAGATCTAATTGGTAAAAGAATGGCAAATGATCGATAACTCACTGGCACACTTCCCTGAAGTAATGGCAACAAGAAATACAGTTTTAGCAGTCAACAGACAACAATGAAGAACTCCAAAGACGACCGCATCAGAAAAATGAAAACTAAATTGAGGTCCCACTGGGGAATAACAAAAGGAGTATGGGGAAAAATTGATCAAGCCATTGAGGAAGTGCAGGAAAATGGTTGTACCAGGAGACAGAGGAATGCCGACAAGTCTGTCAAGTAACCCTTGATAGTCCCTACCACGCAGCCCTCTTGCACAAAGACTGGTGCAAATTTTAGCATGTCCAACAGATGAACCTTCAGGCTATCCACCCTATTTTCAGCTCACCAAGTGACAAACCTTTTCCACCAAGTGACAAACCGTTTCCATTGATTTGGGACCAGTCTTGGTGAAGTTTATTCAGTGCTTGAGCAATCAAGGGTACAGAAGGAAACATATGGCAAAGAGGAAACTCCACTTCAAACAAAATGTGATCCTCATGGCTCCTTACACTGAATACTGGAGGGCACGGAACTTTTGGCATTATGCATTGTTGTGAGTGGCAAACAGGTCCACTTGGGGAATGCCTCAATAGGTGAAGATGTACTGAATCACCTCCAGAAGGAAACACCCCTCATAGACCAAGCTGATGCCGACTGAGGCTATGACCTCTGGTGTTAAGACAGCACGCATGATGGTTTGCTACAAGCCAAACACCGTACTAGTGAGCCCAAGACTCATGCTGGTGAGCCTAAGACCAAAGAAGGTGCAACCCCACCAGCCCCCCTGCTTGAGGGGTCATATTGTTTGTCAAGATCTGGACCAACTGACAGCAAAGGGAAGGTAGAAATGTCTAAGCAAACCACCGTCAGCTCCAGCAGACCGATGTGGTAAATCTGCTCACATGGAGACTAAAGGCTTCTGATCTTATCCAGTTCCTCCACAAGAGCACTCCACCCTAGAGTGGAGGAATCTGTCACCACAGCTAGTGGGAGCTGAAATGACATGCCTAATGTTAGATACTCCTCCACACCCCACCTGTTTTGATACGCTGCAATGTCCCGGGAGACTGAGATGGTAGTCAACAACTCTTCCCTGTGCTGGAACCATTGACTGCAAAGGCATAACTTAGGAGCCCTCTTATGCCAGCGTAGATTTGTGACCAGAAGGATACAAGACGTCACTAGAGCTAGCCAGCACAAGACCAACAGGACTGGCATCTGAGCAAATTCACAAAACAACAGAATTATACATTGGATGTCTCAAATCCACGGAGGAGGTCGGAAGGCTTGTATCCATTACTGCCAC
Source organism: Lissotriton vulgaris (assembly GCF_964263255.1). Classification (NCBI taxonomy): domain Eukaryota; kingdom Metazoa; phylum Chordata; class Amphibia; order Caudata; family Salamandridae; genus Lissotriton; species Lissotriton vulgaris. Next base: position 152,876,806 of record NC_141698.1, on the reverse strand, counting down.
TATGAACAGGAGGTGATGAGACGACTCCAGGTGGGATTTGGGCACAATGATCGAAATCCCAGGATCAACAGCAGGCACACTATCAAAAGCAAGTAGCACAGAATCATCTCTAGGGACTTTGCTTTCCTGAGCAATCAGGAAAACCTGATCGTCTGAGATGCGCCGCTTCTACCACCAGCACGGTAAAGACTCTGGGTGCCGATGACAGTTCGAATGAGAGGACTGTGAACTGGTAGTGGGTGTATCCTACTATAAAATGCAGGTACTTCCCATGTGACTTCAGGATTGGAATTTAAAATATAAGTCTAGGGGCACCATCCAGTCTTAAACCTCCAGTGCCAAAAGAATGTGAGTCATGGTCAACATCTTGAATTTCTCTTTGTAGAAAAAAAGAGAATCAAGATCCTGAGGTCTAGGATTGTACAATGACCACCGACCTTCTTGGGCACCATGAAGTACTGAAAATCGTACCCCTGCCCAATCTTCTGCTCAGGCACCAATTCTAATGCTCCGTCCACTAGCAGGAAGGGGAAGACAGGGAGGAGCCTGGTGCAAAGGTAGGGTAGTAGCATACACCATCTTTCTACAATTTGAAGGAGCCAGAAAGGAGGACATCTGGACTCCCTCCAGTATCAAATGGGTGAACAAGGGCAAACTAGATCTGCTTCCCTGTAGGGGTTAAGGAGGAGGAGGAGGAGGATGCTGGCTCTTGATTGAAATGACTCGACCTGTTTCACAGCCTCAAAACTGCCAGAGCAGAGTGTTTTAGGACTTCTGTTTCTGGTTTGTTTGACACCGACGATGGCAAAAATGAAAGCCTTGTATAAATTGCCAAAACCTACAAAACTGCCTTTAGTCACACTAAGAGGACTGCAATCCAAGGTAGAGCGCTGTAGCACGGCTTGTCATAAAAAAAGCTCCAAGGTAGATTCGGACTGTTCTCTGAACAGTTGGGGCCCATCGAATGGTAAGTACATGAATGTGGGCTGCACAAAGGAGAAGTAGCCAGAAATTCTGAGCCATGCATGACCTCCCGAGTGTCACCTAGGATCCCACTAGGTATACAACGTTTAGCACGCATTTTTTACCACGCACTACCATTACAACGCAGGCATTACCACGCATACCATTACAACGCATTGCGCTGGGGGGCGCTCTAGGATAGGGAATACGTTTAATTTTATATCCAACACCTTCCCTAGTGTCCACGGGGACTGGAGTTGGAATATAAAATTATACTTACCACTATCCAGCACCTCAAAGCGCTATGCGTTGTAACGGTATTCGTTGTAAATACCGTGTTGTAAAGGTATGCGTGGTAATAGTATGCGTGCTAACGTCATAGATCCATCCCACTACACTTGTCATACAGTCTGCTGAATCCAAGCCCGACTGAATAAACTGCTTGGAAGCCGCCTTGCCATCCTGGACCACCTCCAAAAGGTAACCATGTACGAGTTCCAGCAAGTTTGTTACTAGATCTGCCATGTCCAATAAGTCAAAAGTCTAGCAGCTCAAACGGAAGGTGGTATAGAAGGATTTAAGTGACAAACTGCCCACAAAGAAGACTTTCTTGCTTACAGACTACAATTTTTTGACTATCGAGAAGTACTGCAGAAAAGCCTCCTGGGGAGAACTTCAGCAAATAAGAGGTAGTCTCTTTGGCTAAGGGTGCATGAGAGAAAGGCAGGGTCAACTAGGGGATGCAGGTACTTACTATCCATACCCCTGTTCCCCACAGAGATGTAGTAGTCCTCTCCCAAGCTGCCAAAATGGGCTATAAAAGATTATCATTCAAAGGTAGCAAGGCTTCCAATGTTGAGTGGAAAGATGCTCTGAAACCAAAGGAAGACGAAGTTAAAAAACTTCTGCTTCCTTCCTGATCACTATTACCACGATAAGAAGCCACACTTGGGGAAGAAGCCCTTTAGCCGTCTAACTTCTCCAATTCAGGGGAGGTGTCTATGCCAAGGGCATTACCCAAGTCCCGAAAGGCATCTGAGTGGCATTGTGGAGGATCAACCTCACCAAATGCTTTTTGGACATCCAGAGTGCCAAGTTCACTGCCAAAGAGATCATGTATGGTTTTGTCATAGGAACAGGTGCAGTGTTCTTGACCATACTGTTGTTCCTTAAGGAGATTCAAGGCCTCTCGACCAGGCTGGTGAAGAACTTTCTCACACAACTTAGCAATTGGCACCAAGAGAGGAAGAGACGGCGACTTTGCAGAAAGAAGTGCCAACAGGGCTGTTGGGAACCAGTGTGGGTGGCTTCAGGAGTGAAGGAGGGCAAACAGCACCGAAGAAAGTTCCTTTAGCAGGAGGTCATATGGAAGCTCTAGAGGTCCAATAAGACCCAAAGGAGCTCCAGGGGGGCCATAGTTCTCCTAAACACCACTAACATGGCATTCAGGAAAAACACGGGATCGATACCTGAAGAAGAGAAGTTGGGGTAGGATATTTCCTGAGGCGGAGGTGTAGAAGGCAACAGCACCAGCTTTGGTTCCACAGGTGGCACTGGAGCGGATCCTATATTTATCGCTGTGTCACCTCTTCTTCCTCAACGTCGAAGTCAGGAACCTTAGTGGTCTCGAATGGGGCCAATAGCGTTGTTTGCCCAAACAATCATCTCTGGCACAGGCCATAAAGAATTTCATTTCTAGCTCCTTGATGGCTTAAGGACACATGCTCTGACAGGACTCACAGGATCTGGAGTTCTGGCCTGAGTCTATATACCAATGGCAGATGTCATGAGGGTCAGTAATAGACATCTAACCCTCAAAATCCCTGCACGTTGAAAGTCTGAACATTTTGGGGAAGACGTGATAACACTGCATCTATGAGAGAAATTGCTGAAAGACTCCAGAGTAAATTGTCAAAGAGGGAGAGAACTCCATACCTGCGTTGAAGACACAGTAAAATAGGTACTGACGTAAGCACACCCGGGTGAGCACTTTAAGACTCCGGTGACGTCATGATGATGCTTACAGCGTCGACACAGAGACAGGGCCCCCAACCAACATGGAAGACCTATGGAAAAATTTCTACTTCTGGTCAGGTACCTGGGATATTCAAAAGATGAGGAATCCGTAGGTAGATGTATCCATCAAAACAGTGCATTCTGTTCAGTGTTTCCAAGGAGTGAGTAAAACCCTAGTGACTTTTACTTTAGCTTGCCCTTTCTCCCTTAAAAGTATCTCTGAAAAGAAGCAAGACTGCTGCTCTGGTCAGTGCTCACCTGCAGGCTGTTTTGGAGAGACCGAGCCTCGGTAGAATGCAGATCCATCTTTAGCAATGGCCCAAACCTGGTAGTATGCGCCAATTGACACCGAGATGAAAGGCTGATCCGTGCCAACATGAAGCCATGACGACCCCTAACAAAAGTCACACAAATAAGTTCATCATTAAGCATGAATCTACTTGGTCGATTTATCTACCAACATAGTCAAAACAGAGATTTTCTTTTGTTCTCTAACAACATCTTAAACATGAATAATGCACTGCTCTCCTTATGGCATGAATCAACTCCAAATGCACTGAGACACTTTAAACACTCAATCTCATGTTTCCACCACTCTCTAATTATTTATAGGAGTCTTGGATACTAGTTGGCGAAAGGAAAATTACAAGGTGGTGAGAATAGACTGGGAAACACAATCCACAAGATTCCTACACATTAGAAAACAAAAGTGTTTTGCAGTGAAAATCTGTATACCAACTTTGTCTGCTTTGGGACTCCATTTTTCAGGGGATTAGATTGGTTAATAAAATTGGAGGGTGTGAGCTTCAGATTTCCAAACAATCATGCTGGGATACCTTGTTAAAACACAATATATGAGAATCAGGACATGAGGGTGGCTTAAAGGGCAGTGGAAAGAGAAAGGAGGTTGGATTGCTAGGGTACTTAAAACAACATTTTTCAAACAAATCAACATTTTTAAGGCCTTCAAAATAGAGACTCTAGAGAGAATGTGTGTGTGTGTGTTTTTGTCAGAGTGGACATGTACAAATCCCAGGTGACATTTGACAGACACTTCATTATACCTAACTGAAAGCACTTGTACCCAACTATTTACAACAGAACAATTTTTTAACGGGTGTGTAACACCTCAAACACCCCAATGAAACTACGCCTCTGCACGTTTGGTGTAAAAAATGTTGATAAAAATATAAAGGTGTGGAACAAAGTGGGAACACATTTTTGGAGCGCCATCTTTGTGTGTTCCCCAGACCTACCTTCGGAGCCACTTTGGACTCCATTTCCTGCTTGCGGTGCTTTATTTTGAGGAGGGTTCAACAACAGGACTGCAATAGTAGAAAGGCACCTTACCTGTTTAATAAAGGCATTGTGGGGCCTGTTGAGTCTGGTCTTGCAGATGTCAGTGTACATGCTAATTGTGGGGAGAGGGAGCAAATTGGGTACATCCTACCACCAACGTGGGCTAAGGATAGCCAAATAGGGGGAAATGTCTACATTTAGCAACCGTTACGCAAACAGATGTGAGTCACAGGTAGACAGAGACTAAACTTAATGCTGCAACCACTACAGACATGGCCCAATGTTCAACTACAGGTGAAACGTCATAGCTAAAAGTGACATCTGAGCATCTACTTGTACTGGAAAGTGACAATAAATCCTTTACAAATTGTTGAACTTTTTTTATTAAAAAGAACCACTTCACCAAACTCTTAAACATCAAGGAAGGCAATTAATTAACAATACTGACTTTTATAAAACTCTTTAATACACTTTTCACAAGTTGTTTTAAAAAGTTATAAATAATTGTATGCAATATAGAGGTTATTTTTGTTTAACTGAAAGACAGAAATGTCTTGAGTTTTAAACAGAGTGGCAACATTTGCATAAGCTAGATGACATGCTGAAGCAATGGTGCACACATTTTCAGGTTTGACATTTGAAACTATTTTAGCTGTCTAGCCAAACTGTTATTTTAAAGAAAAAATATTAAAGGGTTTTCATTCAAATTTTGCCTTTTTGTCCACCCTCTTCATCCACCGGTATGTTCAAAAGTCAATAATAAAGAGTTTGTAAAGCGCCAAGTTAAACTAGCTTGTGTGTCCCCGCGCTGCGGCCAGAGGTAGCTACAGAGAAGTGTCGAAAAGGGCAGGCAGAAGCCCAAGGGCTCTATGTCTGGAAGAGCCATGTCTTCAGTCTTTTCCTAAAGATTTTATCAGATTGTTCCATCCGAAGGTCCATGGAAAGTGCGTTCCACTATTTAGCTGCCAGGTAGCGGAAAGAACGGCTTCCCATTCTCATTCTTTTTATTACTGGGACTTGAACCAGCCCTGAGCCCTGAGAACGCAAGGCCCTGGTTGGAGTGTAGCGGGACAGTAGGTTGTGCAAGTACTTTGGGCCTTTCCTCATCAGGATCCGTTGACTAATACATAGGGCCTTGAATACAATTATTTCCCCTATTGGGAGCCAGTATAGAGTTGTTCGGGCATTTTTGGATGAGGCTCTCCTAGGAAGCATCAGGACTAGGCGGGCGGCAGCGTTTTGGATGTATTGTAATCTGTGCACGCTCTTTTTACTGGCGCCTATGTAGAGTGCATTCCCGTAGTCCAAGCAAGAGGTGACAAATGTGTGGAATCACTCTGCCTCCACTCACCGAGCAGGCGCTCTTTTTCCTGATATATGATGACATGATGTTTTGATTGAGTATAACTGTATGTATTGTATGATAGTGAGTTTGTGGTTGATTGACTGAAGACTGAATTGCGTGTCATGTTTTTATTGTTCTATTATCTTCTGGGCTGATGTTCTTTTTGCCTTTTGTACCATTTCATGAGATTTTTATGTATTAGAAGTTGATTAACATGACAATTCTCCCGTGTGTTTTGTTATTAGAACCTTATAAAAAATGATCATACAAAAAATAACATTTCTAAAATAAAATAGATATTCTGTGGGTGTTTGGTTGATTCCATTTGCTGGTTTCTTATCATTTGGGGAGGCCCCTTTACATGTTGTTGCAATACGTTTCCTCCCTGATGGGTTACTCCCCTAGCCTTTACTTTGTTTAGGTTTTCAGGGCCCCTCTTTTGTTTTTGTTCCACTCACCGAGCATACATTATGGGTCAGTGGCTCGGCTCATTCCCTTCAGTCCTTCTGCTCACTGACCAGTGTCCAGAACTTTCTGTTTGTCTCACTGCGAGCCGACATGCGGGTCTTTTTAACTTTTTTATACTAGTCCTTCAATGGCAGTATCAGTACTTGCTCCCTGCAAACACTTTGTAGCACTTCTTACTGGCCGCCATCCCCACTGTTCTGGTGCTCCCTCTGGTGGCGGACAAACACCAGAGTTCTAAGCTGGCCACCCCATTCTTCATGTAAATATTATGAAATCTCCCTGAGTCCTTCTTTTCTTTCACTTTCCAGGTGGCGTTTTCACTAACCGTAATTCAGGGATAGCCACTGCACTCCTCGTGCAGAAAACATGGCATCGCTGACGTGCACAGACCCCCTTCTTTTCTTTCACTTGGATTGCTTCATCAGTTGCTTGTCACATGTAGCAGGTCGTACCATTGCTCCAAAGGGCATAAATACACTACTCAAAACATACCCCTTTGTTACGGCTTCAAAAGATAATCATGTGTGTTTTGTTTTGTGGTTCAAATAATTGAAAATGCATAGGCCGCGGTCCCCATCTTCAAGTAATGATTCAGTGGAGGGCCCCAGGTTCCTGTAATGATTGAGTGGGGGTTGGCAGAGTTCAAACAGTTAAGAGCCACTAAGTTAGAGGGCCAATACCTCTGTACCTCATGCGTGTCTCGAATCCTAGAGACGGTCTAGTGTTTTGTTGGGGAAAAGTGTACTGATTTAAGCCTACCAGGAATAAAAAAATGTTATCCTGACTGGCACAAATGGGTTTACTACTGCATCTATTGTTCTACCGCTGCAGAGAAATGTGCAGCCGTAACTCCTACACAAGGGGTGGGAAGTGAGCAAGGGGTGCTATGCGGATTGATACACAGCACAGCGTGTTTGGCACTGTGCGTTTCCATATGTCCACAAAAGTGTACATTTGAGCGCATTCACAAACCTTTATCTGACCGTCTTTCACCTTGGAAAAGGTTGGAGATTAGCCCATCAGAGATCTGGAGTAACTCCTATTCTAGGGTTACAATGGGAACAGATTTCCTCTAGAACTGGTGGAGAACTAAGGGAAAGTGTGGAGTAAAAAAACAGAAGAAATAATGAGCATTTGCACATCTGCACCATTTCCCCGGTTGCTTAAGTCAAGGCTACACTGAATTATGGATTGGGAAATAGGAGCCAAAGGAATAATTGACATGGCGTTGGTTGAAATGTGTTTGAGTCAAAATGTTTTCTTATTTGGGGATGATATCTATCAGCAAACAAAAGGAGGCGCAACAGAGTTTTCCTTCAGTCCCGGATACGCTTGTCTCACAATGGGGTGGTGGGAGCAACAATTGGCGTGGTACCCTAACAATGAGCAATATGTAAATAAGACAGCAATGTGGCTGTGCTAGATTGACGACCTTTTAATTGTGTGGAATGGGACAGCAGAAGAATTCGAGGAATATTTTAAAATATTGAACTCGACCAGAGCCAACATTAAGTTTACCTACATAATCAGCAAAGAGAGAGTCGTCTTTTTGGACACTGAGATCTATGTCCGTCAAAATAAACTGCAGACAACCTTACATCGAAAGACCATATCTACCAATGTAACACTGCATGCGGATAGCTTCCACAAGGCAACAATAATTGACAACATCCCCTATGGAGAGTTCCTTAGGATCCGGAGGATCTGCTCAGAAAATGGAGAATGGGAAAAACAAAGTATGAATACAGCGAGGCGATTCAAACAACGGGATATAAAAACCACGTAGTGGAAAAAAGTTGAAATAGAGCAGATCAGAAAACAAGAGAAGACACAATAAAAAGGAAAGCCATAGAAAATCCAACATCCTCACCACCAAAGGAAGACCCAGTAAGATTGATTTTAGATTTTTCCAATTAATCAAACCAAATCACGAAAATCTTGAGAAAAAAATGGAAATTACAGCAGTTGGATCCAACAATGGGAAAAATAATGGGCACTCACCCCAACATAACATTTCGCTGAGCACGAAATTTGAAAAACAAGCTCATTCATAGCCATCATCACGGAAATGTGAAATCAAAAGGTACACAATGGTTAAAAAAACTAAAGGCTTTATAAAATGCTATAACTGTAAAGTCTGTCAAATCGCAAAGAACAAGACAGAAGTAAAATTACCAGATAACACCATGTGGCAAATAAGAGATCTATTAACATGTAAAAGTCAATATGTTGTGTACGCCATAGAATGCCCGTGTCCTTTGATGTACATTGGCAGTACTATATGTGAGCTAAGGAAGAGGATATTAGAACATGTTCGTGCAACAATAAATACAGATCGGAGCAACGCCGTTGCCAAACACATGGAAGTGGAACATAAAAGAGATTGGAAGCAACTAACTTTCTGTGCCTTGGAATCGATCCCACTCAATGTAAGGCGTGGAGATCGGGTAAAAAAACTACGAAGGAGAAAATCGAGACAGATACTGAACTTCAGAACATTGACGCCGAAAGGACTAAATCGAAGTGAGGACTTATATGTTCATCTGCAAACTGGATGACTTAATTATGTTACAATTGTATCAAATGGATGTAGAAATGTTGAAATGTCATTTAAGTTAATCTTATAAATGAAGAGTAACTCCATATACTAGGAGAATCCCTTTATGTAATATTAAAATAAACTCAACTCCGCATAAAAAGAATTAGAAGACATAATAAAAGAAGGAGGATAAGATGGAGGCCCACTGGAGGGCTTACATTTAAATTTAAGGAATAAATTCCTCCAAAAAGGATATCCATTGGATATTTTCCTCTAAAGACAGTGGAAATAGAAATTTTGAGCTCAATGGAAGCGTATTCTAATTAAAAGTATGCTCGGGTAAGAGGGTTGCATGCGCCCATAAATTCTTTGATTAAAGAAAAGAAAAAAAGTGAAAGTGATGTAATATTCATAAGGGAAGAATAAATAACGATATTTAGGGGAAATTAAATAGGTTGCACAGCAAAAGGATAAAAAATAAAAAGGAAGAATACTAATAAATAATACATAAGTAAGGATAATAATATAGATCAAAAAAGGGAACTTATGGTGAGATAAATAAATATATAAAAATACAAACTCTCAATTAGTGTAGGTAAAAACCACATATCTCAAAATGCAAGATGAGGGTTTTTGGCTGAGAAAGACAATTCATAGATCACATGTCATCGTGAAAGAGGATTAATAGGTTGTTTTGAATGTGCCATGTTAACCATGATCAAGTAAACTGTGTTTACGAAACGCGTAGGTTGTTCCTCGAACTGGATACTTTGTTGAAATAAACTAATTGGAGAAGTTCACAAACTGTGAGTGCGGTTTCCTTAATCATAAGGATTAATGTGGATATATATATATATATATATATATATATATATATATATATATATATATATATATATATATATATATATATATATGAAGAAAGCGTCTCCTCTCAACGAAAGAAGCAGGAGCCTCGAAGGGGATTTGCAGGACAACACCCTTTATTTCAATAAAATGGCGAATGCATTTCGGCCGGATTGGCCTTCGTCAGCGCCTGCGGTGAGTAATGAGGAAGTCCTGGCGTCCTGCAAAGCATATACACCCAGCCGCACTCTGATAGGTGCCTAGTGTTAGCTCCGCCCCTCACTTAGGTAATGTTGCAGCCGGTCCGAGAAAGTCAGCGGACTCCATTTCCCAGGATACACTGTGAACTCCCAGGTAAGTATGGCTGAGGGACGTTCTTGGAAATGTGCAAGAAAATAGCAGGGGTTGGGTGAAATGCAGGACGTGAGCCGCAAAAGAAACTGGTGGTGCTGCCTCGAGTCCCCGTGCCTCACCTACCGGAAGTCCAAGTGACAAATTCACAGGGGCGGGAGAACAATGCAACCCGCCCTGGCAGAGGCAAATGTCTCAATGAGCCAGCTTCAGATAACTTGGACTGCCGGCGAGTCTGGAGAATTCAACGATGAAGAAACAGGCAGTGCCGAGGCAAGCACCAGAATCTCCAGGCCACAGGTGGTGAGCGAGCTCCTGAACGCGCTTCTGGCACACGCGTGAAATTGATGAAGAAAGCGTCTCCTCTCAACGAAAGAAGCAGGAGCCTCGAAGGGGATTTGCAGGACAACACCCTTTATTTCAATAAAATGGCGAATGCATTTCGGCCGGATTGGCCTTCGTCAGCGCCTGCGGTGAGTAATGAGGAAGTCCTGGCATCCTGCAAAGCATATACACCCAGCCGCACTCTGATAGGTGCCTAGTGTTAGCTCCGCCCTTCACTTAGGTAATGTTGCAGCCGGTCCGAGAAAGTCAGCGGACTCCATTTCCCAGGATACACTGTGAACTCCCAGGTAAGTATGGCTGAGAGACGTTCTTGGAAATGTGCAAGAAAATAGCAGGGGTTGGGTGAAATGCAGGACGAGAGCCGCAAAAGAAACTGGTGGTGCTGCCTCGAGTCACCGTGCCTCACCTACCAGAAGTCCAAGTGACAAATTCACAGGGGCGGGAGAACAATGCAACCCGCCCTGGCAGAGGCAAATGTCTCAATGAGCCAGCTTCAGATAACTTGGACTGCCGGCGAGTCTAGAGAATTCAACGATGAAGAAACAGGCAGTGCCGAGGCAAGCACCAGAATCTCCAGGCCACAGGTGGTGAGTGAGCTCCTGAACGCGCTTCTGGCACACGCGTGAAATTGATGAAGAAAGCTTCTCCTCTCAACGAAAGAAGCAGGAGCCTTGAAGGGGATTTGCAGGACAACACCCTTTATTTCAATAAAATGGCGAATGCATTTCGGCCGGATTGGCCTTCGTCAGCGCCTGCGGTGAGTAATGAGGAAGTCCTGGCGTCCTGCAAAGCATATACACCCAGCCACACTCTGATAGGTGCCTAGTGTTAGCTCCGCCCCTCACTTAGGTAATGTTGCAGCCGGTCCGAGAAAGTCAGCGGACTCCATTTCCCAGGATACACTGTGAACTCCCAGGTAAGTATGGCTGAGGGACGTTCTTGGAAATGTGCAAGAAAATAGCAGGGGTTGGGTGAAATGCAGGACGAGAGCCGCAAAAGAAACTGGTGGTGCTGCCTCGAGTCCCCGTGCCTCACCTACCGGAAGTCCAAGTGACAAATTCACTTGGACTTCCGCTCAAACTTTCATCTTTTCCAGAAAAGGCACAGCACTCAAAGAGGGTTATGGAAATCACGAAGATTTATTAAGGGGAACTGCACAGACGAGTTTCGGTGTGTCAGTTATAACACAAGATCAGCATGTTAATAAAGTTTTTACCACAACCATTGACATAAACATAGAACTAACCCCTCTGACCACAACATGAGCGCCATATTGGAATGTATTTCCAAAGCTATATTACATGTTAGGAAAAACTCATAACGTCCACTGATGGACTGTGTATTAATGGTTGGAGGGTCTGTTGATTACAAAATGTCACAAGATTTCGACAGAAAAAAAAATATATATATATATATATATATTTTGTAAATTTTTAAATAATTTTAAAATTATAAAATAAATTACAATTAATAGTTTAATAATTGTTTTAAGGTAAAAATATATTAATTATAATGTATGTGTGTAACTATTTTTAATTAAGTTTATTTATTATAATTCTTTTTATTTAGAGAAGTGTGGCTCAATGATTAGAGCGGCAGACCCTGATGCAGAGGTCTAGCCCGAGACCAGGGTTCAATTCCCCACCTCGGCGGGTCTTGGGCTCAAAATTCCACGGACCTGACGATTCTCGCCTCGGTGCCTATTCCAATCATGGAGTCCCACTCTGCAACTCTGGGCAATAGCTTGCTTAATCTCCACAACGGCCCCCACAACGCTAAGGATGCCTGGCCTCCACCTTGGGGGTGCCCAGGAGTGGACGCCTCACAGGGAAAGCCAGGATGGGTTCAACAGCGGTATTCGTACAAGCGCCTTGAGACCCTTGCGGGTGAGTAGTGCGCTATACAAGTATCAATTTACAATTTTTTTTTATTTTATATTAAATCTACTTCACTTTTTATATTAATTGTATTTTTTAACATATTTAATATGGATTACTTTATTTTATATATATATATAAAATTCGATATTTTGTACAACTATATTTTTTACATCAATATTTTTTATCTATATTTTTGTACTTACCTGTTTAAGTATAGGGAGTCGATATTTTTGCATTCTATATTTTTCATCGACATTTTTTACTTCTATATTTTTACATCAGTGAACAGAACGCATTACCCTGATAATAATAAAGCTCCCTTGACAGCAAGTTCTTCTCACATGTAACTCAAAACCATTTGCCGGTTTTATGATTAATATAATATACTTCAATTGAATGCATGAGTGGGAGCACAAGAACGCCACAAGGCACTGAAACAGGCATTTAGAACAAAATGAGCAACAACTCAACAGTTCTAAGAGCTTATTGAAAAAGATTAGATTGAAGAAAATCATTTACCCAAAAGTTTTCTGCATTCCTTAGTTGAAAAAAATTTCTGTTTACGTAGAATAAATGAAATACTATACCTGAGTCAAATATATTCAGCCAAAAACAATCAGGGGCCACCTTTGTGTTCAGAGTGAATGACATTTATAAATGAGATAAGTAATCTCTGCTGCAGTGACACTGCCTACTGGAAATACTCAATGAAAACTAAACTCCCCTATTAAAAATGGCAAATACCTTCTTCAAAACTCCCCGAGCTTGAATCAGTTCAGAGCAGGACAGGATTTAATTAATGACTTATCCATTCTCTTATGATAAACTCATCCTGTCTCCCTACATTTTTTGTTAACTGGATCAAATCATTTTCTGGGATTGAAATTATATGTTGTGTCTTCAAGTTTCAGAATTGGGGTACGGTGTAAGTCGTGGGGTTTGGTGTAAGTCATGGAATATATGCTCACTCAAAATTTATCAACAAACAGCTGTACATTTGTAACCTGCTCAATGAGAAAGGAAAAATGGCCTGCTCTTTTGCCGAAGAAGATCCTGTAGAGCACAGGATCTCAATAGGAATGGGTATCCTTTTAAAACATTTTTCATAGTAATGGTCTGGCCTTTTATCCAAATGCAATAAAAAAAATTTAAGCGGGAAAACCAGTTTAGTAACATATCACATTTTAACATGATTTGTCAACATGGAAACATCTCAGATAATAAGGAAAATAAACAATCCTTACAGCTGGAAGGCATCTTGTTATTCCAAGCCTACACAAGACGTCTCCTTTGTAGCTGATCGCCCACAGCGCGACTGGGTCCGCACTTTCTTTACTGGCGCCTGGTATTATAGAGATGTCCCAAAGCGCTATAGGGGGAACCTCCAACCATGGCCCCGTCGTCACTATTTTACATTTTCTGAAAGAAGCAAACATAACAGCTTATAATGTTCCATTTGTATTCAAAGTGGCATTTAGGTTAAATACATTTCTGACCAGCATGGATCACAAAGGGGTCCCATTTCAAGACTAATAAGGCTGCATCTGGTACAGGATTTACAATGAAGCTTATTAAAGACTGACCCTATTTGATACACTATTTACATGATGTTCTACAGGAAAGCTTTACAGAATATATCAGACCACAAAAAAGGAAGGGAAAACACTGCATTTGACCTTTGCGCTCATTTTGTAAATATATTCTATGATGTTTGTCTAGCAAAAAATCTATAAGAATAAATGTAAAAACATTAAATGAAGTAAATTAAAAAAACAATATCTGCATACCTTGTTAAATCAGTTAAGCATTTATTTACCTTCCCCATCGTCTTCGCCTTACAAAATCTTTCATGGTCTTGTAACCGTGATATGATCTGCAAGATAATGAAATAGTTTTAAATATTATTTTAAATTCAGCATCTTGTAATTCATTTTAAACTTTAACTTAACTTGGTTGCTTGTATTTAACTTCTAGTACTTCCACCAGAAAGGGTTCCACTTTATTAAAGCAGGTCAATGCTTCTGACAAACTACTGAACAAAAATTGTGACACCAGAGCAATCTAATGAGAATATGTTGGCCAAATTTTGATTTCCCTTACACTTGGTGGCAACATGTGGCAGTAATATGTGCACATTTTAGTATTAAATTGTGAAAAGCCTAGGTAATGGCATGTCCTAAAAATCAAATTCAAAAGATGAAGAGCATTGGCGTGTTTACTTTGATAAGTTATATCTTTCAAGAAAAACAACTCCATCTGACATGAGATTAGATTCCCTCACCTCAAGTTCCTCTTGGAATGGTTTAACAACAGAGCAGATAGTAAATAAAATTCACGAATTCCATTCCTGAGCGTTCCAGCTAATATATTTAAACTAAATCCGACTTTGTGGGCTGAAATACTTAAACCTCTATTTGATTACTGTTTAAGTGTTGACTTGACTCATCAACCATGGAAGGGCAGTAACATCATTCTTCTCAAGAAGATTGGAGATTGCAACTTGACGAAAATCTATAATCGGATATCCTTTCTTGATATTATAGGGAAGATATTTGCTAAAGTCTCCTGCATCATTTAACATCATCAGTTATATTATGGCAACTCCTGTCCATTGAACAATCTGGCTTTCGGGAAGGATGGATGTCCCCTGATTTATAGCATTTTATCTTTAAGTATGATAAGCGAGAAATATGTCAGACATCACAATGAAGCTTCATGTGATGTTTTGGGATTTCAGAAGTGCTTTTGATTTTCTAGACAGAGCACAAGTTATTTTAAATGGGCATCCTGGTTGAGATACTGCGACCGGTGACAAATCTGCACTGTCACAATTGGATAAGAATACTCATGGGGATAAGATAGCTGACGCGTTTGCGGACTGCTATGAAAATTTATACAAGGCCCGCGATCTAGGCTCTAAAACAGAGGCACTACAATGTATGGCACCCATTACCCTACCAGTACTTGAGGAGACCGATAGCGCAGATCTAGAATCTGACGTCACGGAAGAGGAAGTCCGAGTGGCTCTGACCAACCTCCATACAGGGAAGGCCGCGGGCCCTAACGGCTTTCCTGCGGAACTCTTTAAGAACATGGCCGACCTCCTGACTCAACATCTACTGGGCTTGTTCCAGGATGCCGAAGAAGAGGGACAGTTCCCTCCGGATAACAGACAGGCCACGATTGTCCCGATTCACAAACTGGGGAAACCGACAGAGGACTGCACCTCATACCGTCCCATTTCCCTACTAAATGTAGAGGCCAAGATCTATGCTACCATACTGGCCCTGCGCATGAAAAGGGTTATCCCAGGCCTGATACATATGGATCAGACAGGGTTCATTCCCAAAAGGGCTACCATATATAATCTAAGGAGGACACATAACTGGCTGCATGTGATAAAAGACAGAAGGGCCACATTGGTTCATGTCCCTAGATGCCGAAAAGGCGTTCGATGCTCTTCATTGGCCTTTCTTAGAGAGAGTACTAGAACAAATGGGCTTTGGACCCAAATACAGAAGAAAAATTAGTCTACTATATGCAGGCCCCAGAGCCCGAGTGAGGGTAAATGGGGTGATGTCGAGGACTTTTCCCATAGAAAGGGGAACCCGACAGGGATGCCCCTTGTCACCCCTGCTATTCGCCTTGACGATCGAGGTGATGACATCCGCGGTCAGGCAAAACGTGAGTATCACGGGGTTCCGAATAAGCCAAGCAGACACGCAAGATGAAAAATTATCCCTCTACACCGATGACGTCCTCCTCTATATCACGCTGCCGGAAGATACAATACCGGCGCTGTTTGATGAACTGGCAAGGTATAGCGCGAGGTCAGGATAACAGATTACCTGGCACAAATCGACACTCTATGACCCCCAAGGGCGTAAGGACTGGCCTCAACTGCCGCAAAATCTACAGACGACTGAAGAGGGCTTTCAGTACCTTGGGATATTTGTCACTGCTGACAGAAACACCTCATATGATCGTAATATCGCTCGGATCACGCATGGCTTCAAAGCCGACGCTAGTAGGTGGCAGTCCCTCCCTTTGACAATTCTTGGTAGGGCAGCGATGTTCAAAATGTTCTCCCTTCCAAAATTCCTTTATGCCTTCCAAAATGAATACTTCCCAATACCACCCAAGACTTTTAGGGACATACACATGGAGCTCCGGTCATTCCTATGGTTGGGGAAACACCCTAGAGTCCAACTGGCAACGCTGCAGAGACACCAATACGACAGGGGGATCTCACTCCCTGACCTGGAGACTTACTATTGGGCAGAGCATCTAGCCCCCATTAATGACTGGCTCCACGCACCTGCCACACACCCCACATATGCCCTGGAAAGATACCACATGGGTACACACTCAAGCCTACACTACATATATGGTGGGAAGGGTCAGGCTAGATTACTGCCAGCCACAAAAATTACATTAGGGGCATGGAACAGAGCCACAAACGTCACCGGATGGGCTCGCAGGGCTACGAAGCAAACACCATTATGGGAGTGCTCCTGGCTCAAAGAACTGGGCAAATTGAGAGGATTCCAGGGATGGGACGACATCGGCATTTCTACCCTAGGGGATTTCATCAAAAGTGGAACACTAAAACCCTTTGCCTCACTACAGACCGAATTTGGGCTACTCCGCTCTCAATTCTTTAAATACATACAACTGAGACATGCTTACCAGGCGGAAGGGACACTGCGAGAGCCGCTCCCCGAGTACGCACCACTAGAGGGCCGTCTATTGCAGGAAAAGATCCCAGGGAAAGCGGTCTCCTTGACCTACAAAACTATTATGAATAATAGACCGAATACATTAACAGACCTTCGAAACAAGTGGGAGCAAGAAGTGGGAGAGATGGATGAGGTAGATTGGGGGAGGGGGGTACTGATGCACCCTAGAGAAGTAGCAATCAAGTCACGCCTACACCTAATCCAGTTTAAGATCTTACAAAGAGTATATTATGACAGAGTAAGGCTATATAAAATGGGGAGGGCGTCGGATCTCAGCTGCCTACGCTGCAGACATGAAAACGGGACTTTCTTACACATAATATGGTCATGAGCAAACATACAGGCCTATTGGAGTGCGATCACCACGGAATTGAGCGAAATATTGGAGATAGACATACCACTTGATCCGAAGCTGGTCCTGCTGGGAATGACCAATGACATAGATCTGGCCCGCCCACTGCTAATCTTTCTGGTGCTAGCCTTGGTAGTGGCTAAGAGAGACATAGCTAGGAAATGGGGAGCGTCTGACACACCTCAGCTAAGGGAATGGGGGAGGGGACTGGACACCTACATGTCAGCGGAGAGGGTCACATATAAAGCAAGAGGCTGTCCGAGGAAATTTAGTAAAGTATGGAGTAAATGGAGGCGCTATCATGGTCTGGACGGGGGTCTTTGATGGGACCAAGGCAATCACAGGTTAGCCAGAAGAGGTTGGGAACATTACACGAATCAGGAAGGTGGGTGGAGAATACAGGGAGAACTGTTATGGATGAACATTCGGACTATGATGTTGGGACTTTGCACTTTGACGGAAGAGGGCGGAGGTGGGGTTGGGGACGCTGAATTGCTGCCTGATGATGACATGCATGTTCTATGTACTACCTTGTGATAAAACAATAAAAATGTTTTTAAAAAAAAGAATACTCATGGGGAGGGCAAATAAGTACTCTGGTGAAACTGAAGTTAACAATGTTCCAAAACAAAGCTGTATTTTAGCCCCTTCGGTATTCTCATTATATTGATCAGATCTTCCAACCTTAATAAAATGCGCTTCCACTTATCTTCCAAAGGAACACAGAAATATCTACTCTGATGTATGCAGACGTTTTAATTTAATGGACCTTACTCCCATAGGATTACAGAGACAAATCAACACCGTTGCAACACGAGCTGATCACATTAATGTCTATGTTAATGAGGAGAAAACTAAAATAATGATAATGGGAGTACAGGATTTGAAAACTCCAATTAATTGGTGTTACAAAGAGAAAAGATTTTAAGTAGTAAAAGATAATACATATGTTGGAGTAAACGTGTTACATAATCTTTCAAAGGATAACCATGATAGGCGTCAAATACTAGGACATTTTTCATTACTAGCCCACACAATCTCCCATGAGAAGGTCTTAGTCTGCTCTGCTTCACTACCCTGAGTCAAGTGCTATAATAGGGTGCATGGTTCCCAGTAAGGAGAAATTGAGGACTGCTTACTTCTGCAGGCCTCACATCCTGCCCAAATAAAAACCCAATTTCTTATATTAGCCTGGCTGTGAACAAGAACTATTCATTTTCTAAAACATTTTTCTGTAGTCTGACTATAATGGGAATTACTAAAGAATTAGTTGCATCCCAAAAACAACAATACTTTGAGGTCATGGTCAAAGGCAAATAAACACACTTGGATACAAGATTTTCAAGATGAATGACAGCACAGTCTCAAAATAAAAAAAAACTTCACTTGAATTAAGATGTGTGGCAATGCAATTTGAAAGACAGTCTCTGCCATTTCCCCAAAGCGTATTTCTGAAGATTAAATTTGGTCAGCTTGCATAAGGTGAAAATATATCGATCAAAATGTATGGGACTCACTCTGGGGGGCAATTGTGTGGTACTAATGTACAAGATATGATTCATGTACTGTTGTTTTGCGCTGGGCTGTTGAATCTACAAATAAAGTGTATTCGAACTATATTTTCTAATTAACAGGCAGAAACTGGAGGATGCTCTACATCTACTGTGAAATCCACCTACTGTGAATATCTGCTATCGGTTGACAAAACTATTTAGTAATTTTCTTAAATTGTAATAATGTAGAAGCGTAAATTTCATCTGAATTGTAATTGTATGAGTTTTTAAATTGATTGTGTTATGATTTTTGCAGTGTTTCTCAGGAAAGGCTAGTGTAGTGTAGTTAAATAAATAATGGCACTGGAACCTCTGCAAAACGTACCTGGCTCGTCAATGCCTGCCCTGCCCAACAATCTTTCATCTAGCGACACCAAACTGTCAAATAAACAATGTGTCTGCCAAAACTCAAACGTTCTATCCTTTGGTGTCTGAAATTAGCCGAGACCTGGCTCCTGTCATGATAACTTATTCTGAAACCTCTTGTACAAAACTCTTTTTGTGATCACAAAGCCCACAAACAGCTAAATAAAGGCTCTGTGACAGCAAAAGGGCATTTTGTTATGAAAAAAAAACATTTATGGGTCAAAAAAGTATTTCCCACTCATTTAAGGGTTTTTGCAACTAATTATGAATTGTTTTAATAGAGTTTCCCACTCTATTTGGGAGTCTCATTACAGCATATCAATGCTTCACAATCATGGTCCAAAATCCTTCATGAGATGGCAACACCTCAAATCAGAGGGTATCTGATTTGCAAAAGGAAGGCTTTCTCCTTGGGAACATGTTGGGCAACCTGGGAGGGAGCCTGCAGTGGCCTAAAAGACCACTGCCCCCCCCCATGTGTTCCCACATGGTAAACATATATCCTACTGGCGGTCATCAGTATGCAGTTATAGTTAGGCCCTAGTTTCCATAGCAAGAGCGTTTTTTGTTTTGCTAATAACTTTGGCGCCGTTTGACAAATCTTCACAAACTTTTCAAAACTAGTAAGCACCTGCGTTCAGCAGCTGTGAAAACATTTGGAGCGATTCATCAAGCGGGGGCCCAAATGTGTTTACCCGATGTAATTTCCCATAGGGATTTTAGACACAACTACAGCCCGAACCGCTAGACGGAATGACACCAAATTTGGCTGAAAGATAGCTCTTGGTACAGAAAGAGGCCTTTTTGTTATTTGGTGTAAATCCGTTAAGTAGTTTTGGAGTTATTAAAGAAAAAAGAAATATAGATATCTGGGAGGAGCTTAAGCATGGATCTCATAGTGAGATCTGATTGGTTGCCAACAATTCAACTAGGAAGTGTTGGCAGCCATCTTGGGACTCAGCCCGAGTCTCAAGAAAAAACATAGTGGTGGAAATAAAAATCTCATGATTTTTATATTTTGATCGTTCTTTTCGCTGGTCCAATATGTAAGGGCAACATGTGGGCCCTAGGTAAAGGCAAGGTTGCTTGGTATTAGAAGTAGCGGTGCATATTGAAACGTGAGGTCGCTGCTTAAAAGTAGCCCTGATAGATCGCTCCATGACGAAGAAGCGTGACGAGGGGGAGTTCCAAAGAAAACCATTTAGGCGTTGGCTTAACAGCCTTGATTTTGGGATAATCACTTTTTCTTCCAAAAATTAATATGCCCTTGTGTAAAGTCATTGTTGCTAAATTAAGTAATTCCAAAACCTTCAGGTGGTGTTTGCACAATATAAAACTGCAAAAAAGTAGCTCTCCAACACCTTCGGGTCGTGTTAGTACTACATAAAACTGCACAAAAAATGTGAAAAACAGAGTCGGAGATGTGGGGATCTGTGGAACAGAAGTTCAGCATGGGCAAGCAGGGACGGGGGAGGTTGATGGGCAACTAACAGCAAAGGTGGGCTGCCACAGGGGGATTATATGATTTGCCTAGGTTTACAGTGTCTCGTGAAAAGTAACTGGTGTTAATGGAAAGCACTCAATTAACTTTGGGTGGGGTTGGCGCTATATAAAACCGCACAAAAAAAGTAGCGGGTGCTCATGTAAAGTGCTCCAATACCTTTGGGTGGTGTTGGCACTATATAAGCCTGCACACAAAAAGAATTGTGAAAAGCAGAGTCGGGAGGAGGGGATCTGTACAGTGGAGTTTAGGGGGGCAAGCAGCAATGGGCGAGAAGTGAACAGGCAACCAACAGCAAATGCAGGCTGCCACTGGGAGATTAAGTGATTTGGCTGTATGCACAAAATGTGAAACTGAGGCCGAGGCTAAGGAGATGATGTGGCTAACTTGGTGTAGTGGCAGAGCGGCTGACTCCAGGGCACGGGGCTCACAGTTCGATCCCTGGCGCTAGCGGCAGCTCAGGTCAGCATCAAGTGACTCTGGGCAATAGCTCCCTTAATCTCCCCAACAGCCCGCAGCGCAATGAGACCCTTAGGGGTGATTAGTTCGCGCCTCACAAATGCCGGATTTATTACTATGGAGCTGGGAAACCTGGTTTAAGTTTTGGGCAAATTTCTTAATCTCCCCGTGCCTACAAAAATTAATGTGTTCTTGTGTAGAGGAACTGGAGCTCATTTAAAGTGCTCCACTATTTACAGTGGGTGTTGACGCTATATAAAACTGCACAAAAAAAACCAGAAAAAAATCACAGTGTTAGGCTAGTTTACAGCAGTGAACATGAGGAAATACATCACATCAACCACATTAAAAGGACTACTTTTGCCAAGTACACTGAAGAGAAGGAAGACCTTGATGACATCAAAACTTTAGAAGAGAAATCAAGGTAAGCAACAATGGCGCATGGAAACATTTCACTGGTGAATGCGGAAAAAGTAAGAAAGTGAAATTTGAAAAAGTGGAGTCCCACTCTATAAAATCAGAAGCAACAAGGTAAGACACGAACAGTTCAATCATTTCACACAGGAGAAATGTGGCTATTCAATTACTGCTGAAGATACAGATACTTTTTGACATGCCCATGATAATGCATACCTAATTCACTTGAGGAATGGTTTTCCAGCTCTAAAGACTATTGGCAAAC
Source organism: Lissotriton vulgaris (assembly GCF_964263255.1). NCBI lineage: Eukaryota > Metazoa > Chordata > Amphibia > Caudata > Salamandridae > Lissotriton > Lissotriton vulgaris. The sequence continues at coordinate 152,855,102 of NC_141698.1, read as the reverse complement.
GGCCACATGTGTTGTAAACACGCACGCGCACTTAGTACCCACAAGCGTGGAAAACAAACAGTGACAACACATGTGCCACGATATAGCAGCTGTGTACACATGCTCCAATCAGCACGTCAGCTATACACTAACAGGACATTAAAAGGCATAACATCACCATTAACTAGAATTAAATAGACTACAATGGGGTTTAAAGCAGTGAAGAAGTCAGGGAGGGGGGGTATTTGGGGAAAGGGCAAGCAGAGACGGGAGGGAGGTAGTTGTAACTGTAACTCATGAGCTCTCCATGCACTGCTTGTTACACCAAATATTACATCAGTCCTGACATCTTCTATGACATCGTTGAGAATATCATTGCAACATTTGCAATAACATTTTTGATGAGAAAACTGTGCATGACCTGAACACGAGTTATAGTACCCTTATGACACAAGTTATAGTTTCTTCAGATAAGTATAACTATAACTGCTGCATTTCTATGGTTGTATGCATGTAAAATCTGAACCTAACTAGAACATCCCTCTAACATTTGCTTAAATATATATCTGCTCTGCTCCTGATCTCCAAGACTAGAAAACAAGCAGCATGGCTCCTTTCAGGTAGTGTTACTTTATTAATTTAACATTAACAAAAAGGACAAAGAAAGACCATTGCGTTTCGCCCATAGCCTTCCACAGACGAGCATCAGTAGGTAGGTATAGTTAGGAACTAGTTTCTTTAGACAAAGCATTTGTTGTTTTGCTAATAACTTTGGTGCTGTTCAACAACATTTTCAAAACCAGTTTGCCACTCACTGATGTCTGGAATGTTTTGGGTGATCCATCAAACGGGGGGGGCGAGAAAAAGGGGGGAGGGTCCCAAACACGTTTTCCTCATTCAATTTCCCATTAGGATTTTGAACAAAGACTACAGCACGAACCACTTGAAAGAAATTCCACCAAAGTTAGCAGAAACTGGCTCTTGGTCAAGAAAAAGTGCTTTTTGTAATTTGGTGTAAATCCCCTCAGTGGTTTTGGAGTTATTCAAGAAAAAAGAAATATAGATATCTAGGGATAAGAATCCTCAGCGAATTCGCCAGAACATATGCTGAGATCTGATTGGGTGCCAAAACTTCAACCAGGAAGTGTTGGCAGCCATCTTGGGACTCAAAAAGGTGAGAAAAAACATAAGGGGGCAAGGTAAGTGTACCCTGACCCCCCTAGGCCTGGAGGTGGGGACCAAGCGACCTCTCCAGGGCCAAAAACATAACTTTTTCAATTCAATTTTGTTGCATGTTCACGGAGAATCTGAGGCAAAATTTTAAAAAAACAAGGGCGGTCCCCCGCACTTGGTTTCATTTGCTCCCGGTGGGAAATAAAAAATACATCGTTTAACTTTCTTGTTGATATCAGACAAAAGAGTTCAACAATCTGAAATAAATTAACAAGTACAGACTCCAACTATCGTACCGCTGCTACAGGAAGTATGCCAGTCTCATCTCTGGTGCAAAGACACCCGACATCGAATGCCTCTCATTAAAAAGTGGTCTAACGTAAGAGGAAGCTTCCTATCAAAGTGCCCATTCATCTTACATACCAGTGGAGCACCAGGGACTTCTGTGCTCATGCGAGCCCCCTCAATATCACAGTGTGGGGTGGAAACCCCAACTAGACTCACCGTGAAGGAGAGGAGTAGTCCCCTGCCCTCTCACATGTGAAGGCTTAATGACACTATGACTCCTCATCTATCAGCTCTGTCTATGGACACCGGCTCGCCCCTCGTTAGAACTGTTGAATGCCCCTGTGCATCCTCCCCAACTTCACTGCATACATCAAAAACATTGCAGTTCCCCATGGCTCTGTGTTAGCAATGCAGCAAGGCAATCTGTGACACCTACTATATTCACACCCTCTCCTACGTATTATTAAGGACATTGTAAATAATCGATGTAATGATAATATCTCTAGGCAACTAGTAGACAGTGCAGAAATAATTCAATTTATTGGTGCACGTCTCCTCACGTGTACAGAGATTCATAAATACCCCCACTTACAGACACAAAAACAAATAACTGTGCTAATATCACAAATAACAAGGACAGGAACATTTGTTTACAATAGAATATTAAAAAAGACATATGTGGACTAGGAAGTTTTATGGAGACTCTGAGTGCAACATTCCTTTGTGAAGACAGAGGCACAGACCAGGGAAAATATTTTATTTCTGTTTCATGTTACACTTGGGACATTAATGGGACCCTGGTGCTGAGAAGTTGCTCGTTGTGCATCAATCAGGGAAAGACCAATTTTAGCTAGATGGAACGGCGCAGCCCCTGGTCATGGCCAACTGCAGCTATCCAGCGATGGGGTCGAGCTTCACTACTGAGGTTAAAATAATTTCCAGGTAAAGATTACCTCCTTTGCCCTTATCGACATTGCTCAGAGAATTTCGGTAGGAAAAGAAGGGCTATGCAATGAATAGGAATAACAGCCCAAATAGGGACAACAGTGCTGCACCCGAGGACACCATCAGCAGTGCTGTTGTTATAGTGGGCAAGGCCCTGTTTATTTGGGGTATACAATGGTGGAATCAACACATCCACTTTGTTGCACAGCCTATGCCCTTTGTGAAAGACTGTCTGCAACTGTGGATTATTTTTCCCAAAACTCCCCTCACTAACCGAGTGGTGTTCCAGCAAGGATCAGTGTTGTTATGTCTGTTTGCAAATAATAAAGACGTGTTTAATGAAATTCTGTTAACTTCAGATAAAAGTGTTTGAGCTGTTTATCAGTTAGGCCTCCTAGACATCTGTGCCTAAATTACGGTATGAGGTATCAAAACAGTGTACAATACATATGGAACGTGGGTTTAAGGGGGGTTACAATGTACATACTTGAACACTGAGGAGAGGGGCGTGGCTAACCACCAATTGAGTAGGACGTGCCTTGCAGAGCTCCTGCCCGGTGATTCCCCCATCCGCAATCATCGAGCCCTCCCATATAAATGAGGGGGGGACACATTGGCTGAACGAGTGGGGAGCGCAACAGAGAGCGGTAACGACCCTGAGAATCCTACACTTGAGCAAATTGGGGAGATGGCTGCATGAGCTCCGAAATGGCGGCCGCTAGCTGAGGAAGGTACAGCGCACATGCGGATGGAAGAGTGCGGAGAATATCTCCCTGTCCGAGACTGATGCCCTGCATATAGAGGCAGCTCTGTGAATAAAAGGCCCAGGGGAGGGGCATTCTAGCCGAATCCAGGAGCTATTGCATCCCGGAAGACTTGGGTGAGAGGCCTACGAAGCAGGAATTGAAGCCGGACTGTGCGACTGCAGTGAGGCCTGTAGCCGCCGCTGCTGACATCGGCGGAGAGTGACTCATGACCTAGGGACGACGGAAGTAGAGCAGAGGTGACGGAGTGGTTTCCCCCAGCTGGGGCAATCTAAGGCGGGAGATAGCGGCTACGGAGGTAGCTGCGAGCAGACTGCGGCAAACTATAAGTGCCCGGGTGCCACAGTGGGGAACCCAGAAGCAGCACAAGCAACCCCAGAGGTGAGAAGGCACGCATCGGAGGCGACGTGGGGCACTCACATGAGTTCGGAAAGAGGAGGGTGGCGCAGCCTAACATGAGCTGTGATCAAGGTGATAAAGACTGGGCAGCCTGGAGGTGCGAGAGGGCCCCTGCGGACCGTGTGGAGGTGAGCCATGATGGCAAGGGGGCAGCAGGTGTTGAGACTGCCATGGAACAGAGAGTTGAACAGTTTCTGGAGAGGAGAAGAAGGCGCTCTGGGTTCACAGAGTCAGGCACTCGCTACACGGCGGAGAGAGGTGGGCCTAAAATTGAATGAGAGCAGCAAGGGTCGTGGAAGAGATCAGGAGGCCTAGCCAAGAAGGAGAACCCGCGGAAAGTGAGTGAAGAAAGGCTGACACAGAGGAACTAGGCCACCGCAGTTGCAGACACCCCTGAGAGGGCCACAGCGACCTAAATATTCCCTGCAGCAAAACAAAATAGTGGAAGAGAACCACTCTCCTGAAGTGGGGATGCGAAGTCCATGAGGAGAAATTGAAGTTGGGGGCAGTAACGAAACAGCCATTAATTACAGGGGGCGACATGACAATCTGCGAGCGGAGGCCTACCAAGGCAGTCCAGCAGGCCATAGCACTCGAGTTGCACTAAGGAATAGACCCTGACTGGCTCAACCAGACGACAGCAGGAATTGGAAGGAGGCTAACTGAGTGGGGCTGAGAGAACCGGAGCAGGAGACCCCAACAATAAAGTCAGGAAGTTAAGAACCTCCACCATGATGCGGGGAAGCGCACAGGCTGGAGCTGACCCAACGCAGTAGGGAAAGACCAGTGAACAAGATTGAAGTAGTAGAGCACCCTTACACAACAAGTACCAGGAGAGACAAGGCTGTTAATCCCGGAGTGTATCACACGGACCAGATATACAGCAATATCGGAAAACGTTGCTCCCACACTTTCCAGCAATTACTAGGACAGTCGCAGCTAGAGGGAAAAGTTTGCAATAAAGGGAAGCGGAGTAGAGAGCTACCCTCACAAAGGCGTCAGCGAAATGTGAATATAGAGAAAGCGTGCTGATAGTGATTAACCCAAACAGTGAAGGCAATCCTATTTCTCAGGAGTGCAGCTACACAGCACGACAGAGACAGGATTGCACCCGCTGAGAATGGGGAAGATAGCCAAGCGTTGAGGGCAGGACATAATGGATCACCGCAAAAGGCAGGAGCACACAGATGAAGAAGAAGATGCAGGGGGAGCTCCAAAAGAGATTACTCAAAACCGGCCCACCCTGGCGGACATTATGGAGGTGATCACAGCGTCTCGTTAAGTGCTTGAAGCTAAGATAGATGCCATAGGCACGGATTTGGGCCCATTAAAAGATGATCATTGCCGCCTAGCAGAACGAGTAATGAACAATGAATGCACGATGGCAGGCATGCCATCGGAGGTCACAAAAATTAGTAAATCATTGTCAGAAGTAATGAACAGGGTGAAGTCTCTGGAAGCGAGGGTAGAAGACAGCAAAGGGAGATCCCGCAGAATCAATATACGAATAATTAGGCTTCCAGAACATGAAGAAAGCATAGACATGGTGATATTCCTAGAGCACTGGCTGAAGACAGAAGTGGCCCGGAGGGCCGCTCACAATTCTATGTGCTGGAAAGGGCACATAGGGTTCCGGCGCGACCCCCAAAGCCAGGTGCCCCCGCATTCTGTGATTGCTCGCCTTCTCCGTTTTAGAGACCGGGACCATATCCTGGCGCAAACCTGACAAAACAAAACCTTGCAAATTGAAAACAGCAAAATAATGATATTCCCGGATTTCAAGAGGGAGTTGCAATGATAGCCAGCCTCCTTTCTGGCTTTTAAGAAGCGCCTCAGACAGCTCCAGCTCCAATGATATTCCAAGCCTGCTTAAGAGTGGCCTCTCTAACGGGAACTTGGTTCTTTCAGGCTGCCCAAGAAGCGGGGAATTGGCTGGATACAGTCCAGTTGAGAAGATCAAGGGAGAACTCACCAGAGGAAATTGCCCAGAAGAAACACAGAACTCCAGAAAAAGCCAGCACGCCACTCTCAGAGGAAGCTAGAGAAGAAAGGCATAGAACACTATGTGAGGTTGCAGAACTGAGTCAGGCAGGCTCCAGCCCTAAATCCATGCGGGATGACATGGAGGAAAAACACCGGATGGTTCTAAAAATGCCAGCTGGGCGGAGGAATCTGATACAGACCTTCCCAAAATCACTCACAAATCAGTAGACAAGCTCATCTGAATAGGGCCCCAGTGGCCGGCACACACAAATGGACAATAACTTTCAATGGTGATATCCTTTTGGCCCTGATTAAGGGGTAAACAAAAGCACCGAGGGGCTCTATAACAGGAATGGAGAGAGGGGTAATATCCTTAGAGATATGGAGGGGGAGAACTGAAGCGTGGAGCCCGAGGACACTAAGTCTAGACCTCACCCCAATCACATTAGCGCAGGTAATCTGCCGAACGTTACTAATTGGTTCTGAGTTTGGATGGGTATCGTGTTCTCGCCTGTCCTGGGGAGGGATTGTTGGGGAGTTTGTTCTTTAGGGGGTTCACTAGCTGGGGTTAGGCTACCTGGTCTACAGTAATTAGCAGACTAACACTGGCACCGACCCAATGGTTTTTGCCGTAGATGTTAAATGCATCTCATGGAATGTGAGAGGTATTCACACAATGACTAACCACCATACAATACATGCATATCTGATTAGAAAGGGTGCCCACCTAGCGTTATTGCAAGAAGCACATATTACTAATAAGGAAGGTGAAGCCCTTCAGAGAAGATGGAGAGGTCAGACATACTATACAAACTCACCTTATATGGGTGAGGGCAGGAGTTCCATTTCAATGTAACAAACAAATATTCGACCCAGAAGAGCGCTATGTAGTCCTAGTAGGTAAATTATATGGCAGAGACATAACCATCGGAAATGTATATGCGCCGAATACAGATCAAGCCTCCTTCTTAGCGGTTCTATCCAGGAAGTTGGCCCCATACCTGACTGGCTCAGTGATATTAGGTAGTGACTTTAATTGCATCACAGACATAAACTTAGATTGCTCCCATCCGCCCCTGAAGGATTCCCCATTTTTCGTATGGCAGAAGCTCTAAGAGCATGGCAACACCAATGGGGTCTAGTTGACACTTGGAGGGCATCACACCACGAGACAGGGACTACTCGTTTTTCTCTTGTCTGTACAATCTGCATGTTAGGCTTGACGCCATACTTTGCTCCCCAGATGTACATGAGCACGTGAAATTAAGCAAATACCTAGCCCGAACGATATCCGATCATAATTCCGTTAGTGGGCCTTCAGTGGACTAGAGAATGACTGAGCATCCCCACTTGGAGGTTAAGACCCTTGTATTTGCTTTGTTTGCCATAAGTTGGCAAGGTATGCCCAAACGTGGGTCCCTTGCTCACTTTCCCACTGGATTCAAGCTCGCCTGGCTGATGAAGGGTGCTACCCAGAAGCCTTTCCTAGGATGCTTGTTTCCGGTTCAGGAACACCTGGCCCGGCAGTTCGGTCTGGACTGTCCCCATGAGGCACAGGGTCAAGACTGATTTGCATATAATTGGGTTTGAACTGAAGTGGCGAAGTGAGCTAAAGAAGGATGATGGATTCAACCCAGATCTGTGACTGGGAGAGAGTGTCTGAAAAGTTTCAGCGCTCCGTCCATCATCTCCATGTGTTTGCTTTGTTCGCCCTAAGTTGGCAAGGTATGCCCAGACATGGGTCCCTTGCTCACTTTGCCACTGTATTCAAGCTAGCCTGGCTGATGAAGGGTGTTACCCAGAAACCGGTCCTAGGATGCTTGTTTTTGGTTCAGGGAAGACCTGGCATGGCAGTTCGGGCTGGACTGTTCCCATGAGGCACAAGGTCAAGATTGATTTGCATATAGCTGGGTCTGAACTGAGGTGGTGAAGTGACCTAAAGAAGGATGATGGATTCAACCAAGATCTATGACGGGGTGAGTGTCTGAAAGGTTTCGGCGCTCCGTCCATCATCTCCTTGTGTCCGCAGGAGCCTTGGAAGACCAGGTCTTTCAGTCAGCGATAAGATCAGCGATAGGGCAATACTTTGAAGATAATGCAGGGGTCGCTACTAACCCAATGAGTAATTGGGACGCATTCAAAGTTGTAATTAGGGGAAAGTGCATCTCGGAGGCAGTGAGGATCAGGGGATGCTCATGAGAGATATTTTGATGGCCAAACAAATTGTAAGGGAACTTGAGGAAGGGAGGCCAAACCATGGAGAGCTACAAGAACAACTTTTAGCAGCCAAAGAGTTGGTAGCAAGCATGTTGAAAGACATTATGATTATAAAAACTACATGATCAGAGCTCACGCACAGAGGGATAAATCTGGGGTGATGTTAGCGTGGCTCTCTAACCCGGCTAAAAGAGGGCCGACTATACTTGAATTCAGGGATGAACTGGAAGGGGAACCATATAAGGAACAAGATATAAACAAGGTGTTTTATAAATATTACGCCAAATTATATACGTGTAGGATGGTGTGCTCAGAGGCTGTTAGCCACAACTTCATGAGGCCCCAGTTTCTACCAACGATAGATGAAGAGTTGGCTGCAACACTGGGAAGAGATATAGAGTTACAAGAGGTCAGAGTGGCCATACATCTGGGGAGATGTTAGCATGGCTCTCTAACTCGGCTAAAAGAGGGTAGATTATACATGAAATCAGGGACGAACTGGAAGAGGAATCATATACGTAACAAGATATAAATAAGGTGTTTTATAAATATTATGCCAAATTATATAAGAGTAGGATGGTGTTCTCAGAGGCTGTTATTGACAACTTCATAGGGCCCGAGACTTTACCAATGATAGACGAAGAGGCGGCTGCAACACTGGGAAGAGATATAGACTTACAAGATGTAAGAGCGGCCATGGCCATTAATAAGACACTGGGCATCGATGGCCTCCCAGTTGAGTTTTACCTGTCGTATATTGACATTTTGGGACCGAGGTTAGTGGAAAAGTATAATCAAGCAAAACAGGGGGGACACTCCCAGGCTCTACAAGAGAAGCACTGATTCATTCCGTTGCTAAAATCTGGCAAGCCAGCAATAGATAAAACCGCACATAGACCACTATCCATGCTGAATCTAGATTATAAAGTCTTAAGTAAACCCCTGGCTGCAAGGCTGCTCCTGCATATGGCAGACCTAATACACATAGATCAAGCAAGGTTTATCCCAACACACAACACGGTAATGAATATCAGAAGGCTGATGCGTATTCTAGAGTTCGAATCTTATGACAAAGATGAGGTAGTCATATTTGCGGTCAATATCGAAAAGGCCTTCGACAGCCTGGAATGGCAGTATCTGTTCAGGGTGATGGGGAGATTTGGCCTAGAACCAGAATTCATGAAATGGATGTCACTACTATATGCAGACTCTTGTGCCAGAGTCAAGACTGGAAGCGTGAACTTCGAAACCTATCATGTGGGGAGAGGCATGAGGCAGGGATGCCTGCTCTCCACACTATTGTTTGCTCTGGCCATGGAGCCCCTGGCAATCAGGGCCAGGACTGGCTTCAGAGGGTTGGAGCCGATGGGCTGATTACAGCACATTGCGTTATATGCTGATGACTTACTATTATTCCTTCGAGACGCAAGGGAAGAACTGGAGGGAGCAGGGGAACTACTTCCATCGATGGCTAGATTATCTGGACTAAGAATCAACTGGAGGAAGGTATGCATTTTCCCCATAAAAGCTGGGCGTGAGAAACCACAGCTGGAAGCGGAAGTGGCTTGGGAGGACAGATGCCTACCTTACCTGGGAGTTACCGTCTACCATCAAAGGGCAGACTTACTAGGGGGAAATGTAGGGAAAGCTATCAACAGAGCGAAAGAGACATTCGCCTCCTAGAGATCATTGCCCTGATAAGTTATGGGAAGGATATCCTTATTGAAAATGGTGACACTGTTGAGACTGCTATAACTTTTTGGGGCCCTGCCAATTTGGATCCCAGCAGGAATGTTTTGCTACCTGAAGTCCCTGGTGAGCTCCTTTATGGGGGACGGGTTGGTATAGAGTAGCGTGGGCTACATTGACAAGACCAAAGAGTGCAGGAGGACTTGCGCTACCGTATTTTGAATACTACTACCACTGCAGTGGCTAACAAAATGGGTAGCTGGGTGAGTGAGAGGCACAAACCACCCAAATGATGCAGTCCTTAATTTGACAGTATTGTCCAACATAATAACAAAATAAGGTACCATGCAAATGTTGGGTCTGGACTCACCAGAGATCTATAATCAAAAAGCCATACTCCCCGGAGTTTCCACTTGCTATCTGCATTGCACTTCCCCACGGAGGGAGCTGGTGTGGGCTGGAGGCCTCGGCGTAAGAGGGGGTAACCACTGTAGGCATGTTGTATAAGGAAGGAACATTAATCCCATTTCATGACTTTAGAGTACGATACGAAGTACCCAACGGACATTTTTTACTCTATACTGCTCACACGAAACCAATACAAAAACACTGGGGAATGGGACTCTCGGAACCTCCAACAACAGGAGGGTGCCAATATGTGGTGTCAGCCTCCGAGACTTTCAAAGCAGTAACCTGTATCTACCGACGCCTCAGAAATGAAACATTGCCTGTTCTCACCATATTACGAGAAAGCTGGGAAGGGGACCTGGGAACAGCTATTGAAGAGAAAATATGGGAAATACCAACTTAGGAGAGAGCAAGGAAACATCGAGGGAGAGTTTAATAAGTAAAAAATGTGGATGTTCCCGTTCGGGGATCCAAAAGCAAAGATGACAGATTGTCATACACAGGAATGATAAAAAAAACATTTGGTTTTAAAAAAACACCCTCACCCACCAACCTAGTTGGTGGCATGCTTCATCATTGGGTTCCCAGCTGAGCTGCCGAATGCAACCCAGCAGTGCTGCCAAGCCTGAATTACAGCGCAGCAGCTGTTTTTGTGTAAGAAGATGGCGCTGGAAGTGAAATTAAAAAGTGCCTCTAGAATGCTCAATAACTGCCTTTATTCTCGAGTTTCTAGGGTACGGTTAAAACACAGTAGGGATAAAAGGAAGATATATATGGTCTACCTTATCGTCTTTCAAGCGTTCAACATGTTTCAGCCTAAACAGGGGTGCTGAGGCTTTCTTCAGGACCAGAATTAGTGATAAGTGTGAATAACAGCACGCACGCTAGGGGGTGCTGATGTGCAGTGAAGTGACCGATCTATACACCATCCAATAGGATGTTTTATAGTATCCTTTTCACATCCAGACTTGTCTAATTCGTCTATTGTTTCCGCATTTGTTCTACATAAAGTTTCCCATTGCACGGGCATCTGACAATACAGACTGTGCCTCACTTCCTGCTGGACTTTCCCATTAGACAGGTTCCATTCTAGCCCTCCCGATGGGAGCATGCTCTGATGCCGTGACGTCACAAATTACAATGCCAGGCGTGGCCACCACCTCAGCTTCCTCCGATTAACTTATAAGCAACCTTGCTGGCACAATCCAATACCATTGTGATCCCGCGCAAGACCAAAGAAGGTATTGCAGGTGGACGGACATCCTTGGCAAAGTGAGTGCCATATCACAGATTCTATGGATCTTCCTCCCTTCGGTATCCCAGCCATGGTCTGACCCGTAGGCTCTCTCCCCCTTATTTCTCCTGCAGTGTGTGACTACAGGAGTCACCCTCTTCTTTGTCCAGTGTTTCAAGTACACTACTGGATCCCACGGCATGTCCCTCATGGGGGCAATTACCACCACATGTGTTACACTTTACTATGAGGCATACCTAAGTGCACTACTCACTTTGCGCTACTTTTTGCATAAACAGTGTATTCTTGCATGCCCGTGTGTGAAGTGGATTTTATTGGATCTTAATACCCTGATGGATGTCAGCACTCGTCAGATTTACCACCAGCAACATTTTACTATTCGTAGGGGGTGACTGCACAATCACCCTCCCTTGTAGTATATTGTGTATGTCTGTTTATGTTGTGTTTTGTTGTTTCAGGTATTTATCTTGACGGTGGAAACAGTAAGTACGGTCACTTCACTGCACATCAGCACACCTTAGCGTGTGTGCTGTTATTCATACTTATCACTAATTCTGGTCCTGAAGAAAGCCTCAGCACCCCTGTCGCGGCTGAAACATGTCGACTGCTTGAGAGAGGATAAGATAGACCATATATATATCTTCCTTTTATCCAAAATGTGTTTCTAACCTACACTACAAACTCAAAAATAAAGGCAGTTAATAAGCCTTCCAGAGGCCCTTTTAACCACTTGGCTGCTAGGCGTTCCCCCCCCCCCCCCCTGTGCTGGAAATTGCCATTTTAATGGCACCATGACGAGCTCAGCTCGTCATCAGCACACGACGCCCGTGGGTGATGACGAGCTGAGCTCGTCATCAGCATCGAAGGGGTTAATGTCTCTTCCAGCACCATATACTTACACAAAAAAACCCGCTCCGCTGTAATTCAGGCGTCGCAGCACAACTGAGTTGGATTCGGCAGCCCAGCTGGGAACCCAATGATGATGCATGCCACCAACTAAGTTGGTGGGTGAAGGTTCTTTTTAAAAAAACTCATGTTTTTCTTTATCATGCCTGTGTATGACAATCTGTCATCTTACCTTTTGGATCTCCTAACGGGAACGAGAAAATATGGGACACATTATTAGAGAGAACAACAAAAGTCACCAGGAACGCCAGGTTCCAATTAATAAACTATTATGTGTTACATAGAGCCTACCTGCTAACTCCAGCATGCATTAACAAATACTTTGGGGTACGAACGGCCCAAAGCCCAAGATGTGGGGAGGTAAATGCAGCATATCTGCACATGTTCTGGGATTGCCTGAGGATAGGGACCTACTGGAGGGAGGTGACAGAAACAATAGTGGAAATAACTGAGAAAGAGGTACAAGCTATATCTGGTTACTGTCTTTTACACTGGTTCCGACACACATCCAAAGTTAAAGTCACAAGCAAGTTCCAAGACTTGGGACTCCTGGTGACCTAAAGAGAGATCACTAGGCAACGGAAATCTCAGGGGGGTCCCGGGGTGGAGCGATGGAAAAAGGAATTTACAAGATTGGTGACATATATGGGAGAAGTAAGAATGAGAGAAACCAAACAAGGAAGGGGTTCATTGGAAACAGCCAGAGCGTGGGAAGCATTAGTGACGTTACTAAAACAACCAGAGGATGAGGGAGCCCGGGACGAGACAGTTGAGGAGATAGGTCAAAGATGACCCACAGAACTCCCTCTCACCTTGCCTAACAAGAGATAAAAAGCCCAAAAACTACGGTGCGAACCTGGGGATGGTAACATTAATAGAAATCCATTACATCCAGGCACGCCTGGGGGGTGTGGAAAGGAAGTTGGTTAATTAGCAGTTTCTCTTAGAACAAGGAAGCATGTTAGGGGAAAGAAGGAGCTAGCAAATGAGGAGTTATACCGAGTAACACATGGAACCGTATAACAGAAGGGTGGACGTGTGCACCCACTGTGTCTCAGGGCGAGGGAATATGTTTTAATACAGCTACTGTCTGGTGCTTATGCTGTAAGTTTAACATATGTGGAAGGTTACATTATATAAGCTGCACTGCAAATGTTTGTAGTAAGAAATGCTCAATAAAATATGTTTAAAAAAATACTTGAACACAGAGAGAAAAGGGAAAAGAACAATTAACCAAGTATAATAGGACAACAGAAAGGCAGAAACGAAAGAGAGAGATATTGAAAAAGCAGGGGAGCTACAGAGAAAATATTATAAAGTGAATACCACAAAATGAAACATGTCTTTTGCAAAATCACAAAAATAGAGAAATCATAACAACAATAGAGAAAGAAGTAAACAAAGGATATTAAAAAAGCAGAACCAAAAATAAAAAAAGAAAGATGAAAAATGTTTACTTAAAGAATTAATGGGTAAAGAAATGAAAGAAACACATAATAAAGAGAGGAAAACATTAAGAAATAAATGAAGAAAACATAAAATCAAAGAAAGAAGCAAATAAACAAAAAAATACACAGTGAAGGAAAGAAATTGGATTTGGAGCTCAGGAGCATACATCATTGCTATTTGTTACAAGCATTCATAATGTGGAAACAGACCAAAACAAAACATGTTGCAATTCATATTTCTTTAAAAAATGTCATTGCCTGGTGCTAAGAAGTGTGTCCCTCAGGCACAGGAACAGGTAGACATTGGCAGTCGGTGCGGAGGGTCAGAGCGACGGGGGTTCCCTATGGCAGATAATGCACTGACCCTCTTCCTCCACCTGGCCCCAACCCTCTTCTTCTCCTGTGGTGCTTGGATTAGCCTCACCCGAATTTATTACCTGGACGTTTTAGTTAGGAAATACCATTATAAAACATAAAAATTCACTGAAAAAACAATGTTTACAGGACCGTTATAGTTAGGACATAAAATTGAAAAAACCTTAGAAATTCACTAAAAAAACTAAGGTTATAGGTACGTTATGTTTAGGTTTAGATTTTACACATACACAAAACCTTAGAAATTCAGCAGTTATAGTAACCTGAGCTAACTATAACTTATGCCCCAGCAATTCACTGTTACATCATTCATGACATGGCCATTGACATCACTGATTTATTAAGTGTAGATATTTATTTCCATAAATTCAGGGGAAAATTCCGAGCCATTTTACATTGTTGTCTAATGTAGAACATATGGGTGACACTAAAAGATTGTTCTAGTCACTGTATGATTGTAAGGAAATTGTGCAGGGTACTCTTACATACTATGGAGGGTTGTCCATTGAGCCTGGATGTGCATGCCTTATCATTGGCCAATGTATAAATGTTAATCCGTTCACATAACATTCTATGTTAGATGAGGTATTTAACAGGCACATCTTATTAAGGTAAACAGTGAACAAACACTGTTTCTTAACAGTATTCAAGGTTTAATAAGTTGCTGATGTCATTAGAGAGGCATTATGTTTCTTATGCACCACAATATCAGTAAACAAAGACCAAAATAGCTACTTAATGTGGGTATTTTCACAGACATGCTTCATATTCTACATTTTCTGCTTCTTCTGAAAACTTCTGCCCGTACTTTACTGAATACCTTCTGGTATGAAAACCTTATAGCGAACTGTCACATTTGCTAGATGATGCCATTGATGATGTTATTAATGATGTCTTCAATTATGTCATCAGTGATGTCACCAATGAAGTAATTTAACACGCCACAAGTGATGTAATATATAAGGTGATAACCAGTGCAATGGCAGGATGCAAGTTATAGTTAGCTCAGAATTTCAATATTTTTAAGAAGAAAACGTTAGTTTTCGTAATATTTGAACACCTAAATAATATGCCTCTTTAACGTTTTTTTCTTAGTAAATTTCTTGTTTTGTTTTATATTAAACACCCAACTTCACCCCTGAGCACAACTTTTGGCAGTGCGTAGGGTTGTCGCAGGGCTTGGTCTGTGGCCAGGTCTTGTGACCAATCCTTACACCAAACCCACAACAGGCACCCACCCCACTGCACCCCCGCCGCACAAAGCTTTCTATACCATGACGAACATCACAATCCCACATTGCACACGATAATCAACACTGTATGCACTGCTAATTACCTCACATATTACAACACTCATGACATGTTCTATGGCATCATTGATAACTTCACTGGAACATCTCAAATAACCTCATTGATGATAACACTGTGCGTGGGTGGGGTGCAAGTTATACTTGCTTTAGGTCATGAGGTATAGTTACTTGAGATAACTATAACTGAGGAATTTCAGTGGTTTTGTTAGTTTACATCAGTATGTTAGGCCTGACAATTTCACCTAACTATAAAGTCCCTAAGTAGCACCTCTCTCTTTAATGGACAGAAGCTACATTGAAAGAGTCTCTTTTTGGGAAAGCTAATGCAGGCTACCATACCATCATTCACAGCAGGGAGGGATCACAAATGACTTGCTAAGGTAATATTCATTACACAGGTCATTTTGAGACCTTCCTCTCTCACCCCCAAGATGCCGGTATAAGAATTAAAATGTTACCTGCTAGTAAAACATAAAAAAACATAAAAACACATAAAAACACATAAAACAACATAAAACGACACACACACACACAAAAACACACAAAAACACACACACACACACACACACACACACACACAAAAACACACACACACACACACACACACACACACACACAAAAACACACACACACAAAAACACACACACACACACACACACACACACACACACACACACACACACACGCACACACACACACACACACACGCACACACACACACACACACACACACGGGACTGTCCTGCTCTCCAAGGTTTTGTGAGAGTAAAATATAACTAGTGCATGCAACTGACCAGTGAGCAGTCATATGACGGAAAGTTGAGTGTACTACTGCTTAGGGCTGCTTATAAATAGAGGTGTGAACGTTTTTATTACACAAGTCTAGTCTTCCTTAGATCACAGTAAAAGGGCTTCACCACTTTAAGGGCGTTTCCTGCTTTTGCCTGGTATGTTTCTCCCAGCGACCGACAATATTTCTTACAACCGCAAGTGGGCACAAAATATGATTGTGTTGTTTTCTTGCGAGTTAACTTTAAAATCCTTTTCCTCACAACATTTAAACAGGAAGCAGGGTGTCAGTCTTTTAGTTGTTTGAAACTTCGAAAGGGCCACCAAATTCCTCATGTTCATTTAAAATTACACGTGCAAAGAATTTTGCGCAAGGAGACCCTATGGGTTATAATGTGCTTTAAAAATACACATAACATAACTACAGTTAGTGATGATAGTGCGGAGTTCAGGAAAATTTTTAACAATATGGTCAACCTTGGATGCAAGTTGACAGTGGTCGAATAGCGGTGCTGATCCTGCTGGACTCGTCTGCCGTCTTCGACACTCTCAACCACCATTTTCCGTTTACATGTTTAAAAGATTGGGATAAGAGGCCCACTGCTTAAATGGTTTGATGATACCCATCGGGAAGATTGCAAGTTATATCGCTTGCCCCATTTATATCTGAATATAAAGAAATTGGGCATGGAGTACCTCAGGGTTCTGCCCTGATTTCCATCTTGTTCAACGTCTACTTAAGACCATTGTTGACATTGAGTGAGTCTTTCGGGATATTGTTTGTAAAGTATGCAGATGACACTCAATTAATAATATCACTGGGTAAATCAGACTCAAGTCAACTAAACTATCTTCATGGATGGCTGAAAGAGATGGCCAAATGGCTTGGCGAGAATACATTAAAATTTAGTAGTGATAAAACAGAATTTCTGTGCCACTCACCAGGAAATCCATAACAGCAGCTTCCTGCTAACTTTTGGCCGTGATCAAAGAACTCAGATTTGGGCATAACACATTCTGTGCAAAATCATGGAGTCCAAATTGACGATAGACATTCAATGGAGGCTCACGTCAATAAAAATTTAGCTGTATGCCACGGACTCCTAAGAAATCTGAAGAAAATTGTCCCTATGCTCTCACAGCCACAGGAAAGTAGTTGTATATGCTTCTGTACTGAGCAGTTTGGAATACTGTAACTCATTGCTCTTAGGAAGTCCAGACTATCTGCTCAAGCGGCTTAAAAGGATTCAGGTAATGGCTGCCAAGTTACTGCTAAATAAAGGGAGATGGGATTCAGCAACAGACATGCTGCAGGAACTTCATTGGCTTCCTGTGAAGTTTGAGATCATCCTCTGCCCGTCTGGAGTCTGTACCCTCCTTTAGTAAAAACACGACTCGGAGGCAGGCCTGCTAGGTCAGAGCGTCTCAAATGTGGCATGATCTGCCCCTCTCCCTAAGGAATTATTCCAATCTGTTGAGCTTTAGGAAAAATTTAAAAGCCTGGCTTTTTCTCCCGGAAATGGCATTTCACCAAACTAGTCCTATGTAACTATTCACAGTCGCTCCCCTATACTGATAAGCTATTAGCACCAAAATGCTCTATGGTGATAGTTGCGCTCTGTCAATGATTAATACAAATAATTAACCTTTTCCTTACCATCAATTTCAGGGTTAAGCCCCGTTTCCGCACTGCCTTCAGAGTATAACTCCCGTCAGGTGCCAGATGTTTACCACCGTATTTTGAATCTGGAGTTATTTCATCAGCATAAGTTAAATCACAACGACAGTTCTAAGTTCAATCAATGAGCAGAGTTTAAATTAGCTTTCAAATGTTTATTTCTCATTAAGATATTTTGTTCCGTTTATTCAGATTAGGCAATAAAAGCAAGTAAATTTACAAACGTCTTACAAAAATATGTTTAGAACAATCATCAAATAATGCATCAAGTAAATTCCATCAAGGACAAATGCCCTATTCTAAAGAACAGGACCGGAATTTAGAATTAGAAGAACTCATGAAGAGTTCAACTTCAAAGGAATATAGTGAGCTAAAGAGAGGATAAAGCTAAATATCTTATCAAAGCAGCTGAACTTCCCATTCAGAGTAGTTCATGCATCTCAGCCGAGTTTGAATAATTTGAGCACATAAGTATACAATTATTATTATTATTATTATTATTATTATTATTATTATTATTATGTTTCTTATATAGCGCCTGAATCGACCCCCGAAGGGGTATCTCCGTGCTTGCCTTGGGAACCCGTCCTGGCTTTTCCCTGTGAGATAGCCCCTAACGGGCATCCCCAAGGTGAAAGCCAGGCATCCTGCCGCGGGGGGGCCGTTGTGGAGATTAAGCAAGCTTAATGCCCAGAGTTGCAGAGTGTGAACCCATGATTAGGTCAGGCACCGAAGCGAGAATTATCGAGTCCGTGGACATTTGAGCTCAACACCCTGCCACGTCGGGAATTGAACCCTGGTCCCGGGTCTGACCTCTGCTTCAGGGTCTGCCTGCTCTAAACAGTGAGCCACACTTCTCCACTTCTCCAGTAGCAATCCGTAATCGAGCATCAATAATAAGGCAAAGGATGACCAGCAGCAGTGGGAGCAACAGCTGTCAGTCCAGGGAAACGGATGGGGTGTCTGGGAATAGCTGTGTGGAGTGAGTGTTGAGACTATACTAGGAACACCACCAATATAAAAGTCAAAAATAATGTTGGGAAATGTGTAGCTGGTCTCTCCTCTCTGGATCCAATCAAACAGCAGTATTAGTTCGAGAGTGAGTTCAGCCCTTCCTTTCCCACGAAATTCCACGCCAATTGCAAGGTTTTATCACAAAGTTTGTTACAGACATCTTATGTATGTAAATTCTCGATTCATAAGCTTCGTTCACATAGGCAGACAACACAGTTTAACCTTCTAATGTTAAATGTTTCTTTGCGTAAACAATGAACTATGTTAAAGAAGCGAAACATTAACTTGCAAGAATACTGTTTAGTAATGCATTTCATTACCATGAACAGGAAATACTGTTTTAAAAAAAAACAACCTTTCTATTCAAGCATTATGTAAAAAAATGAGGTAAATAGGACGTGTGATTATCACAATAAGATGTTTCTAAGCAACATTTTTTACATTTGGGAAACAGAACATTCTGTAGTTATGGTGAATATTTCTAAGCCTATCACGTGAAGGTCAAGCCTCTAAATTCCATTGTTCAGGTTTCAGCATTGTCCAGTTTACTTCTAGTTAAAAGATCCTTGCATTTAAGCGCTTCTATGGCCTATACTAATAACCATATCTGCATAGTGCAGTTTGCACATTAAAATGTGAGTCATTTTATCTTTTACATTTTACGTTAATCATTGCACACATATTTGGTATTTTAAATTATTTGTATTTTAATTAGTTAGCTTCTTCAGTAATCACAGTATTTTTAAGGATTACGGGTAGTGCGTGAGAGAAAAATGTTGCACGTCTGCTTATGAATTGCAACACCTTGAACATCTTTGTGTGTGTACTGTTTCCCAAGCATTCCACTGCTGGAACTGCTGTTGATCCTCTTGTGTCTATTTGCTAAAGGAGAGTGGCAGGGAATGTTCCCAACTCATGCAAGATTGATTCATCAGTTTCCAGACATACTTTGGCAGTTTTCTCAGTGCTTATTCTTGCTCCATGTTGTTCACATCATCTTGACAGCTTCCTGTTCTCTCCTCACTATCTTTATTTAGTAACCCTCCACTTTCCCATGTGCAGCCACCTGCCCTTGTCACGCAGGTCTGTGAGGCTATTTACAAGTTGGCTGTAAAACGGCCTAGTAGGCCCCTCGATCTACCAATGCCTCTGCAAAAGTACTTCGGGGTGAGGGAGTGGAAATATTCTGGAGTTACATCCGTTTGTGGAATATTATTCGAGAATCAACAGTTGCATGATTCCCAAGGTGCACCAGTAAAAAACTCCACACCCACAGTCTCCTGGCGTGCGTCATATATATTACGTTACAGACGGACACATCAGTGGCGTAGTTAGAGCTTGTGGCGCCCGGGGCTATCCCTCAGATTGCCGCCCCTGGGGGGAGGGGTGGGAGGAGATGGGAAAAAGGACGGCAAGAACTTGAAAGAGGTCCAAGAGACACGTAGTATCGCCGCTAATAGCTACCTCGATCATGCAAGTTACATGCACATACATGACACGGTCCAAGACTACACAGTTGAATACACCGGTGACCGGCAGTACAAAGGAGAACACACAGACTGCATGATCTATCTGGGGACTCAGAAAAACCACATGTGACATCTATCAGAAAGCTGTGTGAATGATTACCTGGTAATCCCCTCAGCACAATGCAAACATGCACATACATGACACTGTTCGGGGATCCATCATCTACAGCTAACATCAAATGACCAAACATGAGCGGATAGACCCAACTAGCCCTTTTGCCTTCGTATAACCTAACGGAAAGAATGTAAGAAGAAGTGGCGAGGAGATGGGTCCTAACTGCCAGAGCTACTGACTATGGAACTAGGGCACCGGGTTTCGAGCACCAGTGTCAGCTTAATGTCCTTTGATTTGGGGCAAATCATCTAATCTCCCCATGCCTCAAAACTAAAAAAAAAATAATAACCTGGTCTTATGTAATGTGCTCCGGTGCTTGTGTGCAGGGCTCCAAAGCACTTGGGCTGAGTCTGTGCAAAATAAAAAAAAGCTGTGCATAATTTTCAAACATAACTCATGCTCACGAGCCAGAACCATCCTTACCAGGTTTAGCTCTCTTCGCAGCATCGTTTTAAAAATCACACTACTTGTACCAAGCTGCAATCTACAGATGTCATTATAATCTCAGAAAGTGTGAGTTCTCAAAAACAGTCACCAAACGTGATGCACGAGGATGGTACAGCAATTGGGCTTGCACTGATGTTAATCATACCACGACTAAGGAAAAGATTTCAAAATGGTGACTAGCCAAGGAAGGTTGGAGGCTTGATCACTGGACAGAAGGTGTTCGAGACTTTTCTGAAATGCTTTTGCAGCAGGAATTGACCACAGCTGAATACAATATAAAGCAGGCAAAAGAGTAGCATTCGTATTCATACAGCTCACCCCGAATGCTAAACTCAGTGCATTTAAAGGAGTTACTTTTTGGTAATCCGCAATTTCTCATAAGAAAGATGTTCCGTGGTTTGGTCATTTGCTTTGCTGCGGCATGACCCCACAATTCTGCCCCATACAATGCCCAGAAACTCCCGACTTTCACAGTATAATATACACAATAAATTACCGGATACTGGCAAGTCATTTTTAATAAAGAACCTGTCCAAAACAGATAGCTCCCTGAGTAAATCAGGCTGCCGTGGTAAACGTTAAATGGACTCAGTATTGATTGCCTGTCTTAATGTTGTGGAATGAGAGAATCATTGGCTTTAACATAAACTAGGGGGCTTGAAGCAGAAAGTGAGCAATACGTATACATTAGGAGAGCGCTTTGTTAACGTGGTTTATAGCTGCCAAGGTTTCAAATTTCTATGAGTGACATTTTCATAATTTCAGTGCAATTATGAGTGACATTTCAACCACTATGGGTGACACTTTTTCACGAGCAAATCCAAGCAATAAAGGAGAGGGAAACATGTAAATATTAGAAATTACACCTATTTGAGCAATAGGAAACTCAAAGAAGATCTTAAAACTACTGCAGAGCACAAAAAATCAGGAGAGTGAGATGCTTGTCAACCACAATGAAAATAATTATTACCGAGCACATTTGTTTATTTATGGCACCGTACTTGCAAAGCTTGCATGCTGTTTGCCTTTACCGCTCACTACAACCCTGGCAAGGGTCTGAACTCAGGTTTGTTGTAAAACCTTGCGTGCCAACCAGAGGTGCACATGACTATCAGGCTAGGCGCTTGGGCTAATAATAGGGACGAACAGCACAAAGAGAAGTTGGGGGTCGAAACTCCGTGTATGGTGGCCCTAGTCTATGCAGTGCAAGTTTGTCCAGGAACAGTACCCACAGGTATCTGATTCGCCCCAGAGGATAGAGAGTAAGTGTGAGTCTAGAGTGATGGACACTGTGCACTTAAGTTATTGTCCTTGTTTAGGTGCAGAACCTGGGAACACAAATGTTTTTGTTCAGTTGCACACAAACATTGCACTCCTAAATGTGTATTTAAAAAATGAAAAAAGAAAGGCTGATTTCTTGGTTTTCGTGTACTTTTTAACTGTGGCCATTAAGTGGGAGATTTATAAAAAAAAGTACCAAGAAATATAAAGTCCCCACTTATCTTGCTTTGTTTGGAAGGCGTGTTAGGAGGCAGAAAGTTAAAATACAGTTATTTTAAAAAAAATTAAAAATGGGGCACCCGGCCTCCATCAGGAGAGAGGGTTCCTGGGTATTCATGATAGGTCGGGCACACTGGACAGCGGGAAAAGAAAAACACAACTATAACCTTACCTGGGGAACAAAGCATGCTGCGTGCCTGCAGTAACAGTACACAGAGGGGGTGAATCAAGGGGGTTAGCACGCAGAGGTGCTGCCCCCACCCAGGTAGCCCGGCACCAGCTGGGGGTGGACATAGTTATAAAGCACCCGCATTTTGAGAGCCAGGGAGAAAACAACCGCACCACCCCACCTTTGAAATTAAACCGATGGAGTTGAGGCACAACACAGTGAAACGTCATCAATACGTGATCTAGTACACATTACAGTTAAAACAAATAGCCGATTTGGGGAAAATAACAACTGCAGCTCAGTAAACAAACACAGGCCTGTGGAGGCGTCCTCCCGTCTGTGCCCCCCCACCTGCGTCTCATACTTTTAGGGAGTGGGACCCACCGAGCGGAGAGAAAGTCCCATGTGTGCAACAATCTTCCTACTTACTGCATGCAGAGGGATTCTGAACCGCTTTTCCTTTCTGTACTATACTCCGGCGCTGCTTCCTTTCACCGATAGTCTGAACTTCACCGGCCCAGAGCGGGTACGTCATGGGCCTATGCTAGGTGATGGTGGTGGTGGGATATGGCGTACGTGCGCTGCACGCTGCTGCAGACTGCAGTTGCAACCTGCAGGTGGTGATGCACTTGCACTTAAAACGAGGCCGCCCGCGCGCCGGACTGGTGGCCCATTGCGGCGTCCTTTATCATTTATTTGGGGACACTGACACTACTGTAATGAGTGTCATGAGTGTCCCCAAATAAATGATAAAGGCCGCCGCAATGGGCCACCAGTGCCCACGGCCGCCGCCCCAAAAATAGTGCCGCCTGGGGCAGACCGCCCCCCCCCGCACCCTCCTTGCTACGCCCTAGCCGTTAGAACCCACATTCTCTCCACTCAGGAATTAACCCCTTCCATGCGGCCGCTATTCCCCTGGTGTGCTGTAAACAACACGAACAGGGGCGGGCCGTGACAAACCCCAGCCGTCATCAGCACACGAGCACCGTAGTGCATGACGGCTGGGGTTCGTCATCAGCATGGAAGGGGTTAATACAACTGCTTTGTGTTTTCCAGGCTATAGCTCTGGGATTAAAACCGAACATCTAACTCAATTTGATTGTCAAGTAACATCAAGCCTCTTCCTTAACTGGGAGATGAACCTCGTTTTCATATTAGGGCTGACAATTTTGGGTAATCCACGAAATGCGGATATATGTTGAACAAAAGAATACATTACTTACCTCCAGTAACTCCCTTTCTGGTGGATACCCTTTCAAACTGCAGATTCTTCACCTAAAGAATACTTCCATCTTTCACAATAAATCAAAGCAGTGGGATCGCAAATGTCTTGCTTAGTTAATATTTATTAGACAGGTCGTTCTATGACCCATGTTCTCCCATACCCTAATGTTAGTATACAAAATCGACATGTAAATTTCTTGGGATCCGAAGTGGATCCCGAGAAATTTTCTAGCAATGTTTCTGTGCACCAGTAGGTGGCGCTTTATGGGTCCATGATAACTCCATACCACCCTGAATTGACTGAGCGGAACATTACATAAGCACCACTCCTGCACGCTGGTATCAGTTTCTTAATCTTTCTCCTTCCACACCCTGTGAAGTCCAGCACTTCAAACAAACTGACTACGACAACTAAATGATCAATAACTTGGTACCTTGTGAAATATTAAGGAGTCAACTCCACAGAACAGGGAGGTGGGAGAGCAGGGAATAATCTGTGGCTAGATAGAGCATCCGCTGCCAAGAGCATTACCAAAGGTAAGTAACTTTTTCTTTTGATGGACCTTTAGAATAGATAACAGAGCAGTACCTCCCAAAGGTAAGGGCAATGTATTGGACCCAGACTAGAAACCTTTATAGAATTGAGCAGACAAAGTAGCCTCCCCGCTAGTCCTAAAAGACAAGGCTTTAGTGCTTTGTGAATGTGTGCACCGATATCTACGGTGCAGCTAGGCAGATGTCCAAAACCAGTACTCCTTGTGCTAGTATACTCATAGTGGGATTGGCTCTGGCAAAATGGGCCTGGGGCCATTGGGGAAAGGGGGTTGCGTCTTAGCGAGTGCATAAAAGTTTTTGATGCAAAGGACAGCCTACTTTGAGAGGGGTCTCTTCTGCACGGCCTTTTCCTTCATTTCTTTGCTCCAGAAAACCCTATAAAGAGCTGGTCATCCGCACAATTGTTTTTTGTGTGGTCTACACAGAAGCTCAGAGCACTGTTAGGTGCAAGCTGATGGAACATCACCCACACTATTGAGGGGTGAGGTGGAGCAAAATACGACGTTGATGATGATCGAATGGCTGATGAGAAAAGGAGATACAACTATTGGTAAAAAGGCCGCCTAGACCTCAGCATCAATTTGTTTTGGAAAAACGTGGTATAGGGCAGTTGCAACTAAAGCACCTGCAGTTCACTCATGCTTCACACTGAGGTAATAACAATAAGGAAGACAGTTTTGAAAGTCAGTAGTTATAATGAGCAGCAATGCATTGGCTCAGAAAGGTGAAGGCCTGATTTAAAGCCCTTTGTGGCAAGACAAATGGAATTGGGGAAAGCATGCATTTAAGGCCCTTTACAAAACACTGTCACAACCGGCGATTTGAATAAATAAGGTTGGTAGATTAAACACAAACAGGACAAAAGGGCTCATAAATAATATTTTACTCTGCCCACTGCATGGCCTTGCTGGACTAACAAAAGCCTGCAGGAGTGTGTAGGCATCCCATGCCCAATCACCTTTGAGAGGCTTTAGGGTTTTCCTCTACACTGGCAGCACCGTCCAACGCAATTTGCAACTTGTCCATCACTACACATTATAACTGCACTGTGTGAGCACCCTATACTGTATAACTCAAACCCACAGCCGAACCCTCAAAAGCCTGCAGGAGGTTGGTGTGTTGAGCATCATGCCACGCAATCAACTCCTCCAACTTCCCAGTGTAGATGGACATCGTGGAAGGGTATCTGGTCTCTAACATGACATCAACTACCTTGGTCACATGCATTCAACTGTCGCCTCTCAATCTCCATGTATGGAAGTGTAGGCTGCAAAGGCTTTGTTACAGGACCATGCCCTATTGCTGAGACAGGAGGTCCTGATAACGTGGTAGCCAAATTAGCTGGTAATTGCTCTGATGCTCAGGCTACTATACTACTTTACACAGCCCGGGCAATTAAGATGACTTAGGCCCAGTCCATCCAGATTTTCCTCAGAACTTGAGGGAGGGGCAGTAGCGGTACAGGTCTATGTCCCATCTCAGACTGAATACTCCCCTTGTGAGTGCCCTGGTGGAAGCTCCAACGTGCGAAAGTGTAGACACTCTGCATTCTCAATGTTAGCAAACAGATCTAGGATGGATTCTGCCATGCACCACCTAGGGATAAAGATGCCACCCATCTGCTATTCAACGATTTAGGCCTAGATCTCTGTACTGGGGTGAATGTATGACATTGTTTTGCATTCTGTCCATAAATTGCTCTTTTTGCATTTGTCACCCAGAGTGGGGCGGGTATGCTCAGACGTGGGTTCAGTGCTCTCCATGCCACTGGAGTCAAGATATCCTGTCTGATGAGGGCTGAAAGCCCGAAACCGGTCCTAGGACACTTGTTTCCAGTCCAGGGAGGACCTGGCCTGGCAGTTCGGGCTGGACAGTTCCCATTGGGCGCAGGGTCAAGACTGATTTGCATATGGCTGGATCCAAACAAATGGCATGGTGAGCAAAAAAGCGATGGATTTAGGCCCAGATCTCTGTACTGGGGTGAATGTATGACAATGTTCTTCATTCTGTCCATCAATTGTTCTTTTTGCATTTGTCACAGCAAAAGGGGCGGGTATACTCAGACGTGGGTCCCGTGCTCTCCATGGCACTGGAGTCAAGCTATACTGGCTGATGAGGGCTGAGAGCCCGAAACTGGTCCTAGGATGCTTGTTTCCAGTTCAGGGAGGACCTGGCCTGGCAGTTCGGGCTGGACTGTTCACATTGGGCGCAGGGTCAAGCCTGATTTGCATATGGCTGGGTCCAAACTGGAATGGCATGGTGAGCAAAACACGATGGATTTAGGCTCAGATCTCTGTACTGGGGTGAATGTATGACATTGCTCTCCATTCTGTCCATCAATTGTTCTTTTTAAATGAGCTCAGCTTGCCTTCTCTGGCACTGAGTGACGTCACAAGATGGTTGCTGACCAAAAAGATATTCTGCCGGCCCAGCCACTTACTGAGGCACACTGCCTCCTGACAGAATCCGGGACGTCCCTTGCCCTACATAGGGGTCAGGGGTGGGCGGAACTTGCAGTGTTACATAAAAACTCAGTGAGATTCCGCGGAGTTCTGCAAGAAGGCAGAATTCGGTACATTGTGCTGCTGGTGTTGATTTCAAGTGCTGGGAGCTTGTTCTGCGCTGTAAAATCAGCCAGAACTGAACCATGTGGCACGCCATGGAGCACTGGTGCTTTTTGCCACTCAAGTAGATTTTCCACTCGAGCGGCAGCTTTCTTGACGCAAATAGTTGCAACCTGCAGCAACCGCCTGCGTTGAGAAACCTTGCTATTGCCGCTCTACCTTCTGAAAATCAGGCAAGGGGACGGAAATTGTAACTAGCCAACTTAACATTAGCAAGCCATGCGCAAAGAAAACTCCGCCATATGGCGGTGGCAGAGTTTTGCGAGAAATCCATAATCAAAATGAAGAGTTTGGGGGAGCGGATGTTGTCCTGCTAAAAGAGACGAGCAGAACTGTATATAAGTGCCACCCATACTTACTGACACAGTTGCTTTCTAGAATGGGCGCACCCTCAGACGCAGGGCCCATTGGCAGTTTGAAATCTTTTTAAATGGAAAAAGACTCCAGCCTACAGAACGGGAAGGTGGGAGGGTCGATGAGGAATCTGCGGTTAGATAGAGTATCCAAAACCAAAGGTAAGCAGCTTATTCTTCTAATAGATTCTTCTAACAGCAGATTACTCACCTTGTGAATAGATACATAGCAGAAACGACCAAGGCAGTTGGCCTGTTACTGGCTTGGACAATAAAAAACCTGAAGGACCAAGCTGGCAAAATGCCTCTCTCAAAGGTCCTGACTGTTGAGGCAGTAATGCTTTGTTTATATGTGTATCGACACCAACATAGCCATCTGACAAATGTCAAAGACCGATACTGCCAGCGCAGTGGTAGGTAGCAGCCTTAGCCCTATTCAGGGGGCTGTGTATTGCCAGTGCATAGCAGTTCTTTAGGCCACTCGTTCAGAGGGTTTCTTGTGTTTCCAGTATCACCCTTCGCTACAGGAGTAGCCTCGAAGTCCCTGCCAACTGACTGTGCCGACAGCGTGAGGGAAGGACCAACTGTGTGGCCGCAGCGGAGGTGAGAGGCGCCGGCCCCGGGACTGCGAGGACCAGAATTCACCAACAACAGCTGGGT
This sequence comes from Lissotriton vulgaris, assembly GCF_964263255.1. Taxonomy (NCBI): domain Eukaryota; kingdom Metazoa; phylum Chordata; class Amphibia; order Caudata; family Salamandridae; genus Lissotriton; species Lissotriton vulgaris. Next base: position 152,827,306 of record NC_141698.1, on the reverse strand, counting down.
CCTCTTCCGGCGTGAGCCGCGCCCCCTCCCAGTGCCACGCCCCCACCTGTGCATTTAAAACCTCTCGCGGCCCCCGCTCCGCGGGAGCCGCTCGTTCAGAGGGTTTCTTGTGTTTCCAGTATCACCCTTCGCTACAGGAGTAGCCTCGAAGTCCCTGCCAACTGACTGTGCCGACAGCGTGAGGGAAGGACCAACTGTGTGGCCGCAGCGGAGGTGAGAGGCGCCGGCCCCAGGACTGCGAGGACCAGCATTCACCAACAACAGCTGGGTCCTCTTCCCGCGTGAGCCGCGCCCCCTCCCAGTGCCACGCCCCCACCTGTGCGCTTAAAACCTCTTGCGGCCCCCGCTCCGCAGTTGCCGCTCGTTCAGAGGGTTTCTTGTGTTTCCAGTATCACCCTTCGCTACAGGAGTAGCCTCGAAGTCCCTGCCAACTGACTGTGCCGACAGCGTGAGGGAAGGACCAACTGTGTGGCCGCAGCGGAGGTGAGAGGCGCCGGCCCCAGGACTGCGAGGACCAGCATTCACCAACAACAGCTGGGTCCTCTTCCCGCGTGAGCCGCGCCCCCTCCCAGTGCCACGCCCCCACCTGTGCGTTTGAAACCTCTCGCGGCCCCCGCTCCGCGGGAGCCGCTCGTTTAGAGGGTTTCTTGTGTTTCCAGTATCACCCTTCGCTGCAGGAGTAGCCTCGAAGTCGCTGCCAACTGACTGTGCCGACAGCGTGAGGGAAGGACCAACTGTGTGGCCGCAGCGGAGGTGAGAGGCGCCGGCCCCGGGACTGCGAGGACCAGCATTCACCAACAACAGCTGGGTCCTCTTCCCGCGTGAGCCGTGCCCCCTCCCAGTGCCACGCCCCCTCTCCGCCCAAGTGAATATCAGCAAGCCCAGTAACGCGCACCGCGGGACGCGCGCGGGTCGCAGTCCGGGGCGAAGACCGGGCAAAGAGCGGGCCGTTTGAGGCCGTTCGAGAACGTGAGGAGACCGGGCCGGGCCCTCCCTCTAAGTTCTACAGAAAACGTACCTCTACATCAATTACTGCCCACGCAACAGAACTCCGCGAACCCCTTCCTTGAAAATGAACACCAGGAGTAGCAAGTTGAAGAAAACAAAAAACGGTGGGATCGGAGAACAGCTGTTAGGGCCAATGGACGATTTCATCACCAAGGCAAACACCTTTATAGATCAAAGTATCAGTTTGATAGAAGGAAGAGTATCTACAGACCTCGCGATTGCGAGGCGGTCCTCCATGGGACCATTGGCTACAGCAAGATCTCCAGAGGTAGATGGTCCCCTAGCACAATCACTGCAAGGTAACAAAAGGCTTAGTCTCCCGAATATCGTAGACCTCTCAGCCTCCCAACTTTCCCTATCACTTACTAATTCTGATCTAGAAAAAACACCTGAAATTCTACGTGACCACACACCAGAAGAAGTAAGACAAGCAAGAGGGAGGAGGGAGGGGGCCGTCAAGAAAAGAAAGGATAAGGGAAAAGTAGACAAAGTCATTGGTATTGACACGACTGAGACAACTGACCCAATTACGCCCTCAAACTTGGCTGGCCCTCCTCCAAAAACGGTTGATACTACCAATTATCAGGTTTTAGTACACCATTCTTCACCTAATAATATTCCAAGCACTATTGTTTCAGGTTCACCCGTTATAATTCCTCACAGCAACGAACCAGATCCCTTGGATCTGGTAAATAAAATCACCTCAGTACTAAAATCATTCTTTCAACCTCTTGAAATCAGACTAACCAATATCGAGAGTCAATTGTTAAAAATAACAAAATCCTTGCAACCCAACCCAACCCGTGAACCCCAAAAAAAGGGAACAGACAACCAACCTGCACTTGCCCTACAAAAGAAAAAAACAACCCAAACCTGCCCCGCACCGAAGCTACAACTAGTAGCAAAAGATCCTGTAGCGGGAAAACCGCTCCCGGAAACAACAATATCAACTCCCAATACTAACACAGTCCCAAAAGCCCCTGCCATAAAAACAACAACCACAACAACGCCAGCCCCCAAAACCCCAGCCATCACAAACACTGCCCAGAACAAAACAAACCCAACAGTGAATAAAGGAACCACGAGAGGAGCTTTTGAGGGCAGATCCTATATGAATCTGCCACCTGAAGCATCACCATTCGTGGTTGTGATTGTAGTGTAGTTCCTAGTTTCCCACTAGGCCCTGCGCATTGGAATAACATAAACAGTAGTATCGACGTGGAACTGCGGATATTCCAGGCCTCCACTGACTATGCTAAACTTAATTGGGTTGTTTTACCAACTAGCTCAGAGGTCACTGGAAACTTTCTTCTCTGCATAGGAAGTGATCAGCTTCCCTGGCACAGACAAGAAGGGATTCAGCTTTCCAACAACCGTGCAACATGACAACTTTGCTCCTCAGATCAAGAGTCGATCTCTAGGGTCGTGTGAAACAATAGACACAGATTTCACTCAGTCAGTCTAGTGCAGTTTACTTTCACAGTATGTAGAGAATAGAGAGACGGGCGTTTATCAATAAAGGTTAACATTTATTGAACAGTCTTTCTTCTCGTACAAGAGAAATGTATTGCCACAATTGCAATAACTGTTATTATAAAAAGTACGTACAGTAAGATAAGTATTGCGAAATAGAACTGTAAAAGCATTGATATGGTTTCTTAGCCATACAATGGTTTAAAAGTAATAAAACATTTATACAGTCATATATACATTAGGCTAACATACTCAACTGGTGCTTCTAACTAAGCCTACCCCAGTGTGCCTGACCTAAGCCTAACACGTGAGAAGGGGGAGTAAGTAAGTAGCTTAAGTTAAGTTGGTTTTGCCAAGGTTTGTTTCAAGAATTCTCTTCTAAGGGTTTAGTCAACACCATACCTCTGAATAGAATGATGGAGGATTGGTATCTCCTTCAGGGGTCTCTCTCGATATCCCAGTCACCCGCGAGGGTAAACTGGAAGCGCCGGGACTGGATTTCTCTGCACGAGAAAGGCAGCGGCTTCTCTCAGCGCGTCGGGAGGAAGGAGGGGTGACAGCGTCCGCGGGCAGCTGGGCTGGATGTCTTCGCAGAGGACGGCTGCACGGCTCCTCAAGCGTACTGCACCATAGGTCGCGCTGTAGCGGCGATAATGGTAATCAGTAGCTTCACCACCACAGGATAGCAGGCTGCAGCGACAGAGTGCTAGTTTTTACCAACACGGGGTCATGCAGGCAGCTGGCATCAGCAACAGGCAACGAACCGCTCATTGCTTAAGGCAACGTTGGTAATATTTATACCTGACAGGTGCCGGGTTTGACGCAAGTTTGCTGGACATAAGACGTCAATTAAAGATGTCACTAGGAAGTGACAGTTATCAGTTGCTCATTAGAGTTCCATTACTAATCAAAACATAGCAAGCGGGGATTTCCAGGTTTGCTAAGTTTTTATCTTGTTGAAGAACTCGGAGTGTTATCTAGGAATATCAGATAGTGACTGCTGCTCTGTCATTGCACTAATTGGTCGCAAAGGAAGTAGCAGAGAGTCATGCTGGAATGTGGCTCTGTTCGTGTGAGGCCAGAGATGACTTTACAGAAAATCGTACTTGAATGGTTATGCCAATATAGGGAATAAATGGCTTTATAGCCGAATAGGGGCATAAGGTCACAGTATCGATCAGGAACCTAGATAAGCACGCAACACCCACTCCACGTATACATGTCCATCAAAATTACTAAAACTAAGCAATTAGGTGTATGTGTAACATTGCCCACCCCAAAATACATAAATGCATTCGAAATAGGCGTACTTGCAATACATGGAATTTAGGTACTGTACGTTTTTTTAAAGCATAGTAATCATTCAAAAAATTATTGCATATGAAATAAATGAACGATTATGCAAAAAGAATTACACATGAAGTATCTCTGACAGAAGGAATGCGAGATAAATCATCACATAAAAATGCATTGTAATAACATGTGTGCTAGAGGCTGGTGTTATGTTGTTATGTCTCTAGATATGTTTAGAAATAGAAGTGTGAAGCTTCTGTTCTCTAAGAATAGTTTTTACGTTAAGCAAAGAATTGTTCGTGCCAAAAAAAGAGAAGGTCAATATTTGAAAAATTGTCCAATTCAAAGAAAAATCAGTTTACCAAAGCTCCTGGCAGTTTTTGTTGATCAAAACTGAAGGCCGAATTCAGAGTTCATGGGAACGCTGTGTGTCGGAAAGCTTCTCAAAAAGTTATTGTTTCTCTGTGGGTGAGAACATCGTATCAGACAGGCTCGCAAAGAATTGGTCTACAAAATCAGGTGATAGTTCAACCAAATTAGATAGCGCTGAAACTTGGCAGGTGTGAGAATGATTGCTGTCATCGAAGGTAGGACCAGCAATGCTCACAGAACGTTGTACCTGGATGATGTTGCTTTTGTCACTCGCTCCACTGTTACCACTTGGCTGTAGTACAGGAGTCTCCACGAATGCCGTCATCAGGATTGGTAGCCGCTGGGGACAACACAATGCGGGAGCCGTTATTGGACTTAGCAAAGTATCGACGTCCATTGGTACTGCTGATGGAAGTGAAAGACAGACGTCCAACACGCATTCCTCGCCGCAAAGCATACACCGTAGCACAGGTAAAATGCAATTTTGCCATATCGGTCTGAATGAAAGGAACCAGGTCATGTTTAGATCTCTCAGCCTGGCCAATCCGAGGACGTTAGTTATCCTGTCCCTGTAGCGCATTGCTAGGATTGTCTCTTCCATTCCCATGGGAGCTATGTCTGAGCCGAGGCTTGCCATAACGAAGCAGGAGGGTCAAAAATAGAATCCCTGCGATGAGTCCAAAAAATTGTGGAATACCACCAAAGATGGAGTGCACAAAATTAGGAAAGATTCCCAAAATTGCCTGGAAGGGTGTTAGCAGTCCCGTAAAGACTGTCTTAAATATGCCTGGGATGCTTGTAGCACTAGACATGTTAAGGAGTTGGTCGAGCATTTGTACGAAATGCACGGGGCAATTTGTTGATAAAAGGTCATGGACCTCAGTAGCCGTCCTTGCGACTAGAAGATCATACGTCTCTTTAGATGACGTTATAGGCACTGTTGTCTGTAAAAGCACAGATTTCATTTTGCTTAATGTATCAATTCGTATAGAATAGAGATTCAGACGAGGCCAGATGGGAGTCACTATGTCTGGAGGCCCGCTCGGAAACAATGCTTGCATACAACATTTGACCATGGACGTTACTTCTACTAGATAACTTAGTCCGGGCGCGAGGCCACAGCACCTGTGATCCGTTCTAAGAATGTAACTCCCGTTTGCGAGTTGCATAAAGAAGGGCTCTATCTGAGTTGCAGGTGTGACTAGCTGGTGGCATGAAAGGTTGTTTGAATTTCCATCACATGCTCCATGTAAATTAATACCCTGACACAAAAGTATACCGCTTAGTGAGTGTTTACAGTTGTCACCACTAAGAAATACATTTTTGTCGCTGTCACTATAGCAAGAATGAGTGTATGGTAATTTCCATTCGGATTTAACATATCCCTTACCCAATTGTTCATACTGGCCAGCAGGTATGTATTCAAGGCATTTATGAAACCGGAAAGTTGTTATCGGAATTGTGATAATTCCGTGTATTATCCATTCAATGACAGGACTCTCTGACATTGCCAATGGTAATCGCTCGAGTTTTTCGATGCTCAAGATTGTATAGTCTGCTCCTCTCTGTGCCAAACTGATCTGTTTATCAGTAAGGTTAAAAATGGTAAATAATGACGTTGTGTTTATCAGACGCCAAGGCACATAGCCTGAACGAAGATTTTGCAGCGTCCAGCCTAGTTCTATAATAGAACGTAATTGAGATTGGCCATGTTGTAACATTAGCAAATCTCTGTCTATCACATCAAAGGCAGAGGATACAATATTGTCCAAAGAATATATTCTGGAAGACAGAGTCATTAACCCATTGTCTACCACAGAAAGTGATTTTTCCAAATTAATACGATCAATTTCTCGTATTTTTTCAGCAGTTTCAATTTGCTTTACTTTCCAAGCCTCGTTGTAAGCAGCATAGATGCTGGTCGCTATGAAACGCTTTTGACGCTGTTTGCGTGGTCCAAGAATGAAATCGCGCAAATCAGCACCATCTTTTAATAAAGACAAGTGTTGCTTAATTTCAGCCAGTGTGGATGTAGTTAGCCATTCAAGGCAGAGTTTCCCTACACTGTATGTTGTTATAATCCCTGGATGTTGTCTCTGGGAATATCTAGGGTCTAATCTGGTCATTTTTAACCCCTGTGTTTTATTCAGGAACCTATCTTGACAGCTATTTGTGTCTGTAGGCCAGATTAACCACTTTTTCCAATCAGGATGTGTTCTGTTGAAATGTAAAATGTGTGACACGTCTAACTCATTATCTGCAGTTGCATTTTCAGCTATTGGCTTTGGTATAGACGGTGTTTTAAGGTCTTTGTTCTTAGCTAGGCCAAGACAAGATGTTTGGTGTACAGTGTCATTTAAAAATAACATTTGTTCTGGTATCATGCAGGTTCTAAACAGTGCTTCTATGCCTTGCACCTGCCAATCTTTTGTACCCCAAATTGTTTTCGTTTCAATATTATTTTTCCAATAATCAAAACCAAATGTCATCATTTTGTCATAAAATGCTTCTGAATATATCAATTTAGAATTTGTCAGCATTGTTTTCATTCCTGTTTTATCTAACAGTTTATAATAAAACGTTTCTGCATCACTTGTGTTAAAACCTGAAAAATATTTGAATTTCTCAAAAAATGCTTTAGAACTGCTTTTAGGTGGTGTAGAACAATGTTCCCATTGATTATACATAAAAACATTTCTAGGCTGTGCAGATTTATGCAAGTAATGATCCCCATAGTGGGTGTAACAGAATAACTGCTCATAACTAGATGAACCTTGTAAATAATCATGATCTGTGAATCTAGCTGACATTACTAAATCAGACATCATGTCGTTAATACTGTTAAAGTCCCAATCATCAGAGAATGTACTAGGAGTCACAAAGTCACTTAAGGAAACCTTTAGTTGATGAGGATACTTCAGGATTTCGACCGGACCATAGATCTCATAGTCTGTTTTCTCCCATACTACCCCACCAGGTATTGGAATTGCTGTGACATTTACTGCTGACAGTTCTCTTTTCTTCACGTGGGATGATCTGTGTGGTTTCAGGACTAGGTTGATGTTCTGACTTGCTGTGTCCATTCAATTGTAATGAACTTTCCTAAAATTAAAACTAAAATTAGGCAGAGTAGGAGTATGAATACCCCTGAAATTATCCAATGCTCAATCAACGGTGAATCCAGATATAGTTCTTTGATTTGTTGAAGGAGTCCTGTTGTATTTTCTTTAGAATACTTTTTTGTTTCTGGCATCACTTCGGGGTCGTTTAAATCTTCAGAGAAGTTGTCGAAGTTGATGAAATAACCAGAGGCAGTTCTGTCAATTGATGGGATTGTTCTTTCAATCTGTTTCTCGGTAGCACTTTCTGATGCCACATTAGTGTAGACTGGTGCTGTTTCTTGACGAACTGTTTCAATCTGTGTTTCAAGAGGCACGAGTTCCATGGCATTATTGCATAGTCCTTCATTGTGCACTGCAGGCTGATCGAATGTGATTAGTCTTTCAGTTTGAACCTCTTGGATTGTTGCAAGTTTGGGTATTCTGTTGTTTCTTGGGAGTCCACTGGGCCTACTGTTGATTATAGGCCACATGCTTGTGGTTTTACCAGATCGATAGACACGACTCTGTTCTCCTTTTTACCAGCAAGGGGCGGTAGCACAACTGATCTTGTTCCGGTGACTGCCAAGACAGGTACTGCTTTTCTGTAAGAAGGCCCAAATTCCTTCTTAACCGCGATCTTTTCTCTGACTAGATCCCCAATCTTTGGAATCCAGACAGGCCTTGCTGGGGCTGTTGCGGGTGGTGCCTCGTCAGTGGTACTTGGCTGTTGCTTTAACTTTATGTTGCTTAATGATTTCCTTGTTTCATTCAGTTCCTGTAAAACAGCCAAACGATCCTTTACATCAAAGTGCTTTGTTTCTTCTTGTACCACTGACATCTGACTATCGAGGTCCTGAACGTTCATTCTAATTCCGAACAATAGTTCGTATGGGCTGAAACCTTTTAGAGAATTTCTTGGCATGTTGTTAAGACTAGTCTGGACACTTATTAAATGTTCGACCCACCCAGCGCCTGAACCTAATACCTTTACAGTTATAGATTGCTTTATGTCCCGGTTTTTTCTTTCTACCACACTATTCCCTTCGGGATGCGACGGACAAGAATACCGCAACCCAATTCCCATGCTGGCCATGGCCTCCTTATAGGCTCGAGAGCTAAAAGCAGGACCCTGGTCAGAATGGAACGTGGTAATTGCGTATATGCCGATATGGACTCGCTAATCTTTTATAACCGTTCTAGCGTCAGCCGAGCGCTGGAGGCCTCATTTTTTAAGTGCTTTTCGTCTTAACTATTAATAGGACGCAGGACGGGGTGTAGGCAGCGTTACGCTCTTTCTGATTGGTAGCCGGTAGCAAGGTTCGCTACTGCGATCCCTATTGCAGTTTTCACAGTTGTTTGCATATATTTGGTGTTCTACACTCATTCCCGGCCACCAGAATACTGATTGTAATTCAGTCAGTGATTCCTTGATCTCTCTGTGCCTTAGACCCAAACCCATGTGTGCATCTGCTATTAAAAATATTCTCCTGTTCATGTTTGGAATTACTCTATCCCCCACTCCAGGGATTCGAGCAAAAGGAACGGAGTTTGCATCGATTATGTATGCATAATTGAGTGGATAGTTTATGGGTAGTGCTGCACAGTCGCCTTTTACGGTCGTTTTTACTGCCAGCATGGTTTCCCCGTCTATGTACTTATCTGTACGCTTTTTTGTGGCTACGGAAGCCGGTTTAGTTGCTTCCGTGGTGGCTGTATCAGCCAATGAATTCCCTGCAACGTGAACGCCATCACGCTGAAGACTCTGTGGTGGAATCACGTGAGTCTTTTGTAGTTCTTTGTGTAAAAGAGCTACCTCGTTCCAGAGCTTTTTATGCTTTATTGTGGCACCTGTGTCATCTTTGTAGTCGTTTTCGATCCAATTCTGCAGTTTGTTATTGTAAGAATTGACGCAAAAATGAGAATCGCACACGATAAGTGTGGGGAATTCGCGTTCTGCATTTTCGAGCGCCATCTTTAAAGATCTGATTTCAGTTCTTTGAACCGAACAGTTTCTTACAGATTCAGTTTTTGTTACTTTCGGTCTGAATTTACCGCACAGCCAACGACCTTTAATGATCGCACACGCTGCATTGTAGGATTTACTCTCTATATTAAAATGCTGTACAAAGCTATCTGTATAGATTATACATGCGTATTGTGGGAGAGGCAGGATTTCGATTGGCAGAGGATATTCTTCTTCATATTCTAAATCATTCAGTTCTTCGTATTGCGGGGCGAAATAGTATTTCACGTCCTCCGCTCCTAGAGAATCTATGCACTGTATCCATTTCGGATCCAGTGACACTGAAGGCAGGTTTACTGGGCTGAATAGCGCTTCGAAGGCGGATTCCGCTGTAAGGATATTAATCCGTTTGCCGTGTGCTAGTTCTCTTTCATTTGCTAATGCGATTTGCACTGCGTTCACAGTTCTTTCTGTGCGACTGAATGTTCTTTCTGCTTGTGTGTACAAGTGAGATTTAATTGAAATAGGTACCTTTTCTCCCTCATTAGAGGTTAGGTACGTGAATCCGCATCTTCCTGGGATGACTCGGATTACAAGATCGATCGTGTTGTCACGTGTATCTAATTTTGTTTTTGCTAACATGTCTGTTTGCAGTGATCTCAAAATTTCTGTGTGTTTTTGAGTCCAATTGATTTGTTTTAAATCAGGTTTAATTAGTTCGTAGAGAGGTTTAACCCTCTCTGCGTAATTTAGGATGTAAGTTCTTCCGAAATTCAGAAAACCTAGTATGGATTGTAAATTCTTCAGCGTTTTTGGAGCTTGGAGTACAGCGCACTTCTCTAAGAAGTTGTCCGCTAGGCTTTTCCCTTCACTTGATAATTCGTACCCTAAAAACAGTACTGTCAGATGGGCAATTCGGGACTTTTTAAAGTTGAATTTGTAACCCTCTGCTGCGAACCCAAGTATAATGGTGTTCACTCTTTTCAAGTGAGTATCCAAGTCGTCGTCTGTGAGATAAATATCATCTACGTAAGATAATGCTTCATCATCATAGATTTGTAGTAACTCTGTTACCCTAGCTGAGAATAGTCCTGGGCTGTTCTTGAACCCCTGTGGGAGTCGACAGAATTTTTCTGCGACCCAAATGCGGAGAAAGCGGTCAAGTATCTGCTTTCCGGTGCAATGTTTGGACAAAAGAAACCATTAGAAATGTCTAATGTTGTTTTGTATTTTTTCCTAACTATGTTATTCATTAGGGCTGCACTATGCGAGTTTTGTACTGCAAAAGTTTTGCAACATGTATTAAGATGTCTGTAGTCCAAAACTAGACGATATGAATTGTCTGGCTTGGAGACAGGAAACAAAGGATTGTTCATTTGAGAGGTGCATGTTTCAATCACCCCCTGGTATTCAAGTTGATCTAAGATCTCCCTGACTTGTTTTTTAGCTTCTTGCTTTATGGGATACTGCCGTTGGGCAGTTGGTTCACTTTTTAATTGGATTTTGTGAGGCGGTGAATCCTCATCCCATCCTACATGATTTTTATACAATGCAGGTGCCTGGGCTACTGCCCATTTCCTTGCATATGTGTATTTTTTGTGAATCGGAATGTGATTCGAGAAGGCAGGCATAATCACTTCTTCGCCACGAGGGCACTCCCTGACAAACTCCGGGGGCCAATCTTTTTCAGCTAACAGAATATCATAGCCTTTTGAGAGCTTATCCCAAAATAGACCCTTAATTTTCCTAGTCTTATCACCCTCCATACGCAATGTTATTTCGTATATTTTATGGGGCTCGCTAAGCCTGGCGTCGGCAGTTTCAACCCGAATGTATTCATTCGTGTCCACTGTCTCCAGATGACTCATCACGATCTTGCGCGCTATACTGATTTCTGCTGCACTGTCCAACATTGTCAATGCCCACTCCCCGTTTTTCAACTGTGTCCTCAGTATTCTCGGCATGGTTGATTACTCTAATACTGGCTACCTTCTTTTTAGGAAATTGAGATTTCTTATTTTGAGCAGGTTCCTTGTCTTTGGACTTGGAGCGCTCTCCTGGGTCTGACCGTCCTCTTCTTTCCGAATTCTGTGGAAGAGATCGAGAGGGACGTGTATCAGTACTTTGATATCTATCAGGTTTTTTTATATTATCCCTATTTCTAAGGTTATATCTTTTTTCAGAGGGCTCCCGTTGGGGAGACTGGCGTTCTCGAGTCGGAGTTCTTTCCCTCCGTCGAGGAGACCTTCCTCTGGACTGGAAAACTTTTTCCTTGGGAGTGGATTGTTTATTTCCATCCCAGCTCTTTTTAGGAGTGTTTAAATTATTTTTAATAAATAATTTTTCAGGATTTTCGAGCAGTTGGGGCTTAACTGGTTTTCCACCCAAGCTGTCTCTACCTAATTCTTCATAGCATTTTTCTATGATTTTTGCAAGCTCAACAGGATCTTTTATATCTGTTTCCCTCAACTTCTGGCGAATCGCCACAGATGCTGCTTCTCCCTTTACGTTGGCTAATAATATAGCCGTGACCTGCTTGAAGTCTTTCAGTAATTTCATACCTAGATTTAAAGCGGGCTCTGGACCGAATTCATTTTGAATCTGTTTTAGCACTTCTGGTATTACCGCCATAGACGGAACACCGTGTGTTTTTGTGTAAATGGAAGCAAAGACTGTACCCCAAGTGTCGCAGTCCTCCACGTGTGGTGCGATTCCCATAGGAAGACAGATGGTCAAGATTCTGTGTTTCTCAATAGGGGTAGTATCAGGAAATACTGCCTCTATTTGAGTGATTTTCTGGGCTAACCAGAAAGGAATTTGTTCCCGTTTTATGGGTGTTTTACCAAGACATGACTGTATGTTCTGTGGTGTAATTTTATTTGTGTTCCCCTGATGAGGGGTCAGCTGGTGTGAATTAACAGCTGGCTGGACTGTTGCAGTCCGTATTACATATTGGACTAATTGCCTATGTATTTTTATTAATGTGTTAAGCTGTGCTAACAGCTCTTCTCTAGACATTTTTGCAATGTCAGGATGTGGTGTGTAGCTGGCTAGAACCGGCCACGTGGCTCCTGGTCTACCTAGTGGACCGAGCCTAGTTATGTGATCATTGTGTTTTAGGGCGCCATTAAACCAGAGCAGGTGCTCTTGAAATTTAAGTGGAATTTCAACCTCCTCGAAAGGGGCGTACTCATCCGGAGGTTCCTCTATTTTGTAATAGTGAAACTCTTGTGTTATAGCGTTTACCGCTGGAAAGTTTATCCATGAATAGAATACCTCTGTCTGCCGATACTCGTGAGCCTCTATCACGAAAATTACTGTACCACCTTGAGGTGGCAGTCCGTTCTCTATAAGTTTTAAAGTTATAGATCTTCTTAACTGGACCGGGATGATAATAGCATCCGGGTCTGCGTATTCGGGACCTTGCTGAGTCGCATCTACTGCGGCCCCAGCGGTGCCGTTATTTTCTCCTGGCATTGAAAAAATGCAGGTTTGCAGAGTAGGTCTCCAAGGAGACAAAGATTAGGTGCACAATATTTTGGAACACTGTATCCTTCAACGTTGAATAAACCAGAGCTTTACATAGGAATCTCTTCCTACTAAGGTCGGGCGGATTTTAACCTTTCACCCACTCCAGACGTCTATTGGAGTATTTACGGGAGAAAAGGGTGTGAAATATGCACGACTGAGTTACTCTACAAGTCTTGCGTTAGTTTATCGCCTTACCAAACGTTAGGGCGCCATGTAGTGTAGTTCCTAGTTTCCCACTAGGCCCTGCGCATTGGAATAACATAAACAGTAGTATCGACGTGGAACTGCGGATATTCCAGGCCTCCACTGACTATGCTAAACTTAATTGGGTTGTGTTACCAACTAGCTCAGAGGTCACTGGAAACTTTCTTCTCTGCATAGGAAGTGATCAGCTTCCCTGGCACAGACAAGAAGGGATTCAGCTTTCCAACAACCGTGCAACATGACAACTTTGCTCCTCAGATCAAGAGTCGATCTCTAGGGTCGTGTGAAACAATAGACACAGATTTCACTCAGTCAGTCTAGTGCAGTTTACTTTCACAGTATGTAGAGAATAGAGAGACAGGCGTTTATCAATAAAGGTTAACATTTATTGAACAGTCTTTCTTCTCGTACAAGAGAAATGTATTGCCACAATTGCAATAACTGTTATTATAAAAAGTACGTACAGTAAGATAAGTATTGCGAAATAGAACTGTAAAAGCATTGATATGGTTTCTTAGCCATACAATGGTTTAAAAGTAATAAAACATTTATACAGTCATATATACATTAGGCTAACATACTCAACTGGTGCTTCTAACTAAGCCTACCCCAGTGTGCCTGACCTAAGCCTAACACGTGAGAAGGGGGAGTAAGTAAGTAGCTTAAGTTAAGTTGGTTTTGCCAAGGTTTGTTTCAAGAATTCTCTTCTAAGGGTTTAGTCAACACCATACCTCTGAATAGAATGATGGAGGATTGGTATCTCCTTCAGGGGTCTCTCTCGATATCCCAGTCACCCGCGAGGGTAAACTGGAAGCGCCGGGACTGGATTTCTCTGCACGAGAAAGGCAGCGGCTTCTCTCAGCGCCTCGGGAGGAAGGAGGGGTGACAGCGTCCGCGGGCAGCTGGGCTGGATGTCTTCGCAGAGGACGGCTGCACGGCTCCTCAAGCGTACTGCACCATAGGTCGCGCTGTAGCGGCGATAATGGTAATCAGTAGCTTCACCACCACAGGATAGCAGGCTGCAGCGACAGAGTGCTAGTTTTTACCAACACGGGGTCATGCAGGCAGCTGGCATCAGCAACAGGCAACGAACCGCTCATTGCTTAAGGCAACGTTGGTAATATTTATACCTGACAGGTGCCGGGTTTGACGCAAGTTTGCTGGACATAAGACGTCAATTAAAGATGTCACTAGGAAGTGACAGTTATCAGTTGCTCATTAGAGTTCCATTACTAATCAAAACATAGCAAGCGGGGATTTCCAGGTTTGCTAAGTTTTTATCTTGTTGAAGAACTCGGAGTGTTATCTAGGAATATCAGATAGTGACTGCTGCTCTGTCATTGCACAAATTGGTCGCAAAGGAAGTAGCAGAGAGTCATGCTGGAATGTGGCTCTGTTCGTGTGAGGCCAGAGATGACTTTACAGAAAATCGTACTTGAATGGTTATGCCAATATAGGGAATAAATGGCTTTATAGCCGAATAGGGGCATAAGGTCACAGTATCGATCAGGAACCTAGATAAGCACGCAACATGATGACGGGGGTACCAGAATTAACGGGGGAGACAACAGAGCCCAATTGGTCCTTAAAAAATAAGGTCCAATATTGGCTAAACACAAATCGTCCTTCTCCCCCCAACTGGTCCAGTAGGATAGCAACAGTATGCAGGACCCCATGGGTGGGACACACAAAAAAAGTAATACAGGGAGATTGTATCGTGATCACTTTTGAGGACCCTAGAGTTGTCGAGTATATATGTTCCTGGGAACAACATAATGCAAGTGGGGGAATCGACACAAAGAGTCTTTCCTTTTTCTATCCCAAAAAGCATTACAACAACCGCTTTAACGAACAGGACAACATGTGGCGTAAAGCAGTCCCACAGCCCTGGGAATTTACCACCGCTAGACCAAAAATGCCCCCACAACAGAATGACCATGAGCCCCCCTGGTGGCCGGCTGACCCCAATTACCACCAACAGGATGGCTCATGGCAGATAATGGGCCCCCGTAACAGAAGAAGAGACTGGGAACAATGGGGTGTACCACCGCAGCGGCCATTCAGACCTAGCTATAGAGAGGCACCATACTGGGAAAACTGGCCGGGCATACCAACCATGAACCAGTTCAGTAGCCTAGAAATGGTCGATTGACCATCACCGGATTCCCCCAGAGATGAACAGATCACTCCATCTCCGGATCCGGAAAGGAAAATGACTATAGGCCAAGAGGATAGGACACAATCTCTGTCCGTTATTTTCTGGAACATAGCGGGTCTCCGCCCCAAAATAGAGGATGGTTCAGCAGCTCAGTTTCTTGAAAATGGCAATATAATTTGCCTCCAGGAAACATGGGCCACGAAAGAGCTACACATTGTGGGCTATAAAACTCTTTTTTCCCCAGCTCTCCCTAGTAGTGCGGGTAGGCCCAAGGGGGGTTTGATTACATACATAGCGAACACAATTCCTAGTTTGAAGTTACTTAAAACAGAAAATACACCAAACTTCCAACTACTCTCCCTTTCAGCCGGCAAAGAAGTTATTGTCATCCTAGTAAATTTTTATAATAACTTAGAAGAGGAGCATTTTATCAAAACCCTCTTGACAATTCAGGAAAAAATCGCCAAATATAGCCAAGTATACAGAAAAAAGGCAACTGTCCATCTAGTATGGGGAGGGGACTTCAACCTACACCCCTGCCCACGCTCCAACAACCAGAACTGTGGGATAGTGGACGAGCACGATAATCCCCTTGTCCATTTCCATCATGACGGAATAGGGGAGGCGATGAACAACCTTCTTACAGACCTGGAATTGTCAATAATAAATAAGAAAAATCCGGCTAACAATACTCTATACCTCACATACTTAGGGAGGGGACATGAGACCACCGTCGACTATGTCCTTTCAACGGATGGGCTGAGACATCAAATCACGGACTTCACCTTACTGGCAAACAGCTTAAGCGATCACTCAGCGCTCAGAGTGGATATGGATCTTCTAAACCAATTAACGCAGACAACAATAATTGCACATACTCTATCCCAAAATCGGCTGGAAATGGGCAGAGTAAACGAATTTACGTTAAAATGGGGGAAGATAGATCCAATCCAACTAAGCAACAACATAATAAAGACTCTTATTTATTATTATTATTTAGAAGTTTTCTATAGCGCTAACAAGACCCGAAGGTATCAGAGCGCTTCACAGTAGAGGACAAGAAAGAGAGAACAGCATGAGACAAACCCAATAAAAGCAATCGGCGAGAGACAATTTGGAAAGAAGAAAAGTTCGGACAGCAGGGCTTCTTGGTGCTGGATTCAACAGTACCGCAAGGGTTCTGGGGTGTTTGCAGCTCCAAGTTATCCACAACCAAGGGAGCGGGTAAGGCACAAGGATTTAAGTTGGCTCTTGAATTCTGCATAGGACGGTAGAGTTCTGATGTGCGGGGGGATGGCGTTCCATATTTTGGGGGCATTTCCTGAGAAAGAGCAGTCCGCAGTTCTCTTTCTTCTGGTTTTTGGTAGGATGAGCAGCAGGGAGTTAGAGCTTCTCAGATTTCTGGCTTGGCCTGCTTTTTTGAGCTTGTTAGCCAGGTATTCCGGTTTGCCGGTGTGGAGGGCCTTGGGGGTTAGGCAGGCCGTTCTGAAGGTACTTCGCATTTCCGCAGGGAGCCATTCGAGTTCTTTGAGTGCCGGGGAGATGTGGTCATATTGTTTGCAGCCTGTGATCATTCTTGCTGCCGCGTGTAGTGTTGTTTTAAGTGGTGCCAGGTGCGATTTGGGGATGCCTGTTAGGATTGAGTTCCCATAGTCCAGTCTTGATAAAACTAGAGATTGCGTGGCTAGTTTGAGGTCCTTGTTGGGAATGTAAGGTTTAATTTTGTTCAAAAGACTGAGGTTGAAGAATGCGCTTTTCGCTGAGTTCTTGATGTGGTTTGTCAGGGTTAGTTTGGGGTCTAGGGTGAAGCCCAGGGATTTAACAGAGTCGGCTAGCGTGAGGTTACCTTTGAGAGCATCGATCGACTTTAGCCATTCGGTGATTTGAGGGTTATCTTCTTTGTTTGAGATGAGGAGTGTTTCTGTCTTGTCGGGGTTGAGTTTCAGGTGATTCTTTGTCAGCCAGTCTTGCACTTCATTTAGGACATCATTGAGTCTGTGGATGTCTTTGAGAGAGGAGGTTTCCAGGTAAATCTGTGTGTCATCCGCGTAGAGGTGGAAGTGGATGTTGGCGTTCCTGAGTAGCTTGGCGAGTGGTTCCATATAGATGTTAAAGAGCTGGGGGGAGAGCACTGATCCTTGAGGGACACCCTTGTTGACTTGCTGGGTATCGGAGGTGAAGTTCTTGATTTTTATTAATTGCGAACGGTTATGTAAAAAGGAGGAAAACCACTTGAGAACTACTTCGCCAAGGCCGGCTCTTTCTTGAAGAGTCCTGATGAGGAGCTTGTGGTCCACCGTGTTGAACGCTGCTGAGAGATCAAGGAGTATGAGGAGGCAGCACTTGTCAGCGTCAAGAGATCCATGGATGTCGTCTATGATATTCAGCATCGCGGTTTCAGTGCTGCGGCCTTGTCTGAAGCCAGTTTGGAGGGAGTCCAGGAGGTTGATGTTGTCCAGATGTTGCGTCAGTTGCAGGAGTACACAACGTTCAAGTGTCTTCGCGAGTAGAGGGAGGTTGGATATCGGTCTGAAATTGTTCAAGTCAGTTGAGTCGAGACCGGGTTTTTTCAGAAGAGGAGTGACTTGTCCCATTTTTAGACAATCGGGGACCACACCGCTTTGTAAGGAGCTGTTAATGATTCTTCCCCAGATGGGCGCTAAGGTAAGCTTCATTTTTTTTATTAAAGATGGGGGAATGGGGTCTGAAATGTGTGCTGAAGGTTTGGAGGTCGAAATCAACTTGATTATCTCAGTTTCCTGGACGGGGCGAAAGCTTAGCCAGGGGGAGGGAAAGGAGTTGGGTGGGAGTGCCACTGGGGAGGCCGAGTAGCTCTTCTGGAGGTGTGGGTTGTTGATGTCTAGAGATAGTTCGATTTTTAGGACTTTATCGTTGAAGAAGTTGGCAAAGTTGTCACAGAGTTCTTTGGAAGCCTGTAGGGTTGAGGGCAGGGGCTTTGTTGTTTGTTGTCTGATTATGTTGTAGAGTTCTTTGGGTCTGTTTTTGGATTTGACCAATGCCTCGCGGAAGAAGCTGGATTTCTTGTTTTTGATATGGTTGTTGTACTTCCTACGGGCTGATTTTAGTTGAAGGAGGAGAATGGAGGTTGGGTTGTTTCTCCACTTTCTTTCTTTGGTTCTCAGGTTTCTTCTTTCTGCGTTGAGGTCCGCAGTGAACCAGGTTCTGGATGGAGTGGCTCGGCTTCTTTTGAGCCTTAGAGGAGCTAGATTGACAAGTATGGAGACTACCCCCGAGTTATAGTGGTCGACGAGGTCGTTGGTCGAGAGGTGCATTGTGTTATTTGGAAGAAGTGCGCTTAGTTGACCTTCCAAGATGACTTGGGGTACTTGGGAGAGGTTTCTCACCCATTTAGGGGGGTCTTGCGGAGGTTTAAGCGAGACGATGGGGTGATTGATGTGGAATAAGATCATGTGGTGATCTGACCAGTCAACTGGTAGTATGTGGTTGACCGTGATAGAATTCTTATGGGCAATGATGGCATCCAGTGTGGCTCCTTTGTAGTGGGTCTCCTCGGTACAGTGTTGGGTGAGGTTGTTCTCATCAAGGAGGCTAGATAGCGATTTGATTAGAGGGTTTTGGGTCTCATTCCATCGGATGTTCAGATCACCAAGAATTAAGTTTTTGGAGTCGCCAAGTGTGTCTTGTGCAATCAGGTTTGATAGTTGTTCTCCAAACTCGTTATTTCTGCCCGGGGGGTGATAGAGTAGGTGGCACCGTAGAGAGTCGTTGTCTTTTGTCTTGATGACGGTGGATAGGCATTCAAAGGAGTCATACTCGAAGGAGGAGGTTTCTGTGATGCTCCAGCTGTCCTTGTGGATGATAGCGACCCCACCTCCTCGTTGTTTGGTCCCATCTCCTCGTTGTTTACTTCTATCTTTGGAGATGAGGGAGAAGCCGGGTGGAACCAGCATGTCTAGGCAGGGAGGGGATGTCGTATTAAGCCAAGTCTCCGTGAGGAACGCAACGTCGATGTCATGTGTGAGGATGGCTTCAGCTAAGTCCGTTGCGTGTAGTGAGGCCGATCTGCAGTTGATTAGGAGGCAGTTGGTGAATTTCTCCTAATTACTGGTGGTTCCCTCTTTAGTCTCTCTAGGAATCCCAACATAATAAAATGCCTAGACTTGGAGTCAGATGATAACACCATCCTCGAAAATTTTAAGATTATTCTAGACAAAATAAAAGTAATGCTGACCAGGAAAAATAATTTAAATAATATAACAACTCCAGGTTGGTTCAACCATGACTGCACCATCTCATTAACCAAGTTAAAAGAGGCCCTCATTCAACCAAAAAGAGACCAACAACTGATCCAACATCTAAGACTCCAGTATAAAAAGGTTAGGAAACAAAGGAAACAGGAGTTGAAACAGACTTTATGGAACGATCTACATTAAAGCACCCTCACAAGAAACAGTGAGTCCTTTTGGCGGATAGTAAAAACCCCTTTTCTTTCCGACTCCAACAGACCTCAGATCGACGTAGCAATAGAAGAGAAAACCTGGGTAAACCCTTTCTCTCACATTTTCAAATTAACATCACCAATGGAAGAAACAATTCACCCTCTTCCTCCCGTCGACTTCCCAATCAATATACAGTTTGACATTCTCGAGGTACTGCAAGCTCTGAATTTAAGTAAAGGGGGCAAAGCGCCAGGACCAGACGGGGTCCCTGTCGATCTTTTCAAACAATATCCGGATCTCTGGGCCCCCATACTGACCAGAGTATGCACTGCAACCGCGAAACTGGGTTTGATGGAGTCCTGGTCCAACTCCATCATGGTACCTATTTTTAAAAAGGGGGACCGCCAAGATGTTAAATGCTATCGACCGATTTCTTTATTAGATTCTGTAGGAAAAGTAGTTGGCAGAGCAATCCTGGAACAACTTCAACAATGGGCAGATGATAGAAAGATCCTATCGGACTTACAATTCGGGTTCAGAGAAGGGTTCGGAACCGTAGAACAGGCCCTCAACCTAAGTTTAATCACGTCCAAGTACATCCACGCGAAGCAGGGGACAATGTACATGGTATACGTGGACCTGTCCTCTGCTTTCGATTGCGTCTCTCACTCGAAGCTATGGACCCTCTTGCGAAATATGGGGGTGGATCCCCCACTCCTGGATTTTTTAAGGGAATTATACACGGACGCTTCTGCGAGAGTGCGCTATGGGACTAAGGGAGAGCTTACTGCGTCATTCAGGTAGAGCGAGGAGTCAGGCAGGGCTGCGTCCTAGCCCCCTTCCTCTTCTCCCTGTACACAAACGGGCTGGAAGAGAAGATGTTGAGGGGGGGGCAGGATCTGCCAAGACTAAAACAACGCATGATTCCTGCACTGCTCTACGCGGATGACGCAGTTATTTTGGCTCGTACACCTATAGAACTCCAGAAATCCCTGAATAAATACGCCGAATTCATGGGCGCACTAGATCTGCACATAAATGTTAAAAAAACTTTTGTAATGGTGGCAGGTGGAGGGAGAAAACGAACAAAGAACATCATCTTAAACAACCAAAAACTTGAGAGAACCCCACAGTACCCCTACCTGGGCATAATGATTGACGAAAGACTGAACTGGAAAGCAGCTATTAAGTCCAGGAGACATCTTTTTAGGAGAGCCATTACTGCCCTGATGAACTTCTCACAAAGACTCGGAAGGAGACCACCAGTTGAGATGTTAAAAATCTTCTCTGCAAAATGCCAAGCCATCGCTTTATACGGGGCCGGTGTCTGGGGACACGCTGACGTTAGATCTCTCCAAACAGCTGAGAACTCGTTCATGAGATTTCTTCTATCTGCCCCCAAGTGTTCATCCACATATGCATGTCATATGGAACTGGGAATCCCCTACATAGAGGACTTAATAAAAGTTCAGCCATTGTTACTCTGGAGGCGTATCTGGTTATCCGACAAGAACATGTTGACCAAGGCCATTCTAGAGGATTCAATGGCACTGGACCACGCGCACAGAATAGCCTGGCTTACCTATGTCAAACGGTTCTTCACAGACATGGGCCTAGAAAGATTTTACTTCACCCCAGTAACTCTGACTGAGATAAGCAAGAAAGAGCTGAAACAGAAAGCAATGAGTCATCTAGAGACACTCAGAATTACTCTGCTTTCAAATAAACAATCTGTACAACACGCAAATATGGTACAGTTAACGCCACAAATTCAGCCTTACCTTGTACTGGAAATCAGCTCATATGACAAGATGCTTCTGACCAGATTTAGACTCAATCTTTTTCATAGATTAGTGGCCTTCCCACAAATGAACACTTGGGAACAAAAATTGACTTTATGCCCATGTGATGAGATTTCCTCACAAACGTGCATGCACACGATACTGTTCTGTAAATATTTCCATCCTCACAGGAAAATCTGGTTATTTCCATTACTAAAACTTTGGGGTTTTAGACAATGCCGTCCGGCCATGATTTCCTTACAGATGTTACACCCCCTTGCGCACCTATTATCATATATTGAACTTTTTAAAATGTATTATTAGGCACCGGAAGAACCTTTAAAAATTGAGTGAATTTTTCCTTCAGATATATTTTTTTTTTTTAATGTATTATGCTGTAATTTCATATTGTTGCTTTTATGGTTTTACAATGATAAAAACCGAATAAAGAATTTATATATATTATGTAAAGAGCAAACCATTGAGAGATGGTACATATTTGTACTGCCTTGCCCTTCTTTGATTCGGAAAACCCTACAAAGAACTGACTGCCTACCAATCTTCTTTGGTGCAATCAATATAAAAACCTTTTACGCTCTTATGGTCCAAACTATGTAGTCTTTCTTCCTCCTTAGAGGGATGAGATGGAGCAAAGAAATAAGCCAGAAGGGTGAAATGGAGTGACCACTTTTGATAGAAAGGCATTTGGGATCCTCAACATAAACTTTTCCAGAAAGAACATTGTGTTAGGTGGGTTGACAGAAAGAGCCTGCAGTTTGCTCACATGTGTAGCCAATGTTATGGCATTGAGTAAGACCGTTTTTAATGTCAGAAATTTTAATGGACAGCTGTGCAGCTGCTCAGAAGTGATGCATCAAGTGAGGACTAAGTTCAAGTCCCACTGTGGCATCACAAAGGGTTTGGGAGGAAATAGAAATCTCATCACAATAGATGACTGTTAGACCTGACATCTTTTGGAGTGTTTCCTCTGTCTTTTTGCTTTCTGACCTCCTGTTTTTTATGGTATACTGGACTTCGTATTTGCTGATTTATTGCCTCTGTGCACCCTTTGCACTGATAATGAGTGCTAAAGTGCAAGTGCTCCTACTGTAAATTGTGTTATGATTGGCATATTTGATTTACTAGTAACTCCCTAGTACTGTGCACTGTGGGTGCCCAGGGCCTGTAAATCAAATGCTACTAGTGGGCCTGCAGGACTGGTTGTGTCACCCACACAAGTAGCCTTTCAAAGGTGTTACAGATCTGCCAAGCAGTGTCTGTGCACCCTTTTAACTGTCATGTCGACTTGGCAAGTGCACCCACTTGACAGGCCTTAACCATCCCTTTTCTTACATGTAAGTTACCCATAAGGTAGGCCCAAGGTAGCCCATGGGCAGGTGGGCAGTATATGTAAAAGGTAGGACATGTGCTAGTGTGTTTTACATGTCCTGATGCTGAAATGCTAGGCATTTCGTTTTTCACAATTGAAAGGCTGTCTTTCCAATAGGTGATCTTTGGAGCTGCCTTGTAACATTTAACATGTGTAACTTTCAATTGGGAAAATATAAAGAAATGGACTTTAGGCTACTTGAGCTCAGAATTTGATAACACATCTTTTACTAAAGGTGGGTTTTAAATTGTGTTTGAAAATGGCACTTTTCGAAAGTGGTCATTTTCTGGCTTAACCATCCTGTGTGCCTCTTGTGGATTCACCGTCTAGTTTTAGACTGACAGAGGCTGCTTGTGCATTCACTCTAGACACTCACACAAAGGGAGTTGAGATGTGCCCTGCACATACTGATGGGCCATCCTGGGCTATAGTGGTGGGAGGAGTCGTCACTGACACCTGAATAGGCTGTGGCTGCTCTGCACAATGCTAGCTCCACCCCATGTAGTGAAGTTGGACCAGGGAGGACAGAACTGGTTTTAACTGAGCAAGAAGGACTTTTCTGCGAAAGACATCAAAGAGAAAAGTAGTATAAATATTGGGGTCCTGACCCCTGAACTTTAGAACTCTTTTTGAACTAAGGAATCTGCCAAGAAGAAGAGTTGGAAGAGCTGCCTGGAGGAGTACTGCCCCTTTACTGTGTGTTGCTTTGTTGAGTTGGCCTGCAGTTGCTGCTTCTGATTTGGGCAGTGAAAGGACTGGACTGAACTTTCTTCAGCTTATTTCCTGAGTATCTCCAAGGGTTTGAAGTAGAGCTTGCCTCCTGTTAGAAGTCTCAGGAACATCATAGACTTCATCTTCATCTGCCAACAGCACTAGGAACTGTGTGTTTTGTGCTGCCATAGATGAAAAACAACCCAGATGCCGTCAATGCTGCCACTTCCTGCTCCGTGACCTGAAGGCACTGCCCCGTTTCGCACCGCTACCCATTCTCACTGAAGACCCCACCCGACGGCGCCACTGAGCCGCTGCTTGCACCATGACTTGAGGGCACCGCACTTCACACCGCCTCGCTTCACATTGCCTCCCTGGTATGCCCAACGATGCCACTCAATGACACCACTTGTAAGTTACACAACGCACTGCCCATCCCACAGCGCAGCCATGGCCCATTGATGCCAGCATCACAACAACTCGTAAGAGAGGGTCCGAGGGAGGTGTTTAACGACCAGACAGGCAAATACCCCCTGTGTATCTACTTCAATAACAACGAAGCCTGTAGGTCGAGTGGTGCTGAGAAACAAAAATTAACACTGGTGTGATTGCACAAAAAGTAGAATAACTTTAATGACAAAAAGTCAACATAGGCTAACAGCAATTGCTGATTAAGTCCTATCAGCCCACCTGATGGCGGAGCCTCATCATGTAGGACTTCCGGACCTTGGTCAGTGTGCGATCGCCCAGTTGTATTTTAGCAACGCAACACTGGACCAAGGTTCGGTCACCGCTATCGTTTGTAGAAAAGGGGGGGCTGATGTGTGCAGTGCAAAAATTAAATCAAGTGAAGTGTCTTAAAATGGCTATCAAAGCAAACAAAGACCTTTAATAGTGTTTGCCTGGATGTCAGATTAAAAGATAGTGAGATGACAGTGTGAAAAAATCACTGTCTAACTTGCTTGGTAGAAATCCAAAAAGATCTATGTAGGGCCCTAGACAGTGATCACACACAGATGCTGAGCAGCAGGTGACGTGGCAACTAGGGAGGGAGTGCATTATATTTAATACAAAATATAACATTAAGCAACCACGAAAAGCACGAAAGAGCTGATAAGCAGCCCTCAAAAGTGCCCAGAGCAAGTCCTTGCTGGGGTTGGGACAGAACAAACAACAAAACTTTAGACAACTGTGCTTGTAATGAGTCAATTTGTCAAGTGGTGCAATAATAATCAAATTTGTCCAAATGACCGGCATATACTGATTTCATGGATGGACTCCTTGCTCTCAAGATGACATCATTGACCTCAGGTGGAAGATCGAAGGAGGACAACTGCAGTCGCTGAATCATCAAGCATGGACTTAGAAATTGTGCAGGCCTGAGTTATGTTATGTTAATATGTATTTCTTAAGCGCTCATACTCCCGTGGGCTTCATGGTGCTATCGGGGTGGGAAACAAAACACAATTCTCTATGGTTAAGCCTGTTTGAATAGCCACGTCTTGAGGGAATGTCTAAAGGTAAGAAGGTATTCACACTGTCTTAAAGACAGTGGTAGAGAGTTCCAGAGGGTAGCTGCTAGCAGATGGAAACAACTACCGCCTTGGCGTTTCTTCTTGAACAGGGGGACAACCACCAGATCTTTGTGAGCAGATCGGAGGTTGTGTGAGGGGGCATACTTAAGTACCATTTTCCTGATGAATTTGGGGCCTTTGCTCTGCAAGGCTTTGAAGGTAATGCATCCAGCCTTAAACGCAACCCTCTGGGCCACAGGTAGCCAATGCAATTTTTTCAGACCAGGTCTAATGGACTGCCATTTAGGTTGTTTACAAATGAGTCTGGCTGCCTGGTTCTGAACGAATTGCAATCTTTTTAGCTGACCTGCTGGGAGTCCTAAGTAGAGGCTATTAGAAAAGTCTAATCGAGACAGGACAAGGGCAGTGATTACTTGGATAAGTGCAGAGTGTGTTAATAGGTGAGCAATTTTTTTTAATCTTTCTAAGTTGAAAGAACCTTGAGGATACTACCGCTCCTACCTGACCTTTGAGTGATAGGTCTGCGCTAAGCGTGACCCCTAGGCTCTTGACCATGAGGGATTTAATGGGTGGAACCCCCATGTCAGGTGGCCAAAAGTGGGTACCCCAGCTGAGTTTGCTTTTCCCGGGCAAGATCAGTTCTGTCTTGCCCGGGTTAAGTTTGAGGTGGTTCAGGTTGATCCACCTCTGTATATGAGTCATGGTGTTCTGAAATTCAGTCACAGAATCTGCGGAATTTAAGTTCAGTTCCCTACCATGTTGCTGTGACAGGAGATCCTCCCGAAGTGGCAGCTTGATGGGAGGACAGCTGTTCATGCCCAGAAGTTCCAGGTACTACACTCCTTTGGCCCAATCCAGTGCCAATAATTTGATTTGGGCCAGTTATTCCTGATCTTCTTCAGAACACGAGGCTGTAGAGGCAGTGGCGGGAAGACACACAGGAGTCCTGAGCCCCACACTAGACAGTAGGCATCTCAGAGAAAGCTGCTTTGGAAACACCAATGCACAAAATTTCATACTCCCCACCTCCGGGTGCAACTGCCATTCGTGATCTGCTAAATGTTGGCAGCTGTGTACACCCGCTCTGGCATTTAGTCACCCGCCAGTTGGTTTACCACCAGAGAAATTCTTTGAAAGTCAAGCCACTTACACAGGCCAAAGACCACAACACGTCTCGCTTGTTGAAGTACCATATGGGAGTGGCGTTATCCATGGGCACCTGCACAAGCCTATCTCTGATGGTGGGCAGGAAGGCCCTCAATGCCAGGGGAATCATCCTCTTTTCCAACAAACTGATGAGGAGTTGAGTCTCCACAGGAGACGAGAGGCCTCTGATCTCCATCTCTCCCAGGTGTCCTTCCCAATTCAGACAGTGATGCATTTCTGACATCTGTCAGCTTTGGGTGGAATAAGGAGAGGGATCTGCCGCTGACCCAATAGCAGTCGAGTAGCCACCAGTGTAGATCTTTTGCAGCCTCCTCTGGCATCTGGATACAATTGGACATATTCTCCTGATGCTGTGCCTACTGGGATTTAATGACCCACTGCAGGGCCAGCATTTACCTCCTGGTATATTTGGCCAGCAGGATTCAGGCGGCAAACTCAGGAGCCTCAGAGTTATCTGCACTGATATCAAGGACAGAGGCTGAAATGTTCAAAGGCGGTTCCTCTGCAATGGTGGGGGAGTGTCGCCGCACTGGCGCAGAGCCAGCAGCTGAAAAATAAAACAATATTTTATTATCGTTTTAGTTTTCACCTGCTGGCTGAGCCAGCGTGTGTTTGGAGGGGCGGGGCTGGGCCATAGGAGGAAGGAGTGGAGTGCACTTCTAAGGGCGCTTGATTGTTTGGTCGGCAAAACAGGCATACACACTTAGGTTTCTCCAAACCAGCAGTATAGCACAGCTAGGTTGGATAAACAGCACTGACTCCCTGTGCCTGAGCGGAGCATCAAACTAGCCCTGCTCAGGCCAATCCCCGTGCTGCTCTCATAGTGTGAGCGGTACAAAAGGGGGTGGTAATGGATGGAGCATCTGAACCAATCAAACACTCACACCCAGTCAAAAGATCTGGGTTTGATCCATCACCGTTCTTTAGCCCACTCTGCCACCCCAGTTCAGACATGGCTATATGCAAATCAGTCTGACCCTGTGCCTCATGGGAACAGTCCAGCCCGAACTGCCAAGCCATGCCTTCCCTGGACCGGAAACAAGCTTCCGAGGACCGGTTTCTGGCATTCCAGCCGTCTTCAGCCCGGCTTGCTTGAATCCAGTGGCAAGTGAGCAAGGGACTCACGTCGGAGCATACCCTGCCACACTTATGGCGGCCAAAAGCGGTAAAATTGCCGCCAGAGCGTCTGGTAGGACAAAGGCTGATTCCGGCCGGAGATAGGGAATTCTGGCGTCGGGGTGATACCACGCATGTGCAAAACTGGATGGGCACCAAAATAATATAATCTAAGATCAGGCAGACCGAAGCCGCCCTGATCGCAGGGGAGAGTCATCACTCTCCACCTAACTCTGGGTTAACCGCCACCCCATACCAGTTTTATCAAATGGGACTGCAGAGTTAAAAAGAATTTCTTAGTGAGCGGGATAGAGATGTTTTGAAATAAATATAAACATTTAGGCAGTACTATCATTTTAATCAGTGAGACCCGCCCTGCCATGGATAGAGGGAGTTGGAGCCATGTCTCGACCTGTGTCTCCAGTCTGGCAACTGCTGTCCCATAGTTACGGCGGATGATCTGTTCAGTATTCAGGTGTATATGAATGCCTAGGTACCTAACCGAGTCGGTATTCCATTCCAGGGGGAATTCCAGATCCCACCTGACTGTGCTGGCAGTTAGCGGGAAGATTACAGATTTACGCCAGTTAATTTCCAACCCGGAATACACTCCAAAGAGCAAAATCTCCCAAATGAGGGGGTCCAAGTTAAGCTGGGGATTGCGAACATACAGAACAGTGTCATCTGCATACAGTGAGACTAATAGGGGGCCCGTACGAAACTGCAATCCACTGTGCAAATGTTTTTCCTGGAAGTGCCTTATAAGGGGGTCCATGGCTAAAATGAACAGTAGTGGTGACAGCGGGCAGCCCTGCCAGGTGCCGCGTGAGAGTGTGAAAGGTTGGGACAGCGTGCCATTCAAACGGAGCTGTGCCGTTGGCTGACTATATAGCAGAGCAGTAGTAGCAATGAAACCGAATGGCATTCCCATGCGTTGCATGATGGATAGAATGAAAGGCCACTCAAGGGAATCGAAAGCCTTTTTGGTATCTAGCAGGATGGCCACAGCAGGGGTATCTGTGTTGATTCTATGTAAGGTGTTAAACAACGTGCGCAGATTAAAGGCCGTCAAGCGGTGAGGTATGAAACCAGACTGGGCCGGGGAGATAATGGACTCCATCAACAAGGATAGTCGGCAGGCCAAAGCTTTTACCAAGATTTTGAAGTCCAGGTTAAGTAGTGACAGCGGACGATAGGAGCCGCATAATAGTGGGTCCTTACATGGCTTGGGGATGATGACCGCTTCTTGCAGGGTGGGTGGTAAGATCTGTCTTTCAAGGGCCTCTGTGTACATGGCGAGGAGCTGGGGAATCAATAAGCCCTTGTAGGCCTTATAAAAATCGGCAGAAAAGTCCCAGAGCGGAAGAACTCTTCAATGCCGATATTGCCTCATCTATGCTGTCCTCCGTGATGGGGATAGCCAGGAAGTCCTGCATAACCTTATCAAGGAGCACCAACACAACCTCAGACAGATAACTCTCCTGATCCGTGGTGTCAGTGCCCAACCTAGTGGCGTATAAGTCCTTGAAATAGGAAAGGAATTCCCCCTCGATGTCTAATGGCCAGAAAGGTGATGCCCCAGTGCGGACTTTAATTCAGGTATACATGCCTTGCCATAAGGGGGTCTGACCATTTGGGCCAGCAATTGGCCCGGTCTCTTGCCCTCGCCATACACTCTAGCATTGTGGTACTTCCCCATGTAGAGTATCTCCCTCTCAGCGTTATCTCTGAAATCAGCCAGGAGGGAGAGCCTGCGCGCGTCTAGCTCAGGCCCAGGATTCTGCATCAGATTGGTGTCTAATGTCCCCAATTGTCGCTCTATCCGGGCTAATGTGGCGCGAAGCTCTCGCAGTACTCCAGAGTTTTTGGATATGCACACCCCCCTTATGTAGGCTTTAAACCCCTCCCATAGCATTGCAGCAGTGTCTACTGAACCAGTGTTCAGGGTAAAGTACTCTTCAATTGCCTCCCGCAGACCCTCCCGGAACGCCTCATCCTCAAGCGCGGGACTGGGGAACCTCCACTGTCTTTCAAAACCCTCAGGGCGGGGAATCTTCAAAGTCAACAGTAGAGGTGAGTGGTCGGAGTATGTGCGCGATAGCCGACTAAATCAGTAGAAGCTAATCAGTAGTCCTGCCTAGTCCACGTGTTGTGACAGCTGTTGTAGTGTGTTAAGTCAGCGTCTAGGGGATTTAGCTTTCTGCCAATGTCAATGAGGGAGAAGTGTTCACAAAGCGATCTTAGTGCCTTTCTCGCACGAGGTTTGTGGTCAGGAGCATTGGATGTGGTGTCACACACTAAATCCTGGACAATGTTAAAATAGGCCCCTAGCAAAATGGGAACTGGACCGAGCTGCGCCAGCTTGGAGAGCAGGGAGTAGTAAAAATCTGGAGAATCAACATTAGGACCATAGACACAAACTAAGGCTAACTTGCGACCCAACAGAGAGCCCATCACAATGATGAATCTGCCTTCGTTGTCCTGCATGGCAGTAGTCAAATGAAACCGAAGTCGTTTGTGGATAAGTATAGCAGTGCCCCTAGCATAACTATTGTAGTTAGCAAATTATCCATGCGCGCCCCAGCCAACAGCAAATCGGGCCTGATCTGATGGGGGTAGGTGCGTCTCTTGCAAGAAGGCACCGTCCACTCTGTGGCGTAACAAGTACTGCCCTACCTGTCTCTTTTTCCTGGTGTTATTTAGGCCGCGCACATTCCAGGTAGCCAGAATAACCTCTGAGGGGCCAGAATTATGCCCTATCTGTGTCATGGGGTAATCTGGAGCAAGTATTGAAAAAAGTAGGGCCTAACAAACTCATCACAATCAGAAATCTGTGCAAGCAATAAAGTCGCAGCGCAACTAAGCTTTGTCCCACCCATACCTCCCTCCCAGCCTCCTCGCCCAACCAGAGAGGCCAAACCATCATTAAAGAATAACAGTGCAAAAATAAGATTTCCTCAGAAGAATTGAAAAGGAAACATAGGTAATACTTGGGGAATTCACATAACCATGTGTGGGTGTACACCATGAGGGGTAGTGGCAACGCCCCAAACAACGTAGTGGTAGTTGACATATAACATTAACAAATAAGTCCACGAAGTCCCTGCAAATCTTAAAACCGCACATGGATCAACACCAGACAACCAAATTAGCCATGTCCAGAACCAGAAAAAAGTTCCAAGCTTGCGTCTGAACCAGTCTGCGAAGGGGGCAGACCTTCCCCCTTGGTAGGGCGTTTATTATTTAGTTTGAACTTGTGGCAGAACTGCTGCACCTCCGCGGGGTTCTCAAACACTCGAGATCGTCCATTTACCTCCACTCGCACCCTGGCAGGGTACAACATGCCGTATTTCAATCCTAGGTTCCGGAGGGCCGCCTTGACACTGGTAAATTTCCGCCTGGCTTCCTGCACCATGATGGTGAAGTCTGGGTAGAAGGATAGTTTGAATCCCTGCCATAATGTCTCGCCCTGTTCCCTAGCCAGTCGTAGAGCGGTGTCACGGTCCCTGAAATTCATGACCCGAGCTTTTATGGGTCTAGGCGGGCACCCAGGGTTAGGACGCTGCCCCAGCGACCTATGAGTGCGCTCAACCACAAAGCCAGCAATGAAAGCCTCTCTCCCAAACAGGTAAATCAGGATCGTTTCCAGCAGCATGTCCATTCGGCCAGTAGCGGTAGAATCAGGGACACCTAGGATGCGCACGTTGTTGCGACGGCTGCGCACCTCCAAGTGCTCATTCTTGACCGCCACCTCCTTGAGAATGCTTTCCAGTCGATCAAGTCTTTTCAAGGATTGCGCTGTCCCGTCCTCCAGGTCAGAAGTGCGAGATTCCACTACGTCCAGCCTCCGGTCATGAGCTTGTATCTTGGACCCTAGTTCCGCCATGTGCTTGTCCAGGGTATCGAACCGTACGTCCAGAGCCCGGAATCCAGCTCTCATTTCTTGCAGCAACAAACCCAGCTGGGGAGCGTCTCCTTCTGGAGCGGACGTTTTCTGGCCGTCTTCAGCCATGGAGTCTGTGGGGTCTTGATCAGTGACCTTTTCAAAAGGGAGAAGGCGCTGCTTGGGATCCTTGCGGCCCACTCCGCAGCTGCTACCACCTGGCGCCGCGCAGTCGTACTACGGCGCCCAATCTAGTCAGGGCTGCAGTGGGGTCCGAACTGGCGCAGATAAAGAATCCGGGATGGGCCAGACGTTTGCTGATCTGAAGGCCTCAAGGTCCGGACCAGGGTGCGGATGATCACCGCGGTGCAGTGACTAAGGAAGATGGTCTATATGTGGGGAGGCTCAGACAGAACGGGGCTCAGTGCAGCAGAAGCGCGTCGCAGGCCGATGTATCGGGTCCAGTGTTGCGTGGGAGGAGGAGGGAGCAACGTGTCCAGCTCCCGTCGCCAAGGTGCATGTGAGCCAGCCAGAGCAGCTCCGCTTAGTGTAATAGCTTACTGGCATGCAGGTGCGTGGACAAGAAGGTGTTTAAAGGGGCAAGAGGGGCAAGGCCGCAGAAGTCCGACGTGCAGGCCTCTGGCAGTGGGATTTAGGCAGTTAGCATTGTATATAAGCTACCCCTCTGAATAGCCTCTGAAATTTCTTTACTGCTGATGTAATTGCTTGGCTGGAAACAGTAGTCCCATAGATCATGCTGAACCACGACAATCCTTACATCGCTCTAAATAAAAAAGCAGTTTCTCCCCAACAAGCTGGACCCATTAAAGGGCATATACATTAGGGAGGCTTACATATCTCCTAAAAATCTTTTTGCTCTCATCTAGATGAGCCTCCTATGTTCAACACTGTGCAAATAGATCTACCAATGCAGTTTGTAGTGTCTAAGCGGGTATACAGTACATTCTTGGCTGTGTTCTGGCTATCTTGTATTGTTTGGGGGAAAAAAGGTCCTGTGGTTTAACGGGAAGGCCATGTCCCACAAAGCATTGGTGTTCCTAGTGCTTTATGGTTACATATGGTTGCAAGTGGGGCCCACTAGCACACATTTCTGGAGACAGGGTATTGATATTTCGTCATCAGAGAGTGACACAGAACAATAGAGAGAAAACACACAGGAAGAAGGAAAGAAGGAGGAGAGAAAGAAAGAAAAAATTTGACAAAGACAGAAAGCAGGAGCCTGCAAGAGGGAGATAAATGGGCAGGGAGTGTTTAGTGTTGGATTAAATAAGCATGATGTGGAATTGTTTCAGAACTAATTCTCTTCTCAATTGGTTGCCTTTTGGCTGTGTTTCTGGTGTTTTGGGCGCAGACCTACTCCTTCGGGAGTTCATTCCAGCGCGATATAAACCCGTAAATAAATAAATAAATAAATCAAGACTTCCAGCCTTAATTTTCAGCACCTCGACCTTCCATGGAGCCAGAGAGAGCTTCTGAGCAAAACTCTGGTCATCAACACTTACGGCCTGGGTTGGAAAGCTTTCCCACCTAGGGCCTGATTCCGATGCGGTTAGGAAGGCCTCCTAATGGCATTTGCTCCTTCCAAATCGGATCGGGAACGACCCAGGGCCCAATTATGATTCGGTTAGGAACATATGCTCCCATTGAAGTCAATGGGAGTCCAACCAAATCATATCGGGAAGCATCCGGATGCATTGTACTCCGTCCGCCGGCTTGTCCCGATCCGAGTGGGTTGGAAACCATTTCCAACCCGATTAAGTCGGAAAGCATTTCCAACCTGCATCAGAATCAGCCCCTTAGTGTTTTACAAATTTAGCAGTGGGTGTACCTACTAAAAAAGAATAGTGCATTGAGAAATATGAGGGCTACGCTGGCAGAGAACAATATCCTACTTGTCATCATTAGTATCAATAGAAAAATTAGGTAAGTACTGAGCTGTATCAGAATCAGATCCAAAACAGTTATGGCATTGCAGGAGAGGCCTTGGAGTGATGGCTCACTGTATCAGAACTGCATCTTTGTTATTTTGTGGCATGACATAGGCCTGGAGTGGGTTTATCTTGGTTCGGGATCAAAGACCAGCATCGGAATTGAATTCCGCACCCACACTGAAACGGATAGAACAGATGTGGACAGTTGTGCACGTGTGGTAGTTGAAACAATGCTAGTATGGGCCAGGTAACTGGTCTGAGGAGAAGTTGGACGTGGACCTGGAAGAAGTCTGACCATGAGCACTTATGGCTCTGAGGTGCCTAAAGGCGCACCAGTGGAGACCAGAAGTGCATGAAAAAATTGCTGAACAGCTTCTTTGAATGCCAATATTTGCTGCAGAGTCAACAAAATTTGCGCAAGGACCAATTATCTGAATCAGATTAGATTAAGGTGCCAGCAGGCTAGAATCTTTAGCTTGATGCCCTAACGCATTCGCATATGACTTTGAATGACAGGATGGGGTCATGTCCTACTTATCTTTCTTGCACTCTCAGTGTCTCTACAACTTGAACTTACCATAAAACTTCAACCTGGAGCTTGACCCTACTCAGGAACAGCCACGAGAATGAGACATAAGTGGCCCTGTAACTTGAAGCCGGACTTGTGTTTTGACTGCAACCTCTTCCTATGTTCAGTGATATAGAGCTTCACCCCTCATTTCCAGCATCATGTTTGCATGTATAAGGCTGCCAGAGTAAAAAACCACCACAAGCATACGTGTGTGGGCCTCCAGCAACCTCAGCACAGTTTGAATCCTGTTGAGATTGATGAGAACATTTTCCCTAGCACTCTATGGTAGTAGGAACTTGAATTCTTTGGAAGACTGACAAGTTAGGAGCCTATCTCTGGATTGCATTAAAGAGCATGGAAAGAAAGGAACTGATGTAAGTGCACAGGGTTTATGATTATTTGAGGCTCCCCACTGTCAAATTGAGGGCGGTATGGAGTTACCAAAGACCCACACAGCACCATCTACCACCCTGGAGCATTGCTAGAAAAATTATCTAGATCTAGTCTGGTGCTTGGGAGCATTCTAAAGTTGAGGCTTCTGCAGTTAGAAGCATCCATCAGAAACATACATATAATAGATGTGGAGAAAGCATTTCATCGATGTAGAGTGAGATATTAGAGCAAATATCCATTACCCATAAAACTGTTTAGTGCTGCCGCCTCTATAACTTTCCAAGATGTAGTCTGTTCTAATTTGTGAAAGATACTGCCATCAGGTAAAGTGCATTATTAGTCTGTAGGCAGGGATAATTAATGCCTGGAGATCCTCACAGTTTTAAGATAAGACCTGATCTGATATTTAGTAGGTATGGCAATTGCCCATTCAGTCCCCTTCAGATGAAAAATGCGTCTTTGCTAGAATGAGATCGTTTTCCCCCCAAAAAATGTCATTGCTTTCAGTGGAACTCAACTAGGTACATTTCGTAATGCATTTCCTGCCATCAACAGCACAATACCATAATAATATAGGATCATCACTAGTTGGGTTTGATGGATGTCTTGTCTATTATTATAGAGAGAGTGAACAGCTATAAATTCTCTAGTGGCAGTTGTATTTCATGTGAATGCTTCCTTTTATCCTAAAGAATCTTGTAAATGAGGAAGTACCAGAAAGGTTGTAGCTTAATTTACAGAGCAGCATGTCACACTGAGGGCTAAACTTGCCCAGCTAGGAGGACAGTTCTGATCCAAAATCCTCTCCCGAATTGCCTTGTGAATACATATGCCCAAACGGGTTCTGTTTAAGATCTATGATGCTTGTCTGTGACAGTTGGGAGGGCAAGTAGTAGCCACTTACATATCAAAAACATATAAAAGCCATGTCAGTTGATGGCACTCTATCTGATCACTCCTGGATACGACAACTTCATAATAATAGAAGGTTGGAATCCTTCTCCAAGTGTTTGTGTGTTCATTTTCTTTGTGTATCCATTTTTCTTTTCTGATCCCTTT
The DNA here is from genome assembly GCF_964263255.1 of Lissotriton vulgaris. Lineage (NCBI taxonomy): Eukaryota > Metazoa > Chordata > Amphibia > Caudata > Salamandridae > Lissotriton > Lissotriton vulgaris. The sequence goes on along the minus strand of NC_141698.1, from coordinate 152,792,224 downwards.
TATAATGAGTAGGCTGTGTATAATTTCTCAATCATGTCTGTCACGTGGGTATCCTTAGCCTCTTGTGCATGCAGTCAGTATGCAGTCACACTTGTTACTCACTATTATAACAGCAGATAATGTGGAGTTAAGCAACAGAGTGTGTTTGGACTTTGGTTCAAAGAACATAGAAAACAGGATACATGGGGGAAAGGTCAAAGAACTTTGACGGGTGGGCATATGCCTTTGGCCAAACTGAATGTACCTGGGACATTTTCATGCATATCATCATACTGTAATGTTAGAAGGAAATGAAGTTCTTTGCTAACAGTCATAATGTAAGTATGAAAGCTTGATTTGAAACTTAACCACTGGACCATATTATAAAGTTACCATTCCTTTACAAAGTGCATGCAATAATATTTATTTTTAAAGTTGTTGCTTACGCTGGAAAGTCTGCGGCATACTGCCATCCTTCACGATCAGATCCACCCGAAATGTTAAAATCAATATGCCAGTCTGAGACCTAGAACCAAAACATAGTGTATTATCAGAACACATTTGCCAAACTGGAGAATTTCCAGCATTCAAAGCCAACAATTACTTAGTAACTGGAGACTGAATCTTTCCTGCCCATTTCCAGCCCCTCATCCTATGCTGCTTGCCATGAATCAATATCCAGACCACCTTCTGGAATCCCTGCAACTCTTAGGGAGACATACACAAGGATCTTCTCTCTTGCCAGTACTTTTCAATATCCACCAAAACTTCGTCTGACTGATAACAGACAACCACAACTTGCTTTACCACACCAATGCCCTTGACACCCAAATTTACCAACACGCCTGGAAAAAATCCAATATCAATCTCTTGAACCTTGTGTGGTTTCCATCAACAGATGCAACAAGTGTTTCTTAATACTAACTGCACCACTAACCTAAGGGTAGTGTGTTACGTGTGTAAATGTGATCAGTAAGGCTGTCTATTCAACTCATTCAAAATCTGTTAATTAACCGCAGTACTAAGGAAAAGTTCACGAATTCTCCTTCATCAAATCAACTACGCTGTCAACTATAAACAACTGAGAATCCCTTGTGTCCTGCTCTTGGCAATTCCTCCACCTTCACTCCAAATTCTCTTACAACCACTTAGATAATTGACTAAAAAACAACACATCCATTAGCTCTCTCATGAGAAGAAGTCTACCCAATTAGAACCACAATATTAACGGCAAGAGTTTACAGGTCTGACAAACCATAATCACATATAAATCCAATAGTTCTATATTACCTGCAATTTATTTATTTACAAAAGAATGACTCACCATATAATTTAGTTAAGGAAGTTTCTTATTTGGGATAAGTTTATATTTCATTTATTGATGGTGAAATTTGAAAACCCATTAATTTTAGAGATTGGCCACTTATTTGAATACACCATTGCAACATTGTTGTAATCTACAACATGTCATTTCCTAGTTTATACTTTATATTTATGTAACATGACCTCCTCGTTTAAAGTCTTCATAAACATATTTTGTTAACAAATGTATTCTCAGATAATCCGCTTAAGCATTATTCATAGCTCCACAAATAACTATTTGAAGAAAAGCTAAAGCTAACTTGCTTGACATCAGGACATCTCCGATAACACATGAGTGGTAGAATGTACAAAGCATAATTTGGTCTTGTATTAATTGGGGTCAATAAACAGAACCGTTTAGATAGTGTCACCAGAGTTACAAACTTACTAACTAGTTGCCGCAGGGCTGGATGAGTAGGACACAACTTTGCACCAGACAGTGTTCTTTTTGTATGTATTTTCAAAAAGTAAATCCCAAAATGGGAGTCATCTCCTATGGAGTGGGGAGCATTATTTGGTTTTTATCGTCTCTCACCCCCAGCGCTTGCCTGACCGGGACAGATAGTAAAATTGAAATGGCTACATGTCTGCCCATCCTGATTGGGTGGGGGGACATGTAGTCATTTATTTAACTACCCTTTTTTTATCAGGCTGTCGGAGAGAGATTTGACTATGGCAGTGATGGGAGTATTTACCAAACTGAAGGTACTTGTGCATTTAAATTGGGAGGGTGGACTTTCATGGAGGTGGAATATATACCGTAAACATGTAAGTCGACCGTAAATCATAATTGCAATTATTCTGCCATTTTATTATATAAAGAGTGAAGTATTTGCACCTCCATTGCTGTAAATTGAACTCTTAAGATCAGTTTATGCTTTCTCTGGCTGTCCGGTTACTTTTTTGCCTAATAATTTGGTTTGCTCAATAATTTTAACATTTTGAAATGCAAAAGTTACTTACCCATGACCACTGTGGTGATGGCGGCTTTGTATTCACTTTTGTGCACTCCTGCAAACCAGATGCATCACTCCACATGTATCTGTCTGTTGGTAGACCTCTGTAGCACAGAAAAGGAATGAAACAAAAGACAATAAATCAACAAATAGCTCCTAGTTGTGTATTTTGGTTTCCTTTCTAATCTCTATGTTCGCCAACCAGTAAACAAACAAGTTCTGGTTTTACATTTTAATGGCATCTAAAGAAGAACTGTTCTGCAGAGCTAAATGAAAGATGTTTACATGTTAACAATGTAATTTTTCTAACATTTTCGGTCAAATATGTAGACAAATCAGTAGACAAATAGTGGTTTTGACCTGTCAAATTGATAAACTTTATCCTCCACCCCATCTGTTAAATATTAATGTATTACAATATTTTGTTTTGCACCACAAACTTGTAGAAGTTATTTGAGTATTTGAGCTTGTGGGCTTACAGAATAATATACCTTTTTACCTTCCTGTTGGATGCAAAGCATGCCTTGGACATGTGAAATTATTGACATGAAAGTTGCCTGTACAGAGGATGCAATCGAAATATGAAAAAGAGGGTCATTTGTTGCCATGGAAATCAAAAAAGGACAGGCATGCACAGAAGCCTGAAGAACTTCAACAGCAATCAATGCTTGAGGACTGTGCCATTCAGAGGCTTTTTTATCAATAGTGCAGCAGGTGCAGAGCCCAGGCTACCCCAATTATGACAGTTTTTTGCTATTGATCCAAAGGACGGCAAGTAATGACCCTCTCAAACTCTTTCTACACCACTGGAGTCATTTTCTCTATGTTCCAGTTGAAATAACGGTTAAACAATTCAGCAAAGCAGCAAGGGCAACCCAACACCGAACTCAGATCATTTGGAATATCCCCTTTATCTCAAACGAAGACTAACCACCACTACTTTCAAAGGTCATATTCTTTGGAAAGTGATCTCTCACCAAACGAAAGTTTCATAAAGCAGATAAGATCTCAACCAGGAGAAACACACCTGGCGGTAGAATGATCATAGTGGATTTGAAAAGCATGATATGATTAACACCACAGACACTATAGGGTTGGACTTAAGGGTAAAATGTGGCAAAATTATTATCATTCTGGACCTGAGCCAGGCCTTCCAGCAAAGCAGACTGTAGCTGCAATCTATTAACAAGCATTTGCAATGCAATAGGCCTCGCAGCATTAAAGTTTGAGTTATTGGCATTGTATGTGACAATGTCTTGCTTTAAATTTTTAGCAAAGTCTGTATTGGTGTATAAAGATGATTTGCAAGATGCTAGCTGTTGCAAAATATTAAGCAATGTTGGCAATAATATTATACTATAATAATATTGTAAGTTACTGTTGTACTTATATGCATTTTGTGATGGTGTGAGAGCGCAGGTTTTGTGATGGTGTGAGAGTGCAGGTTTTGGGATGGTGTGAGAGCACAGGCTTTGGGACAGTCTGGGATTGTTGGCTCTTGTGATGGTGTGAGAGCGCAGGCTTTGGGACAATCTGGGATTGTTGGCTCTTGTGATGGTATGAGAGCGCAGGCTTTGGGACAGTCTGGGATTGTTGGCTCTTGTGATGGTGTGAGAGCGCAGGCTTTGGAGCGGGTTGGGCTTGCTGGCTTTTGTGATATTATACTATAATAATATTGTAAGTTACTGTTGTACTTATATGCATTTTGTGATGGTGTGAGAGCGCAGGTTTTGTGATGGTGTGAGAGTGCAGGTTTTGGGATGGTGTGAGAGCGCAGGCTTTGGGACAGTCTGGGATTGTTGGCTCTTGTGATGGTGTGAGAGCGCAGGCTTTGGGACAATCTGGGATTGTTGGCTCTTGTGATGGTGTGAGAGCGCAGGCTTTGGGACAATCTGGGATTGTTGGCTCTTGTGATGGTGTGAGAGCGCAGGCTTTGGAGCGGGTTGGGCTTGCTGGCTTTTGTGATATTATACTATAATAATATTGTAAGTTACTGTTGTACTTATATGCATTTTGTGATGGTGTGAGAGCGCAGGTTTTGTGATGGTGTGAGAGTGCAGGTTTTGGGATGGTGTGAGAGCGCAGGCTTTGGGACAGTCTGGGATTGTTGGCTCTTGTGATGGTGTGAGAGCGCAGACTTTGGGACAATCTGGGATTGTTGGCTCTTGTGATGGTGTGAGAGCGCAGGCTTTGGGACAGACTGGGATTGTTGGCTCTTGTGATGGTGTGAGAGCGCAGGCTTTGGAGCGGGTTGGGCTTGCTGGCTTTTGTGATATTATACTATAATAATATTGTACGTTACTGTTGTACTTATATGCATTTTGTGATGGTGTGAGAGCGCAGGATTTGTGATGGTGTGAGAGTGCAGGTTTTGTGATGGTGTGAGAGCGCAGGCTTTGGGACAGTCTGGCACAGCAGAAAATGAGCACTTTTTATAGCACCCAAAGCAACCAAGAGCTCTGTGATTCACCACTACAGTTTGTAGAGTCCCAGATTACAGGATGTGGAACATTTCAGGGGGAAGGGCAATAAATGCATTTTGGGAAAGCTGGTACCCACAATTTAGAAAACTTTTGTGAATTTCTTAATATTTTTCCAAGACCTGGGCCTATTCTGGACTTGCCTTTTGCTTTTATGCGCAATACCGACTGTATCAGTTTGAAGGGCAGCTGGTGTATTACGAAGCATAAGTTTACCCAGATACACCTATACTCCTAGCCTAAAGTACATTTTCCTTAAGATCACTGCCACACGAAATATTTTTTGTTGTAGAACAATAACTTTGGTACGAATGGACACAAAACTAAACTGATGTATGGTGAAGTAGGCATTTTCAGGGCAGGTTCCAGCTCTGGGTAAAACCATTCAGCAATGGGATCCCAAATTGCCTTCACTTTCTTGCTGTACAAAACCATTTGTGTCGCCTCAGCTGGCACTGCCAGTACAGGCTTGCACCATTACACTAGTCTGAACAAAGGGAGTTTAAGACAATAGTCCTTGGGGACTAATGTGTATTTATTATTTTATTGGTTAATAGGTGAGGAAAAATCTGATCAATTATCGATTGTTATGGGAAAGGGGTTAGGTACTTTGTGCAAAGCCCGCTACAGCTCACTGCAGGTGACCTGTTTGCATGGGGGGGGGGGGCGGGGGGGGGACGTAGATGAAGGCCAACCAGAAATCCGGAGACATCCCTCCCAATGGCGACCACTGAAATGCGATTGATGTTTAATGGCTTTAGTGATTAATAGCGTGTATTCAATATTTGGTTAAGAAATGTTTTTTATAAATTAGGATGAAGGCGCGTTACACTCGAGATCTTGGAATAATGTATGCATCAGTGCGGTATGCCAAAATAATTATGTTTGACCTGAACCGACTGGCCGTTTTTCGATTGCAAAAATCTTCTCTATCTATGAATCACAGTCCTGTTATGTAATCAGTATGAGTTGCAGTGCGCTGGGGAGAGTAGCGTGTTTATAGTAAATGTATCACTTCAAAGCATCTCCAAGTCAGCCATGAGTGCTAACCACGATAATACTCGTAACAGTACACAATAGCCGGTACCCTTGATTTACATCGAAGTACCGTACTTCACGAATGAACACTTTGTTCAAGCTCCCACTACATTACGGGGCTGGGAAACAGTGTTGTTTTACGTGTGTACAATTTCCCTGCCGAAGCTAGACTTTCCCACCCAGGGTGTTTTCAATTTAGTGTAAAGACCTACAATCATAAACCTGTAATAGTAAACACACTACAAATTCTATAACCTCTACCCATGCCTTCACAAATTAAAATTCGGCGTTCTCAAAATGACGGAGCTAAAGTCCAGGGCTAATGGATAAAGGCTTGCTGCATGGACGATCATCAATACAAATGCCAACATGGCCAACTCAAGGTACCATCCTCCCAATGTCTGTTCAATACTACTAAACCAGGAATACAAAAAAAGTCCGTTATCGGCTGCGCTTATAAACGATCAACACAGATCTAGGTGAAAGCGATATATGAAACCAGAACCCAATGATCTCAGAGATACTGAAGCCTACATACCGCCCGAAGGGACATGAGTAGAACGAGCAGCAATAAATAGAGACATACAAGGAAGACCGGCTCACCAGAAGAGCATTAAATATAAATAGAACTTCGGGCAGCTGCAAAACGCCACTATAAAATCAACAATTAGGAGCTAAACCAAAGAACAGGAAATGGCTCACAGTGGAACTTATAACAAACAATCACCGTACAGGTGTCAAAAACAAAAAGTATTTGCAATCCTCAGAGTGGAAGGTCTGTGGCTCTTAGTCGCTCTCCACCTCGATGTCATCATTATCGCTCATGGTCTTATCTGCCTGGGACAGATACGAGTGTGGGGCTGGAGGAGGACAGACGGGGCAGCAGAGCACCAGAGTGCAGCAGCGAGCAATGGACACAGCAGACTAAATTAATAAAAATGTTATGCTCATGGCGGCCGTAAGGGATTTAAATAGAAACAAGCCAGCAACAAAACAAAAAAATGCGTGGTGAAAACGAGGCCTGACACGCAAACAGGATTTCCGGCCGGTGGAAAGGAGAGGCGTGACACGCAGGCAATGTCCTTAAGGGGGCGGAGTAAGGAGCGGGCTGCGGAGTCTGGGCAGGACAAGAGGAGCGGGTGAGGGGGGGGTCGGGGCACATTGACGGTGCCCGCCCTCCCCCCCCTGGGAGATAGCTGGAAAGGAGTGAAGAGGACCCAGCAGCAGCCCGCAAGGAGCGGCTCACACCGGGGAGGGGGGCACCCTGCACCAGCGAGCGACCCCGCCCCCCCCGGGATGGGAGACAGCCGGGGTGAGCTGCGGCAGCGCGCGGGGCACTGTGGGAGCTGGGGGGAGCTATGTGACCCCCTCAGGGGAAGGGGGGAATGCCTGTATGTGTGCGTGTGTGTATGCGACGGCGGAGGGGTCGGGGGGACGTCTCCCCGTGCGTGTATGTGCGCTTGTGTATGTGTGTGGTGCTGTGTGCGCATGCGTGCAGGGGGAGGTGTGCCTGTGTATGTATTCTTCCCAGGAGACAGCCACGGCCAGCGCGTTGGCGCGCGTGTGGCCTGCGCCAATCGCCTTTTGCGAGATGCGCGCGGCCGGCACTGTCTCCTGGGAAGCAGAGTCAGCCTCAAAAGATCTCTGGCGAGACACAGCGCTTACGCGCTGTGTTTTCGCTACGAGACCTAAAAACTAAACCAACACTTTGGAAATGAAAGCTTCAATTTCACATGCTGTGAGAGTTGTCTTTAAAGGAAGGAACCACATCCTCTCTCAGATGGAAGCAGTCTGTGAATTTAAATAATTAAGAAGCAGGGCATGTCATGCTGTCCCTGCCACCACACCTCTGTCACTAGTGAGTTGATATGTATTATGGTTCATACAGAGGCCTAGTCTCATATGGGACTTGATGGTGGGGATGGGTGGGAGAGAGGACATCTATAGAATTATAAGCAGTATTATACCATACAATATTTTGTTTCTGAACTTTGGCATGGCTCTCCTTTTCATACCGTTCCACTCTGATCACATAAAATAGCTCTTTATCACCACTCAAGAACAGACGACAGGAAAAACTGCTGATGAATATTTGTGATGCTACTTCTTCAAAATAGTTGGAGGTAACAACATTTTAAAGCTGTTGGATTACTTGTGATATGATATTTATGATGAAAATCCACTTGTTTATCCTTTGCTGTATTGTGAAATTCGTTCTACCGAATAAAATTTATTTTTTAAATGTTTTCCAATAATTTAAGAAAATAAGAGACTACTTAAAATACTTTATAACCCTTCCTACATTTAAATATTTTTTATTACAATTTCAACTAGTGATACAAATACATCCTAAAAAAGCCATATTTTACTATTTTTTTTCAAGTTTTTAACAATCAGCTGTCACTGTTTAAAGATACGCTACCCAGTCCAACCTTTTAGACAACTTAACTATTTAATAACAATTAAACTTGAAATTCCACATTTTTACAATATAATAATTCAAACTTTTTAAAAACCCTAAAGAACCTACATACATTTTTAACCCCTTAACTGCTGGAATCCCCCCCCTCACCTAAGCCGGACCTCTTTTTTAGGTCGAGGACCGTAAGGCTGCGCTTGCGCAGTCTCCGGACGGAGATTTAATGATTTCTAGTATGGAGGCTTGAACCCGCCTCTCTCCTCCATTGGCTGGCTTCCTAAACGGAGGCCAGCCATTGGAGGAGAGGGACATCACTCATTTCAAGCCCCGTCTCTTTCGGATTCAGGGCGTGTTTTTTTGCGTTCTTTCGACCTGTGACGTCATCCGTCACTCAGAACACCAAAAACACGCCACCGAATCCTAAAATGGCCGTGTGTTTCTCCGAGGCATGTGTGCCTCGCCTCGGAGGAAGATGGTGGCGCTATGATGCTTCCAGCCCCCCTCGCCATGCTGAGAGTCTGAGAGGCACCCGCAGAAGGAAACCGGCATCTCTGGAGGCCTGCAGCGTCAGGGAAGCTGCAGCGGCCTCGGGGAGAGCAGCGCTTCAACGCCACCCGGCTGCAGCCCAGTAAACCACACCAGTGCTGCCCAGATGCCGTATCGCTTTCCATAGCAGAGTTAAAGGCCAGTCTCAGCGCAAAATACAGATGCCCCCGTCATCCTGCATGGCAGAGAAAGGAGCCTCGAACGCCCGCATTTCTTCCTGCAGCAGCCGTAAGTAAATATACAGCCCACTGAATTCCTAAACTGCTGTGGCCTGCTGAAATTGTTACTGCCCCACCTAGCAGCTACCTGCGGCACCGCGTCCTTGCCTGAGTGCTTGACTCCAAGGAGGCGCCACGCTATAGATATGGTGGGTGCAATATATATGCCACCCTGCTGCTAGTCCTAAAATATTCATACGTGACCAACGATTTTACCCCAAGCAGTCAGGCGTGTGCTTGGTCCCTGACGTTCACCTACCTGTTTAGCACTGGCGGTGCATAGAGATGCAGGGAACAACAGTGCAGCAGTTAGAGGCGCAGCTGTTACTTACAGCCTCCCCTCCCCCCTCAGGTGAAAGTGTGCACCCAAACATTCGTCCTGAAAGTGCCATTAAATGTCCAATGTTACGTAGCTCTTGCCAAGTAGTCAGTATCAATCATGAAGCAAATGTACGATATGCCTATATTTGCATTGTCCCTACGCTGAGCACCCAAGCTACTCAGCTCCACGTTTGCGTAGCCAATCCGGTCCAGTGTTCATTGCATTGCATTCTGGGATTTGAAGTCCCGTTAAGCCTATTATACCATCATGATTACAAGCCCCAAAATGGAAAGCAAAAGTGTAGACTGTATAAGCAACCCAAGCATTAACCTCACAAACACAAGTGTTCTCTCCACACTTTGAGTGATTTGTTTTATTGCAAGCAAGATACCGAGGCCATGCTCAGATCTCAAACCCAGTTTTAGCCCTGACTTGACAGCTCAGGTGTTTCTTACCTTATGTGACCAACAGAAAAATAGTTTGAAAAAGCACTGTAGAGAGGGGGCTTTCCCTCCGTCCAAATATTGGTGGACATGAGTACAGCATTCAATTGGGTAGAAGTTATGCAGTTCCACCCAAAAGACGGCTTTTATTATTGCCTAGAGAACTACATAATCTTCATGCCTTACACAAAACACATAACTCACAAAATTGTGTACAGTTGTGTCCAGTCTCAATGAAAATGGGCACTCATACTACACATTTCCACAATGCCTTACACAAAACTCTCTGGGATTATTTAGCATTTTATATAGCTTGGACATGGCCTGAAGGCATCAGAGCACTTTACAACAGTAGAAGGATATGTGTGGGTGTGCATGTGGCTCTGGGTGTGTATTGCTCCCCTGCCCCCTGGCTGTGCTTGATCCCCTGCCCCCTAGCTGTGCTTGCTCCCCTGCCCCCTAGCTGTGCTTGCTCCCCTGCCCCCTGGCTGTGCTTGCTCCCCTGGCTGTGCTTTCTCCCCTGCCCCTTGGCTGTGCTTGCTCCCCTGCCCCCTCGTTCTTCTGCCCCCTGGCTGTGCTTGCTCCCCTGCCCCCTCGGTCTCCTGCCCCCTGGCTGTGCTTGCTCTCCTGCCCCCTCGCTGTGCTTTCTCTCTCTCCTGTGTGTGTCCTGTGTGTGTATGTGGCTATGGGTGTGTATGTGGCTCTAGGTGTGTATTTGGCTCTGGGTGTGTGTGTGTGTGTGTCTCTGGGTGTGTGTGTGTGGATCTGGGTGTGTGTGTGGCTCTGGGGGTGTGTGTGTGTGTGGCTCTGGGTGTGTGTGTGTGGGCTCTGTGTGTGTGGGCTCTGTGTGTGTGTGTGGGGGGGGGATCTGGGTGTTTGTGTGTGGGCTCTGTGTGTGTGTGTGGGGGGGGAGGGCTCTGTGTGTGTGTGTGGGGGGGCTCTAGGTGTGTGTGTGTGGGCTCTGGGTGGGTGTGTGGGCTCTGGGTGTGTGTGTGTGGGCTCTGGGTGTGTGGGTGTGGGGGGGGCTCTGGGTGTGTGTGTGTGTGGGCTCTGTGTGTGTGTGTGTGGGCTCTGTGTGTGTGTGTGTGGGCTCTGGGTGTGTGTGTGTGGGCTCTGTGTGTGTGTGTGTGGGGGGCTCTGGGTGTGTGTGGGCTATGGGTGCGTGTGTGTGGGCTCTGGGTGTGTGTGTGTGGGCTCTGGGTGTGTGGGTGTGTGTGGGCTCTGGGTGTGTGTGTGGGGGCTCTTTGTGCGTGTGTGGGCTCTGGGTGTGTGTGTGTGGGGGCTCTGGGTGTGTGGGGGCTCTGGGTGTGTGTGTGTGGCTCTGTCTGTGTGTGTGGGGCTCTGTGTGGATAGCTTTTTTTGTAGGTAGCTCTATGTGTGGATAGGTTTTTTTGTAGGTGGCTCTATGTGTGGGTAGCTCTGTCTGTGTGAGAGTGGCTCTGTGTAGGTGGCTCTATGTGAATGACTCTGTGTGGGTGGCTCTATGTGTGTGGCTATGTGTGGTGTAAATGCAATAGGTCATGCATTTGAGAGCGATTAAGCTATTGGCATTGTAAATGACAGTGCCATTTATTTAACGATTAAGATATTGGCAATGTAAATGTCAATGCCATTTATTTAGGATTAAAAAAAAATGTCATGATCAATGCCGAGACCATTGCATTGTAAATGCTTGTTTAAATATTTGTGGTAGTTTGCGCTAAGGGTTCCATAACTTTTTTCCACATGGGGTATCCACGTCAAATTTGTATCCTTTTTTCCAACATCCTTGGGATTCTAAAAATACCCAGGGTTTGTGGATTGCCCTGTAGGGGACGGAGAAAATAGGCAAAATAAGCTAAACTTTGAGTTTTGGGGAAGATAGGGAAAAAGTGACCTTGATAAAAGTGGTTCTTTCTTTGGTCCTAAAAATAGCATCAATTAATGGTTTGCTGTGTTAAAGTCACCAACTTCCCAGATTTCAGAAACATGCAGAGGTGAATAAAAACACATATGTAGCCACAGTTTTGGCATTTAACAACGACGTAGGCCCTTTTATCTATTATTTGTGTGCTCAACCTACTTCCAGTTTGTGGTGGAAACCAGTGTGAAACCCATGGGTGATCAAGAAAAGCTATAGATTTCTGAAACATAGACACCATTCTGAATTCAGCAAGGAGTAGTATGTGTAGATCTCTCAGGTTTTCTAAAAAAATTAACTTGAAATAAAGAAATACTGAAAATGAGTAGGAAAAAATGGCTATTTGTGACAGAGTTTTCATCTTTAGCTTTTTGTCACAATGGCCGATTTACAAAAGCAATAAGTCATTACATGGCCTAGACCCTTCCGGGGGCATGGATATATAAGTTTGGTAGGTTCTCCAAGTTCCCAAGGTATCCAGAGTTACTAACTGAGCTGCACTGTACCATGGTTTTTCATAGTTTACCATGTATCAATTCATATGGTAAAATATGTACAGTGAAAAATGGGCATCAAGGAACACTATGTATTTCTGAAACTGTCACAAGATATGGAGTTGAGGAACAGTGGTTATTTGTGCATCTCTGAATTTGTAGATACCCATACTAGCAGATGATTTAGAGGATATTTTTCAAAATGTCTTTTCTTGTACACTGCCCTACATTTGGAAGGCACCATTGCCTCAAAATCTAGGTGATAACAAATGTTCTATTATTCTATGCTTCTTTATGTTTTCCAATGAAGATGGTACCTTGTTTGTTTGGTAGACCTGCGACAGGAATGAGCCCAAAACACAACATGGACTCATCACATTTTTCAAATGAAAACTGACCTTTTTTTTGCAAAGTAGGTAGCTTTGGGTTTTGGGCCACAGCTCAGCCGGGACCTAGGGAAACCTAGCTAACTTGCACATATTTTTTAAAACTAGACACCTGGGGGAATCCAGGGTGGGGTGACTTGCATGGTTCTCATGTTTTTTTTACCCAGAGTCCAATGCAAACTTCAAACTTTGACATTCTGTGATGGAAAGGTCTGGAATCTTTGGGGAGCCAGAAACTTCCTTTCACCCAGAATTCCCTCAAGTCTTCCGATAAAAATGATACCTCACTTGTGTGGGTAGGCTTATGACAGGAAACAGTCCAAAACGCAACATGGATACATAAAATCTTTCCACTCAAAACTGACCCTTTCTTTGAAAAGTGGGAAGCTTTGGATTTTGGGCCCTAACTCAGTCGGCACCTAGGAAAACCTAGCAAACATGCAATTTTTTGAAAACTATACACGTGGGGAAATCGAGGATGAGGTGAACTGCATGGCTCTCAGCAGGATTTATTTACCCAGAATCCCTTGCAAGACTTAACCTTGACTAAAAACACATTTCCCTCACATTTCTGTGATGGAAAGATCTAGAATCTGAGTGGAGCCACACACTTCCTACCATCCAGCATACCTTCAAGTCTCCTGACAAAATTGCACCTCACTTGTGTGGGTAGACCTAGTATCAGTGACAGGAAACAGCCCAATATGCAACAAGGCTTGATTATATATTTCCACTCAAAACTGACCCTGTCTTTACAAAGTAGGTAGTTGTGGATTTAGGGCCCTAGCTCAGCTGGCACCTAGGGAAATCTAGTAAACTTGCACATTTGTGAAAACTAGACACCTAGGGTAATCGAGAGTGGGGTGACTTATGCAGTTCTCACCACGTTGTTGTACCCAGAATCCTTTGCAAACCTCAAACTTTAACTAAAATACACATCTACCTCACATTTCTGTAATGCAACGTTCTGGAGTCTCTGGGGAGCAACAAACTTCCTTTCACCCAACACTCACTCAAGTCTCTGTAAAGAACCTAAATTGTGTGGGTAGGCCTAGTGGCTGCAACAGGAAACAGCCCAAAACGCAGCATGTATACATCACTTAAAACTGACCCTTTCTTTGCAAAGTGGGTAGCTGTGGATCATGGGTCCTAGCTTAGCCGGCACCTAGCGAAGCCTAGCAAACGTGCCCATCTTTGAAGACTAGACACTTGGGGGAATTGAGGGTGGGGAGACTTGTGTGGCTCTATCAAGGTTTTTTCCCAGAATCCTGTGCAAACCTCAAACTTTGGTACAAAATACACATTTTCTTTACATTTCTGTGATGGAAAGTTCTGGAATCTACGGAAAGCCACATATTTCCTACCACTTTGAGGTCCCACCTGTCCACCAATAAAAATGGTACTCTACTTGTGTAGGTGGGTTACATGACTACGACACAAAAATTGTCTATATCGATACATTGAGAGACAAGCAATCGGATAGCTGTGGTTTTTGGGGCTGTGCTGCAACCCATGCAAATCTAAGAAACACAGACATTTATTAAACCTAGGCAACCAGGGGATTTCAGGGTGGTGTGTATTTGGTGGATCCCATGAGGTTTTCTAACCCAAATGCCCTGCAAACCTCAAATTTTGCCTGAAATCACACACTTCCCTTACATTTCTGTTATGGATATTTCCGGAATCCGCAGGAATCCACAAAAATCCAATGGGAGCCTTTGCAAGGGGACTCCCTTTGACCTCGATTTGATCCGTTCCTGTTGCAGGCACTAGTCTCAGCCGTGCAAGTGGCACAGCTTTTTTATCAGCACAAGTGGGATAATGCCTGGTGGTAGGATTTTTGTAGATTCCCTGGTGTCTATTGGGCTTATTGGAGAGGCTGAAAGACTGTAACTATAGTTTTTGGGGGTGAGGGCGTGGCCATACCCATAGTGGGCAGCCCAACACCTATATTTAAATCAAAAACAGACCCTTATGTCTACTGGGCTTTCTGCTCCTCGGTGGTGGAGGCAGATAGGGGGCATACATATATATATATTTCCCTGGTGTCTAGTGGGCTTTTAATCACCCCATCTGCCTTCCAAGGAATGCAGTTACTGTCACCATAGGTTTTTTTGGGGGGGAAGGGGCATGGCCATGCCCATAGTGGGCAGTCCCCACCCCTATATTTAATTTAAAAATAGAACCTGGTGTCTAGTGGACATTTCTTGTTGGGGTGGAGACATGGCCGGGTCCCACCCCTATATTTAACACACAAAAAAAAAAAAACATTGCTTGGTTTCGAGTGGGCTTTCTGCAGATTGGGGGTAATCACCCCATCTGCCCTCCAGAGGTGCAGAAAGTGTCACTTTAGCTTTTTTTTTGGGGGGGGGGGCATGGCTATGCCAATTTTGGGCAGCCCCCACCCCTATATTTATTTTAATGAAAATACCCTTGTGTTTTCTGGGCTTTGTGCCCCCCCTGGGAGATTAGATCAGGGCTAATTACCTCCATCCGACTCCCAGGAGCTGCAGAAAGACTGTTGATGGGGGTGGGGCAAGCACAAGGCCTTGCTCAAAGCATCACTCCCCTAAAATCCCTGGTGTCTAGAGGGCGGATCCCTGCTTGGGGATCGCTCTCCTATGGTGATCCCCAGGCAGTGATCCACTGGGCAGACATGTCATTGGAAATGGGCAATTGTACCCTTTCCAACGATACCTCTCCCGCCCCCCTCAGTACACGGGTGCCAAGGTATGCCCCCCTGAGCACTGATACAGTGAAAGTGAATCACAGCCATTGGCTCGTTTTAATGTCACTTTAGTGTAATGACGTCAGCGCGCCCTGCACACAGACCATCATTACACTAAGGGGAAAAAAAGGACTTAGGCTGCTCGGGAAACTCTTCGCAAGCAACTCAAGGTTAAAAAATAATGAAGGAGTCCCGCTGGTGATCTGCACCAGAGGGGGTCTTTATTTATTTTCCAAGTGTCGGCCAATGGCCAACAGGCGCACTGGTGAGGGAGTGTGGTTGTTGGCCATTGGCCGAAACCCGAACGAAACAATTCCAATTCATACAAAAATTGCCAAACAGGTCTAACTAAAACAACTTATAATGCTTTGGAATATCTTTCAAAATTAATAATATTTTGATATTTTTGAGACGTTTTCAAATAACAGTTTTGACTTCCCTAAATAACCATACGACCCAACTAGTTCACTTCTTTAAAAAATGTATTATAAGACTTGTGTTAATACTTACTACCAAGAACCTGTACCAAACCCAAGCAAATTTGTTTGCAGATTCCAAATCTGCATTTCATTCCTGGGCGACAATGCAAGTTTAAACACTTAGAACTGGCTACAACTAACTCGTAGGATTAAAATGTGTGCTTCAACTTAAGCCATTCAAGCACGAATATGGTCATCATTAACCCCATGTCTATCGAATACCCTAGGTATTGCATCTATTAAAATATATTAACACAATTTGACTATTTTCATTGCCCTGGTCAGCCATTCAGTTCTTTTGATTTTCACAACAAACCACAAGTTTTTTATGCAGGCACAAGCAATATATATACTAATTATTTCCACAGCAAAAACAGAACCCCATATCAAGATTATTACCTGCTACTATATCCTGTGACTGGATTCCATCGCTGATTTTCATAAATGTAAACATATTTCACATCAGACTGAGTGTGAATATTATCTGTGCTGCTTGCCAACCCTGCATGAAATGAAGCCATGACAATGATACTTTTCTTTTAATTTTCACTCATTTTATTTAAACATGACAATCAACAAATATCACAAAATAAGATATAAATTGACCAGAAATGAAGATGTGTACTTTTATGATCCATCTGCATAAGAAGTGACATGATTGTATTCAACATCATTCATCTGCACAGGAATTGACATCACTAACCCCTCGTCCCAAGACCTACTTAACAGCAGCCGCAATATGGTTGCACAGCGGACGCGCCCAAGGTATGCCAAAGACAAGCCCATCTGCACCAATTCATACCTGGACTGTGCCCAGCGCCAGGAAGCCTGGTCCTGTCCCCTCCCGCCTCTATCCTACAGCGACCCGCCTCACCCTCAAACTTGGCCGCCTTTCCACATGTTGTTGCCTCAGAGCACAACACAACAATACGGAGCATTCTCCTACACTTCCTGTAAGTTTTTAATGTACTTACCCTCAACCAACTGTCCCCGTAACAACAGAATCTAACACCCAACTCCCTCACACTCAGTCTTGCAACCACATTCACACAAACTCCGCCCTCACATGCATGCTCCTTAACATCGCTCACTCACTAAACACTCTACAAAGATCTGGGACCTACTGCATGGCAATGCCCCGGACCTAATTTTGTGCACAGAAACCTGGCCAAACCCCACATGGGCACCAGACATTGCCGCAGCCATTCCACCCAGCTAGAAGATTGCCAGACAAGACCAACTGCACAAGTCAGGAGGCGGACTCACCATCATCCACAAGAAAACCATCAACTGCACCGACTTCACAGACATGTTGTCATCCTCCATCAGGGAACACTTGCCATTTAAGCGCCACATCACAGCTAACTTCATCCTAAATGGCACTCTCATTTACAGAATATTGGGATGGCACACCAAAATCCTCACCCACACTTTCAAGTCACTACACAACATTTGCTCAGCATACCCCAACAAGCATAGCTGCTTTCACGAACCTTCCAGACACCTCCACTTGTCCGGACTTGCACACATCCTACGAATAATAAAACTCCGATCGGGTGATTGAGCCTTTTACTACATCGCTCCTAAAGCGTGGAACAACCTGCCACTATAGACGAGGGTCTCCTACTCACTACTTGAACTCTGCAAGAAGCTGATGGCCTGACTTTCAGAGCAGTGTCACTGGAGCCTAGGTTTTGCTAGACTCACACCTGCTCAGCATCAAAATACACTCCTGAGTGATAGTGCACTCTACAAAACTGTACAACATAAAATAATACACATACACTCCTGTGTATGAACACATTAGGTGCATATTCATTACAATAGTCATGTAAGGTCTAATTTTAATAGATGCACTTTGGCCCCATACAAACTGTATGTTCTCAGACTACTTTGAAATTGTTTGTAGTTGTCCTTTTGTTTAGTACAAATGCTGCAACTGACAAAAAAGCATATGTTTTTAGGGCCTAATCACTCCTGTGATCCATTCACATCCTGTGTCTTTGACAATGACAACTATACGAAGATAAATCCTCTCCACTAAACTTGCACTGGAATTAACCGTATCAATTATGAATAAATCCACACATTGGGTCAGATTCACAAAGGACCAACCCTCACTTAAGAAATTCTTAACAATATCATAAGCCAGGTAAGAAGGACTGATTTACAAAGGGGCTTTTCCTGGTTAAGGAACATTTTAGAACTAAAAACCCATAGTAAATCAGACCCAGCAATCTTAAGATTGTCGTAAAACTGTAAGATGATCTTGAGGCTGTCTTAAACAATGGTAAAACAAGTCTTATAAGGGATGTGACTGCCTATAGGTGAATACAGATGGTCAAAGCAAAGATTCCAATGCAACACTTTGTGTTGCCACCTGCTTTACGACTACTGGATTGGATTATTCCTAATTCCTTCCTTTTTGGACACGTCAGATCGCCACAGGTGCCACTAATGAGCTCTACCGATCAGTGTTGCTTGTTTCCCTGATCTTTCTCTCTGGATCTCATCTTCTTATCTCCTGATGATGAGCCTGCATCTTTGAGAGATCAAACCGCAGTCGTCCTTTAATACAGACCCATCCTACTTAATTTGGTATGCACATATGAGCCGTGCTTGCTTGAACTGAATAGGAGACACATATATATATATATATATATATATATATATTGCTTTATTTACACGTATGTCAGATTTTTCAGAGCACCAACCACGTTTTATCTCACTGGCACTTTCTCTAAATCTAAGTTTTTGTCAAATAAAATATTTTCTAGTTTACTACTCATTATTAAAATTTGTTAATTTTATCAATGCACTATTTTTTCATTATAGGGACCACCCACTGTTCTTTGCTCTCTCCATAACACCACAGATCACTAATGAATCCATGATTTTTCCTTAGTTCTTAGTACACTCCCATTAACTCTAAAAAGCGCCCTCTGTGGTCTTTTCCTACTCTATTCCCTTAACACCCGCCACCACCATTTTCTGTATGACAGTCCTGATAACCCATTGCACCTAGACCTCTTTGGGTTCATAAATGGGTTTTTCCACTTTCAATAACTGCTTCCCTATCTACACTACATCAGTGTGGTCCAATGCCTAGTTTCTCTCGACTGGACTACAAGAACTCCCTATATAAAGGCTCCCCTAAATACATTACCAAAAACCTCCAGGTCCCAAAATACGCTGCAATGATTTTACTCAGTTGACCAAAACTTGCCTCGGCCAAAAATGCCTTGGCCTTCCTTAACAGGCTTCCCATTGAAGAAAGAATACATTTCAATACACTATGTCTAGCATATAGAGGGCTTAACTACAAAGGCCCTTCCTTGATTAGGGTACTTTGACACGTTATATTCCCAGTAGGGCATTAAGATCATCAACTGCCCGACTCCTGAAAGTGCCCCAAATTCACATGACTACATGGGGCAGCAGATCCTTCTCACATCTTATTCCTCTGCCTCCACAAAAAAGCTTCCTCAAAAGCATCCCGGGTAGCTCAGATGCAGGATGCTATGGCTCATCCAGAGCTAGGAAGCCTTCGGGTAGCCAGGGGCTTTAGAAGTCTGCATGGCATAGCAGTGCTAAAGACCAAGTGGTTAACCCACAGTGCTAGTGACATGAATAATCTCTACTCCATTTTACTCCCTCAGTCAATCAATCAATCAATCAAAGCATTTGTATAGCGCGCTACTCACCCGGAGGGTCTCAAGGCACTTGGGGGAGGGGTGTCCACTACTGCTCGAACAGCCAGGTCTTGAGTTGCTTCCTGAAGGAGAGGTGGTCTTGGGTCAGGCGGACGTGGATGGGTAGGGAGTTCCACGTCTTGGCAGCCAGGTAGGAGAAGGATCTTCCTCCCGTGTGGCTCTTCGGATGCGGGGGATAGCGGCGAGGGCGTGGCTGGTTGATCGTAACTGGCAGGTGGGAGTGTAGAAGATCAGGCGGTCGTTGAGGTATCTTGGGCCTTGGTTGTGGAGAGCTTGTGTGCGTGGGTGAGGAGTCGGAACGTGATTCTCTTGCTGACGGGGAGCCAGTGCAGGTTTCTCAGGTGTTCGGAGATGTGGCTGTGTTGGGGAATGTCCAGGATAAGGCGTGCTGAGGCGTTCTGAATGCGCTGAAGTCTTTTCTGAAGTTTGGCTGTGGTTCCGGCGTAGAGGGAGTTGCTGTAGTCCAGTCGGCTGGTGACGAGGGCCTGGGTGACCGTCTTCCTGGTTTTGGTGGGGATCCACCGGAAGATCTTACGTAGCATGCGTAGGGTGTTGAAGCATGACGAGGAGTCGGCGTTGACTTGTCTGGTCATGGAGAGGGAGGAGTCCTGGATGAAGCCCAGGTGGGTGTCGTCGGCATAGGAGATGATGTTGAGGTTGTGTTGGCGTGCGATGGCCGCCAGGGGGCTCATGTATATGTTGAACAGCGTGGGGCTGAGTGATGATCCTTGTAGTACGCCGCAGAAGACTTCAGTGGCCTCGGATCTGAACGGGTGGAGGCGGACTCTCTGTGTTCTTCCGGCGAGGAAGGAGATGATCCACTCCAGTGCCTTCTCCTGGATTCCGATGTTGTTGAGGCGCTGCACTAGGGTGCGGTGGAAGACCGTGTCGAACGCCGCGGAGAGGTCCAGGAGGATGAGGGCCGCTGTTTCCCCGTTGTCGAGCAGGGCTCGGATGTCGTCGGTGGCTGCGATGAGGGCGGTCTCGGTGCTGTGGTTGGCCCGGAAGCCGGACTGCGAGTGGTCGAGGGATCCGTTCGTCTCGAGGAAGGCGGCCAGCTGTCTGTTGACGGTCTTCTCAATGACTTTGGCAGGAAAAGGAAGGAGCGAGATGGGCGGTAGTTTTTGAGGTCGATGGGTTCCGCTGATGGTTTCTTCAGTAGGGCGCTGAGTTCGGCGTGCTTCCAGCTCTCTGGGAAGGTGGCGGTGACGAAGGAGGCGTTGATGACGTCCCGTAGGTAAGGTGCAATGACGGAGTCGGCCTTGTTGAAGACGTGGTGAGGGCAGGGGTCGGTTAGTGATCCAGAGTGGATGGTGTTCATCGTGCGGATGGTGTCTTCGGTGTTGACCGGGGTCCAGGCGCGGAGGGTGGTGGTGGGGGGCGTTGGTGCGGTCGTAGGGTGCGTCGGCTGTGTGCTGAAACTGTTGTGTATGTCTGCGATCTTGCTGTGGAAGAACGAGGCGAGCGAGTTGCAGAGGTCTTGTGAGGGAGAGATGTCGTTGTTTCCGGCGCTAAGGTTCGAGAGCTCTTTGACGATGTTGAAGAGTTCTTTGCTGTTGTGGGCGTTGTTGTCTAGTCGTTCCTTGAATGCAGCTTTCTTGGTGGTGTGGATCAGCTGGTGATGTTTTTGAGTGGCGAGCTTGAGGGTAGTCATGTTGTCTGTAGTTGGGTCTCTGCGCCAGGCTTTCTCGAGGGCCTGGCAGTTCTTCTTGGAGCTCTTGAGTTCGTCAGTAAACCAGGATGCTTTCTTGGTGCCGGGTCTGGCGGGGGGGGGGGGGGGGGGGTCTTCAGTGGAGCGAGGTCGTCTGTGCAGTTGCTGATCCACCTCGTGAGGTTGTTGGCAGCTTGGTTGGGGTTCGCTGAGCTGGGGGGAGGGTTCTGGTTCAGGGATGTGGCGAACTGGTCGGCTGTGATCTTGTTCCAGCTTCTGCGGGGGACGTGTTGCGGGTGGTGGTGGTGCGTGGTCCTTCTGAAGCTGAAGTGGACACAGCTGTGGTCTGTCCAGTGGAGTCCGGTGGCGTGGCTGAAGGAGATGTCCTTGCTGGAGGAGAAGACGGGGTCAAGCGTGTGTCCGGCGTAGTGGGTGGGGATGGTCACCAGTTGCTTGAGTCCGAGGTTTGCGAGGTTGTCCAGCAGGGCGGTGGTGTTGAGGTCGTTGTTGTTCTCCAGGTGGAAGTTGAGGTCCCCGAGGAGGATGTAGTCCGCGGAGGGGAGGGCGTGCGGGCTGATGAAGTTGGCGATGTCTTCGCTGAATTGTGTGTGTGGTCCCGGGGGTCTGTAGATGAGGGTGCCTCTGAGGGTGGTCTTGGGGTCGGTGTGTATCTGGAAGTGCAGGTGTTCGGCGGCTGTGAGGGTGTCGTCGGAGCTGGTCGTGATGCGGATGGTGTTCTTGTGGACGATGGTGATGCCTCCTCCAGTCTGGTTGACGCAGTCCCTCCGGGTG
Source organism: Lissotriton vulgaris (assembly GCF_964263255.1). Taxonomy (NCBI): domain Eukaryota; kingdom Metazoa; phylum Chordata; class Amphibia; order Caudata; family Salamandridae; genus Lissotriton; species Lissotriton vulgaris. The sequence continues at coordinate 152,770,318 of NC_141698.1, read as the reverse complement.
ATCTTGTATCCATCCGGGATGGCGATGTCGGGTGCTGAGGAGGCGTTCATCCAGGTTTCCGTGAGGAAGGCTACGTCTGGGGATGTGGTGTCGAGGAGGTTCCAGAGTTCTACGGCGTGTCTGTGGAGGGAGCAGGTGTTGAGCAGGATGCACTTCAGGTGGTTGCTGCTGGTGCTCGTCTTGGCGGGTGCGGTGCAGGTCCGGATGCAGGAGAACTTGCAGGATTGGCAGGTGAAGGGGCCGTGGGTGCGTCCTGGGGTGGCTAGGTGACTCGGCCGGTGTCGAGTGCGTTGAGGGTGGCATAGTCGTAAGTCCGGCGGGTGGGCTGGCATCTTCGGGGGCCAGGGGGTCTGGCGCTGGGCGCGGTCCAGGCGCGGACGTTCGCAGACGGGCTTACCTTTGGCGCGGCTTCGGCGCACCATCAGCGCCCGCTGCGCATGAATGCAGCGCGTACGGGTGCACTCTGCCATAAATGGAGAGTGGGGGGGGAGGGGCGAGGGAGGAGCAGCTGGGAGGCGGGAGCGGGGTGGCGAGTGGGGGGGTGTGCAGGGTGGGTTGCTGGAGGGAGCGGGGGTGGGGCCGCGGGGGAGCAGCGGCAGGGAGCGGGGTGGGGCAGGGAACAACGAAGGACAAAGGGACAAAACTTAAGGGCAAACACGAGAGACGAGAACGGCAGCAAAAGTACAATTTACAAAGCGAGAAAACGGCAGCAGTAAAACAGCTTACAACAAGCAGGCACAGGGACAGTCAGGGACAGGGGCCAAACCAAGACAGGGGCAGTCTTGACTCGGCAGCAGCGGCGGCAGCGGGAGGAGAGCGGGCACACTCGGGGTGGCCACGCGGCAGGAGGAGCGACCGGACTGACCAGGTCAGGTCAGGTCACAGCTCCTAGCCCCGTGAGCCTCTCCTTAAGAACCTTTGTGGGAGGGAGGAGTAGCTGGGAGGCGGGAGCGGGGTGGCGAGTGGGGGGGAGCGTGCGGGGATGCTGGAGGGAGCGAGGGTGGGGCCGCGGGGGAGCAGCGGCAGGGAGCGGGGTGGGGCAGGGAACAACAAAGGACAAAGGGACAAAACTTAAGGGCAAACACGAGAGACGAGAACGGCAGCAAAAGTACAATTTACAAAACGAGAAAACGGCAGCAGTCCCCACAACTGATAACAATCCAATGCAGATTGAACATATGGCACTGAACAAAAGGATGCACAAAGATCTCACTACTCTGGTACATTAAATGCCATACACAAAAGATGATAAAATACAATTAAAACACACATACATTCCAGACAAAGAGAAGTCCACGTTGACCCCCTATTCACTTGGAGTAAACTAGCAGCGCCTCAGGGCCACTGCAGTTTTGTTTCACAGAAACCATCTACTTATAATGGTCCACTTGGTGTTTAGCTATGCACAACAAGATGATCTCCTTTAGAACAACTTGACTTAAATCTCTTGGGCAGGATACAAAAGATGGAGCAGGGGTATTGAGGTACTATTGGGGTCGGGAATTCTCTGGGCTCATTGTCAGACTTGTCTTTGTGGAGTTGAAGATGGGCTCCTCTTCTAGGGCTCCTCTCTGTGAGAAACATAGTGCAGAAATAATGCAGGTAACTATGTTCAAAACAAACGCAACAATATCAGTGCACAAACATTGTCACACAGTGAGGCAACGGCATCATAAACTAAAAGACAGTTGCTCCCCATCATCATAAAATTGCGATGCAAAATATAGCAGCACCAAGCACCTGAAGATGTACAACTGACCACTAAGAGGTGGTGTGTACAGCAATTACAGGAGAGCAAGGAGATAGAAACCAACCCAAAATGATACAATGGTAGACCAGGACTGTGCACACAAAAGAGTAGGAAGTTGGGGCAAGCCATGATGAATTGAGAAAACACTGTAAACCCGCAAGTGCAAGTTTGCTCAGGGCAGGTATAGTACGTAAAGATCTGATTCTTAATGGAAAGCACCCCAAAGGCTGGAAGCACTTTCATGGTTAGAAAAACAGATAGTCATCTGCAAGAGGTGATCAGACGAAGAGACCCTGAATCAGTGTTTCCACACAGCCACATGTTTGCTGTATATTTATGACTCATACTACCCTCACCCCTTCCCAAATAAAAATGAGATGAATGGCTTTGAGCAGCCAATGCCCTTCGTTTCAATGATTTGGACATGGGACTGCAATATCTTTAAAATGAAAGTGGCACTGACAACTGCCCAGAGGTGTCTTTCCTAAACCACAAGCTAGACCTCCCTAAAAGGGCTGTTCTTTTTGTCATTTTTGATTGGACGTTGTATCTGTTGCTTCTTCCCCTACAGAGGTAACAACTAAACAGTAAATAGAGAGTTTCGGACCAGGGCAGAAGTCTGAGCCTTCCCCCTCTCTAAAGAGGCGCTTATGGAGGCAACCCCATCAGTGAAAAAAAGTCCTGCGCATCTGTTGCTGATCAATAGAATGCCAGGAAAATCATCCTGCTTTTCTTCGAGGTCACACTACCTTCACTGAATATAATTTTGCATTATACGTCAAACTGCATGCACAGCATTTAAAAAAAATATATAATCTCCACTATATTCCGGCTAATATTACCAAATGGGGTAGGAATGCTTGTGTGAGCAGCCGCCATTGCCACACCCAGGAGGCAGATCTAGTGCATATGTTCGGCTCCTGACCTGAAATTGATTTCCTGAAGAAGGACAAAGCTAGGTTTATGGCAATGGAGCTGGTGCAGGACATCACAATCACCTCTCAGTTAATAATGCTGGGTACACATTCTGGTACGGTCACTAAGGCAGGGCAGTATTTTGTTTTAGTTGCTATGGCATTCGTTCCCATATCCATAGCATCAACCTAGCAAAACTCCCCCCCCCCCACACACACACACATTTTATCAATGACTAAAGCGGTTATTGTCCATTTATAATCTGGAAACCAACCTATATGCTCGTAAAGGTAAGAAAGTGGCGAACAAGTCTGGGCTCCATTGCAAAGATGGGCCGTAGATCGTCAACCATCCCACGGGGAGGGGTCAATGTTCTGGGACACTCTCCACCTCCCTAAGGAGCGGTTATTATATTTTCTCTCTGGTCTACCCCTCTTCTATCAACTGAGGTATAGCCAGTGTGATTTTTTATAAATTGCTCTTTGGTAGGTAATAATCTGATCTCTCCATTATCTCTAGGAAGACTAGGTAACCTTTGTCACGCTGGCACGGTCTCTCAATGCAGAATATGGAGGTCTCTGTGATCAGTGCTCTGTATCCTTTGCGCTAGGTATCTGACGACAGACAAGCTATTTTTTGCACCTTCTCATCTCAGCTATTTTGTTATAACCATCATTTTTGATCTGATGTTTTTTTATCTCCTGGATTATTCTCATCTTGAAAACATTGTAATAATTGATTATGAATGCTCATTATGATATTGCTTGAATCATGTTTCTCCTCCTTGTGGTCTTAATGTTGAAACATTTATTAAAAATATATATAAAAAAAGAGAATAATTTTTCAGACATCCACAGAGACGTCACATAGACCAGTTTCTACAGCATTCCTGAATCAGTGGTGAGTGGAACTGAACCCCCAAGGTCCTAATCATTAAAGAGTGTTGATTCGGCCATGAAAAATATTAGTTCTCCACACTGCTTTTTGTTGAATTACTTTGAGTAGATCCAATAGTTTGATAAAAGACAGGTGTTTGGCAGTTGCGTTGTGTGGTGTTGACACGTGGGCACTTTGGTACGCTCTCCAAAAATGCTATTTTGTATGATACAGACTGTGTTTAATTATTTTTTCTCCCCTAGTGACAACTAAAGATGTTTGTGTGCCATGGGGGTTATAAGCGATTTTTAGGTTTAAGCACATTCTCACTGTTTTGTTGCATCTGGACCTGAGATTTAGGGACAGCAATATAGATTATTTAAAGCAAACAATCTAGCCTCGAGAGAAATTTGTCAGCTCTACATATTAGGAAAAGTTGAGTAGTGGGAGAATGTGTCTAAGCATATTCAGCTGGCGGCTTGAACACTTGACCACAGTGTTATACTGAAGAGTGGTGGGGACGTTTATGCTAAAATATACCATGGCATATGTGCACCCTTTTACTCACATTTTGCATTAAAATATTTTTTTAAAGAGTTGTGTCTTCAAATTTTTACAACATTTAACACACACGCATAGCATATATAAGGTAATGTGATCAGACCAATTATTCATTGAAGGTGTACATGTTCTTTGTATGGATTTGCTACCGACAAAGTTATACTGCTGAGCCTTGCGTAACTTGAAGCTATTTTTTGGTTGTATTTGGTGTGATACATAGAAATGAAAATCAACATGCACAGCATGATCTCAGAAGCATCAAGAGTATTAATATTTCAATATAACATTACTATTCAACTCTTAGATTTGGCAAAAGCAAATCACTGAACAATATACATCAATTTTCAAGTGCACAATTCTTGAAAGAGTACCTTGGAGTCAATAAATATAAATGTTTCCAAAAATTTGAATTAAAATGGCCTCTGTATCTTTCTAAAAGCGCAGTCAAGAAGGACAATTCATGTGGAAGAGAATAGAAAAGAATGTAACTCCCTAGACGTGAGGTGCAATCCCAGAACATCAATACGGAATTTATTTTGCATGCTGCGTTGCAGCTGACATAGCTAAACCTCAGTTAGGACCAACGTAAAGGAGGCATATGAATTTGATACAAGCGGCCTTAAAGTAGATACAGACCCAAATAAGTAGCTCAAGTAATAATCCTCTGACTACTGTAATAAGTTCTTTTACACTGGAAATTAAGTGAATGAACTGAGGTGTTCTAAGCACTTTCCTGCCTCGAATTAACACCTAATTGAAGAACAACATATAGGGAATAGACGTAACTAAGAAGCAAGGTAAGTGACCCACCAAGTACAGTTTCTCTTTTGTTGAGGGGTAGCTGATGCAGGAAAGGCCTGTCTATTTAATGCTTGAAATCAACTGCTCAGCACCTATCTGACCAGGAGATAAGTGGCATCAGCAAAAGCATTGACAATGTCAATAGGTCTTTCCTAGGTAAGACATTGGCTATGTTATGTTATGTTAAAAAATCTTATACTGCGCACGTTCCCCGAAACGGTTTCTTGGCGCTCATAACAGATGCGGAAAGTAAGGGCAGAAGTTTACTCAAATGCTGATATGAAAAGGAACGTCTTCAGTGTCCTGCGAAAACATTCATTGGAGGGGCAGTGGCGGAAAGGGGAAGGGAGGGAGTTCCAAAATGTGGGGACTAAAAAAGAGAAACGAAGGCCACCATGTTTCTTGCGATGGATTTGAGGCATATGCAAGAGGTTATCAGCCGAAGAGCGTAGGTTTCGTGTTGGTATGTACGGCTTCAGGCTGGAAGAAATAAAGGCAGGAGCAAGATTGTAGAGGGCTTTAAAGATAGTGCATCCAAGTTTGAAAGTGCAACGTTTGGCCACTGGAAGCCAATGAAGGGTCCGTAATAGAGGCGAGACGTGCTGGTGCTTAGGCTGGTGATATACTAAGCGAGCAGCCTGATTTTGTATCAGCTGTAACCTCTGGAGCTGGTAGGCAGGGATCCCTGCGTATAAGATGTTAGCAAAGTCAACTCTGGAGATAACAAGAGCCAGGATGACTAGGATGAGTGCATCTCTGGTGAGGAATCTACAGATCTTGCGTATCCTGCGCAAATGGAAAAAGCAGGATGATGTTACCGCAGAGATCTGAGACTTCATTGATAGATCACCCGAGATGACTACACCGAGGCTTTTCACAGAGTTGACAGGGCGAGGGGGGATCCCAAGTGAGTGGGGCCAGAAGCTATTGTTCCAAGGGTTGGCCGGCCCACCCACCAGCACAAGCTCAGTTTTTGTAGGATTTAATTTGAGCTGGCTGTGAGCCATCCAGTCAGAGATGTCTAACATGGTGGTTTGAAAACCAATGTGGGAGGAGGGAGAGGAATCGATAGGGAAAATCAGCTGCAAATCGTCTGCATAGTTGAAAATTGTTGCGGAGGATTTGCGGAGAGAGACCATAAGGGGCTGCATATACAAGTTAAAGAGCAGAGGGGATAGAGCTGAGCCCTGAGGGACTCCGCAGGAAAGAGAAGAGAAAGAAGCAGAGAAAGTAGAGAGATGTACAGCTTGAGAACGCCTGTCAAGGAAAGATCGGACCCAATCGAGGGCAACACCCTGAATGCCGGCGTTAGTGACACGGTCGATCAGTATAGAGTGATCGACCGTGTCAAAAGCCGCCGACAGGTCTAATAGGACGAGGGCTTGAGAGATGTTGTTGTCAGCCCCAGTTCTGAGAGTTTCCATGACGGCAACAATGACCGCCTCAGTAGAGTGAAGGGGGCGGAAACCGGCCTGTTGGCGATCCAAAAAGGATGAGCTCTCAATAAAGGCGCTCAAACAGCGTGTGACATGGGTCTCCAAGATCTTTCCTAGGTAAGGGAGGAGGGAAATGGACCTGTAATTGCTAAGGACCAAAGGGTCTGCATTAGCTTTCTTTAAGATTGGTAGCACCACTGCCTGTTTGAAGGAGTCAGGAACTACTCCAGTGGCCAACGAGTTGTTAAGGAGCGCCAAGGCAGGGTCGGAGCAGGCCAAGAAGATTTCTTTAAGGATCTGGGGAGGGCAGCAGTCATTAGGGGAGCTGGAACTAACTTTATGCAGGAGTCTCTGGAACTCGGTAATAGAGATAGGGGGGAAAGCATCCAGATGCAGCGAATTGTTGGGAGGTAAAGGAAATGAGAGAGAGGGTGAGGGCGGAGGAATATTGTTTTTGATAGTAATAATTTTATCCAGAAAGTAAGTGTTTAGTGGGTCACATAGAGCCTGAGTGGGCAGAGGGGGAGGGTGACCCGGTCAGGAAGAGAGAGCTCGTTGACAAAGGAGAATATATCTTTTGCCTTGGATGCAGACTCCATTATTTTGCGAGAAAAGCAGGTTGTTTTGGCCTCGAGAATAGAGGATTTATAGGTTTTTAGGCGGTCCACGAATTCAAGCTTGAGATGAGGATCGTAATTGCGACGCCATTGGCGCTCGGCCTGGCGGAGAGCCAGTTTATCAAGTTTTAATTTATCAGTGAACCACCGCTGAGCGTCATGAGGGCGCATAGATTTTATGGTTTTCAGTGGGGCTACAGAATTGCAAGCGGACAACAGCCATTGTTCAAGGATGGAAGCTTGATGAGTGGCTGAGCCGGAAAGGAAAGGGACTGTGGATGCCAACATAGAGTGCAGTTCTGTCAGATTAGCTTTCTTCCAGTTACGGGCTAGAACGTTGGTTGTAGGAGGGGGACGGCAGGGAATAGATAGGTCAATAGAAAAATAAATAAAATAATGATCTGACCAAGAACAGGGAGTCACTAAGGGGGGCGAAATGTCAAGGTTTGCTGTCCAGACCTGGTCCAGAATGTGACCCTTGCAGTGGGTAGGTGTCTTAATGAATTGACGGCAATTCATGCTTGAGAGAAGGTCTGAGAATTCGGCTTTCCCGAGGGTCGGAGGGCCAATAATTAAAGTCACCAATAATGATAACTTTGGCGTTATTAATAATTAGTTGGGAAATAAGAGCGCCAACCTGTTGTGGGAAAGAGGGCATATAAGCAGGGGGTCTGTACATGAGGGCACAGATAAGGGAGGATCTGGTAGAACTGAGTTTGATTACAAGAGTTTGTGTATTAGGAATCGCAGTGCAGGCTAAGGTGGAAAAAATATGTTCTGTACGGATGATGGCTGCGACCCCTCCACCAGCTTGTCCCCCTGGGCGGTTAGATTGTATAATGTAGTAGCCAGTGGGAATAGCGGCGAGCGTGTCGGGAACAGAGTCGTCAGTAAGCAAGGTTTCAGATAGAAGTAAGATATCCATGGCGCTGTCATCTAACAGGTGAAATATTTCCAGCTGATGTTTCACCATAGACCGGGTATTAAGATACAAAACGGTCAAGGGAAGCGTCCCCGGTGATGGTGGGGACTCGGGCGATGAAAAAGGTTTAGGGGAGATAGGGGAAGAATCAGGAATCAATGTAACAGGGGGAGTCAGAATGCCACAATCCAGAGCCGCCCTAGCGGCACGAGGCGATAGGGGCCCTGCATGCCGAAGAGCAAATAGATCGGCAGACGAGTATGAAAAGGATTGGGCAGAGTGATTGGCCGCTGGCCGCGATCGGCCGCGGACGGGCGCAGACGGGCTGGACTTAGGCTCGACTTCGGCGCTCCCGCTGCGCTCGTCCGCTGCGCTTCCGCCATGTTGCCATAATATGTAAATCCTAGGTGAGCCACTAGACCGCTAACCTGCGAAGTGTAGGTGAGGGCGGAAGTGGTAGTGGGAACCCGGAAATGGCGCTCGAGAAGGCGGCCCTCCGCACAAACGGCACTATGCCGGGGCGGAACTGGGCCAAGAGCGAAATGAAGGCAGGTAAGAGGCACTCAGAGAAATGTGCAGTCTGTCACAGTAAATAATACAACACACAATATTTTTCTAACGATGTTTAAAAACCAGCTATTAGAGGAGGAGCCAAGACGGCGGCCAAAATTGCCGCATAGAAGCCCGGCTCCGCAGCTCGCCCTCACCTCCGGAACTATCCTGGCAGTGATCCTGCACCCCAGCCACGGCCCAGTGCAGCGGAATCGTGGCGGAACCCGACCGCGTTACTCCGATCTTCGTGCGGCCTCTGACGGCCGAATAAGACCGCTTGCAAGTTTCTGGCCTTTCCTCCAGCGCGAGCCGGGACCTCGCGTAGCGAAGCAGCCGCCCCGCACAGCGTCAACACCGGCCTCCACTGGCCATTGATACCCGGCGACCCGAGTGGTGAAACTGAAACCGCTCTCCTGCAATCCTGAAATTGCCGCCGCAACGCAGCACTGACTACCGCGGCGTGAACACCCTGCTGGTCCCGGCAACCTCGAGCAGATGATCGGACAGCAGATTGGCTTGCCTGACCGGACTCTGCTTGCACCGTGGTGAGAGGCGTGTAGCGCTGCGCATTTGAAGGAGCTTCCGTGTGCCTCATTTCTGTTTCTTCACACACCGCGATTTGCTGATGCTGCCGTGACGCCGGTAAGACCGACTTTCTTTGGCGTGTGTGGCTTGAAGTCCTTGGGCGTTGGAGGTGCAAACATGGCGCCCACGCTAGTGGATGTTTGGCTGGCCCTCCGAGACTGGCGCGTTGAGTTGCAAGACCTGCGGGCGGCTGCACATATTTCGCACTTTACCATCTCTCCTGCTGTGGAATACTTGGATACGGTACCGTGCACTGTGGACTGCGAGCCCGAATGCTCCCCGGTTACTATAGCTGAGGTCTCCCGGGCGCGCAGGAAGCGTGTTGGAGGGTCCGGGGAGCACAACGCCAAGATCAGTGGCTTTGTTCATTCACTTTCCTTCCTATTGCCAGCCTACCTGCCTGAATGCCAACACCCTGCCTTTGTGTGGAATGTGATTCTGACTCGGGGGGACCCTCCTGGACTATTCCTCTGGTTCTTGGTTCGAACTACGATTGCCCCTCCGGGTACTACTGGTTTGCTGCTACCACCTGTGTGCAACTGGGATATATTTTTGACCTTTTTCCGTACTGGCCAGGGCTGACTTTTGCATACTCATGTCGCTTATTCGTGCATTGGATGCTGAAGCGGATTATTGCTTGCACTGGTGACCGCGGGTGGCTGGGGTGATTGTATATTGACGCCAGCGTTCTATTTAAGTGGGCCCTTGCTTCTGGGGTTGGGGGTGTACAAGGGGCTGGTGCTATGGCCCTCCTCCGTTTCTCCCTCTTTTGGGGTTTCTTGGGGCGACAGGCATGCCTAATGGGGGGGGGGGGGGGGGGTGGCCTTCCGCTGGTATGCAGGGTGGGGGATGGGATGTGTTGTGTGTAACTCTGTGTCTCTATGGCCTTCTATCTTCTTCTCCTTTTCTATTTTTCTTTCTTTTACGTATCTTTCTCTTACCTGGGTTTGGGGATTCTGCGCGATTTGGGGATTGTCTGCATATTGTGTCCTTTATCGACCTGGTCTTATGGACGGGGCACTGTGTTTTGCTAACTGCCTGCTGCTCGCTATGCTTCCCGAATTGTGCGCCTTAGGATAATTTTCAATCGCGGCGCGAATTGGTTCTGGGGATGTTTCGCATTGAACACTGTTCTCTCCTGATTTCATGTGACCGGAACCGATATGTTGCCCTTTGTTATCCTGATGTCATTTATCCTTTAGATTTAATTGAAAATTAGACCTCATTGCTCCTGTACTGGATCCTGGCGGACTTGCCTTATTGATATGTAATATGTTTTTGAGCCCTCGGGCTATGTGCTTGATTGTAAGTGTAACTTTTATCAATAAAGGTCTTCCAAAAATTAAAAAAAAACCAGCTATTAATCAGCTATAAAATGAGCAGCATACACCAGCAGCCTCAGTCGCCGCGTCTGTCAATTGAATGAAGGCATTTACGCGCTACATATAGGATTCCCCCTCTGCAGCCACTAGACCGCTAACCTGCGAAGTGTAGGTGCAGGGCGGAAGTGGTAGTGGGAACCCGGAAATGGCGCTCGAGAAGGCGGCCCTCCGCACAAACGGCACTATGCCGGGGCGGAACGGCTTTGCCAGTTCATTTTGCCGATGCTGCACAGCATCAGGAAAAAACAAATGTTTTAACGGAGTTGTGAAGCATTGTGGATTTTTTTAAAATAACTAAATAAAAAAAGCTGTGATAATAATGTGGCTGTGGGCATTATACTTGCACATGTAACTCTTATGTGTCGTTTGCCCCTACGTCACCATGCACGCATGTGCCAGCGTCATGACTCAGGCGCCATTTACTTTGATTTTTATTTACTGATCCATGATGGTGGACGTCACATGGATTTATAAATTAAAAACGTTTTTTTCTTCCCAAAATTGTTTAATGTACTGTAGAAGCTCCCAGAAAATTAAATGAATACAAAAGGAAAGGATAGGGATAGGTCTTGGGGGCTCAAAGGAGGAGCAGGTGGGGAAAGCAATGGGGAGGCGATTAGGAGTGGGCTGGAGGAGACAAATTATATTTAAACTAAATGCGGGTGGGGGAGACTGCAAATGTATTTTTTTAAAGAGTTTTATATAGCGCTGGCCAGACCTAACGGAGCACTTTACAACAATTATGATGACAATTACGGACAAAACATTAGTGCAGCAAACATTGTCTTGTGTCAAATCAAGTTATGCCTGGAGGGGAGCATAGAAGGGGAAGCAAACGACAGGGGGTGTAGGAACCCTCTTGCGTTGGGTGATTGTTTATCATCTGAACAAGATTCCTATAGTAGAGTAACTCTGTCATGCAGGGTGGTTGCTATCCAGTTGGTTGAGATGTCTGTTGAGGAAGATATCCTTGAGCTGCCTTTTAAAGGTTTTGAAGGAAAGGTAAGTCCTGATATGGACAGAGACAGAGTTCCAGATTTTAGGGGCATTTTCCAAGATGGAGCGTGTCAAGGTTTTATGGTCGCAAGTTTTGGGCAGAATAAGAAGTAGGGTGTTTGTGCTCCTAAGATTTCTCATCTGACCTGCCTTTTTGAGTTTGGACGCAAGATAAGCCAGTGTGAAGGACTTTGTGGATGAGAGATGCAATTCTGAAGCTAGAGCGCGCTTCAACCGGGAGTCACTTTAGTTCTCTCAGAGAGGGTGAGATGTGGTTGTATTTCATGACTCCGGTGACCATCCTAGCACCTGCATTTTGAGTTGTTCTGAGGGGGTCTAAGTGTAATATTGCTGTGCCTGTGAGGGTTGCATTCCAGTAGTCCAATCTGGACAGAACCAGAGAATGTGTGGTATATTTAAGATCATTAGGAGGGATGAAGGGTTTGATTTTGTTGAGGAGTTTCAGGTTGTAGAAAGCACTCTTCGCAGTGCTCCTTATATGTTTGCTCATGTTCAATCGTGGGTCCAGAGTGATTCCAAGAGATTTTGAGGAGTCAGCCAAGGTAAGATTGCAGTTAAGAGCATTGATGGATTTTAGCCATTCTTTAATTTGGGGGTCTGTTCGTTGTTGGATTGAGTAGGATTTCCATCTTATCTTGGTTGAGTTTTAGGGGGTTGTGTGATAGCCAGTGCTGGACATCTTAGAGAGTAGCATTTAGTCTATGTATGTCATCTACTGAGGATGTTTTCAGATACAGCTGGGTATTGTTCACATAGAGGTGGAAGGGATGTTGGCTTTTTTTTAGTATGATGGTGAGCTGGCTCCATGTAGATGTTGAAAAGTGAGAAAAAATTAACTTTGTGGGACAGCCTGGGTGATAGGAAATATGTCAGAAGTAGAACTGTTTATTTTTATTTGTTGTGAGTGGTTTTGTAGTAAGGATGTGAGCCATTGTAGGACCACCCAATCTGCTCCAATCATTTCTCGGAGGGAGTTAAGGAGAAGTTTGTGGTCAACAGTGTCAAAGGCTGCCGATAGATCAAGTAGTATAAGTAGGCAACATCGGTCTACATCAAAGGATCTGTATACATCTATAACATTCAGGATCGCTGTCTCTGTGCTACACACTTTTCTGAAGCCCGATTGGTGAGGGTCCAGTAGGTTGTCACTGAGTTGAAGAAGAACACATCTTTCGAGGATTTTGCTTAAGATGGGGAGGATGTAATTAGGCCTGAAGTTATTGAGGTCATTTGGGTCCGGCCTGTTTTTTTTAGTAATGAAGTGACTTAGCCAATTTTAAGACAGTTTGGAATAACTCTAGTCCTTAAGAAGCTATTTACAGTCTTGGTCCAAAGAGCGGTTAGGGCGTGATTCAGCTTTTTAGCCAGGTCGGCCTGAGTTGAGTCAGGTAAATGGAAGGAGGGCTTAGACAAATACATTTCTGCGATGTCTACTTCCGAGAGGGGGTTGAACATTTTCCAGCTCCTGAGCATCATGGGGGACCCTTGGAATTGGTTTCCTTTGGTTATGTTCAGTAGACAGCCCGATGGGTGTGAGTCCAGATGGGAGATCTATGCTTGTGAGTCAAGGGGGTGTGTGCGAGAGCTGTTTCCTTCAATATTGGAGGGCAGGCTTTCGCTCAATCTTGGTAATCTTATCATTAAAGAACTTTGCAAAATTGTCACATGGTTATTAGGAGACCTGCATGTTATTATGGGTGGCTTGGAGGTTTGTTGTTTAAAGATATATAAAAGGTCTTTAGGATGGCTTTTGGCATTGTCTAATGTGCTGCGGAAGAAGACAGCTTTTTCTTTCCAGATGTGCTTTTTAAATTTTCTGCGTTCTTTTTTTAGCGGCTCAAGTTGAGTTATGGATGGGTTAATACACCAAAGTCTTTTAGCGGCTCTGAGTTGTCTTCTTTCAGAGTTGAGGTCTTTTTTGAACCAGGATCTTGATGGTGCGTTTCTGACCCTTTTTTGTTTCAGAGGGGCTAGTTGGTCTAGGATGGCTGCCTTTGTTGCTTTGTAGTGTGGTTGTAAGTTCGGTTCACATTATTTCCCTCCCCGGACTCTAAGGTCATCCACTCTTGGAGTTGAACAAATTCCGAAGATAAAAAGAGTACTTTGTGGAGGAAAGCGGTTCTCCTTTCTAGCGCCCAAACTCTGGAACACGCTACCAGTACATCTGAGAAGATTACCTAACAGATTGGCATTCAGGAAAGAAATCAAAACATGGCTCTACTGCCAACACTAAAGTATGCGTTTTATGTCTTAGCTCATCTCTACCACAGCGCCAAGACGCCTCGGCAGTAGTGCGCTTTACAAATACCGCCAGTCAGTCAGTCAGTCAGAGGTTATCTGAAGTGGGGGAAGTAGTGCCATCATCCTTTCTTCAAGATTAGCTAGGGGAATCTGTCTTATACTTCTCGCTCAATGAAGGGATTTGTATGTAAGGGATTGGTGAGGAATTGTTTGGTTAGTGTGAAACAGAAGGATGTGGTGGACCGACTAGTCGACAGGAAGGTTGTGGTCAATAGTAACTGTATCTTCATGAGCTATAATGGCGTCAAGCATTGAGCCCCTGTTGTGAGTTTGATCTTTGCAGTGCTGGATAAGCTTAGTATTGAGTAAAAGCGTAAACTTTTGGATTAGAGTATTGTTCTCATAGTTTTAATGAAGGTTGAGGTCACCTAATCTTATTGGAGTTTGGGAGTGAGCAGTGTGCTATCAGGTCAGATAGGTGTTCTCCGAAGGTGAGTGTATTGCCTGGAGGGTGGTAAAGGAGGTGACAGTACAGCGTTTTGTAGTCCTTCAATGCTATGGTGGAGGTTATATATTCAAATGTATTGTAGGTACAGGAGTCAGTTTCAGTAATGATAATACTGTTCTTTTGGATGATTGCAATGTCACCACCACAATCTTTTTGTCTTTCCTTCTTGACGACTGAAATTCCGGGGGGCACAGCAGCCAAGTTTCTGTGATGAACGTGATATCAGTATTGTGGTTCAGGATGGTTTCCATCAATTCTGTTGTGTGTTTGATTGAAGATCTGAGTTAATAAGCATGCAGTTGGTTATTTCATTATTATTGAGCTTCCTAGGGGGAGGTGCTATGGGTATACTGATGTAGTGAGCTGGTGGCCTCGTCATTCTAGGTGGGATGTGGTCTCTCCCAAATCAAGTGATAACCTGGATCTTGTAAGTGAAGTTGTCTCTGGTTGATGGTGAGTCATAACAATTGGCAAGATCCGTCGTCTCCCTCAGAGACATTGTGGCGCTTGTTCTTTTCGGTCTCTCAGAATGGTTCTTAAAAGGTGTTGAGTTCCAGCTGTGCGACTGTGTCTTGGGAAGACTACGTGTTGATTGTTGGTCCCGGTGGGTAGTAGGTGTAAGCGAAGGGCAGGCTCCGGATGCATGTTTAGGTTCATTAAGATTTTGTTTATAGCCTGTATTACTATCTCAAATTGGATTTCTCAAGTTCAAAATATTTTTTGCAAATTATTTCATAATGAACAAACAAGCAAGACATACAAAAAATAATATGAAACAACAACAATCTATTACAATATCTAACTTACAATATTTGTTACACATTTCAATAGATATAAGAATCTAAGATCGCATTACATAAAGATTCATATTTTACAAGATCAGAATTAACCAAACCAAACTTAGTTTGCAAATCCTCAAATGGTATAAAAGTGTTGTTTGAATAAACATCTTTAAGATAAAAAATTCCAGCTTTCATCCAAGAAAACCAAAAACTAATATTTCTATTCAATGTAATAACATGCAATACCATAAGTATAATTGACCAGTAGTATACATGGTATATTGAAAAATTTAGTCCAAGTCATTGAAAATCAATTTAGTGGATCTGATGATAATAGATTTATGAAAAAGTGAAGATTTATTAGACATTGTCAACAGAGTGGGAAGTGGAAAGGGTTTCACAATGGATTTTTCATGGCGGAACCATGCAGGTGGATGAAGTAAAAATGATTGATTAAACCATATGGCACTTTGTTTTAAAATAAACGCTTTATGATAGAAAATCTGGGATACTAAATCCAGCATTCCCTTTAGACATTTTTATTTTTTATAGCTAATACGATGTGCCTTATTATTCCAGAGAAATTTGGAAAGAAGTTTATCAACATCTTTATACCATTTTAATGGGAACTGAATGGGGATCATAGCAATGGTATAGAAGATTTTAGGAGCAATATTCATTTTAATAGATTCCAATCTACCCCACCTTGACAGATGTAATGACGACCATTTAGACGTTTTATCTTTAATATAATCTATCACAAAGGTACTATTTAAAGTTAATGTTGATTTTATAGTGGAAGAGAAAAAAGTACCTAAATATTTTAATGTATTCTTTTGCCAAATAATTTCATTCATAGAAATCATATCAGGAGTACAGTACACATTTAAAGGAAAAAATTATGTTTTGTTAGTATTTAACTTATACAGAAAGCAAAGAATACTTTGCTATAATATCAATTAAGGAAGGAAATGAAGACAGAGGATTACTAATAAATAAAAGTACATCATCGGCATATGCTAGGGTTTTAATAATAACATCATTAACATTGATTCCTTTAATATTGTCAAACTTCCTTATAGTTGCAAGAAAGGGTTCAATACCAATTCAAAATATTAGTGGGGAAAGAGGGCATCCCTGACGAGTAAGCCCTAAAAAGGGAGAATTGAATCGAAATTTGACCATTAATAAATAAACGTGCAGTAGATGCATAATATAAAGCGGAAAACATGCGGATAAAAGTATCACCAAAATTAAAAGATGATAAAGTGTGAAAAAGAAATTGCCAATTAAGTTTATCAAAGGCTTTTTCAGCATCCAAAGCCATGACTCCTGAAGGACTAGCCAACAACTGACCTTGTTCAATGACATGTAAAAAAGTTCTTGTATTATTAGCTGAATATCTATTCTTCATAAACCCAGATTGATCAGAGTCTATGATAGAATCTAATATAGGGGATAAACGTGGGGCCAATATTTTAGCATATAATTTACAATCTTGATTATTTAAGGAAATTGGGCGATAATTAGAAACCAGAGTGGGGTTTTTATCTGGGTTAGGAAGAACAATAATTAAAGCCTCAGTAAAAGACCCAGATGTACTTCCTGATGAACTAAACGCTGTGAAAAGTTGAAGTAAGACAGGGGAAAGTTGGGCTTGAAATTCCTTATAGAATTCTGCAGGGATACCATCAGGACCGGGAGATTTATTTAATTTGAGGGATTTTATCGCAGAATGAATTTCAGCCATAGTAATGGGTAATTCAAGTCCGAGTTTATCTGACTGTGAGATCTTAGGTAGATCACATGATGAAAGGAAAGAATCTACCAAAGAAGTATCATTAAAATCAGGTTTATTATATCATTTAGAATAAAATTCCAAAAATTAATTAACAATTATGAGAAAGGGCAATCTTACCATTGTGGCCATGAATAGAAGTGATTTGAGTTTTATCTTTTTTAATACGGAGATAGTTTGCTAAAAGTTTTCCGGATTTATATGCATTGAAACTAAATTTAGCTTTAGCCTTAGAAATCTGAATACCAGCTTTTTTACTAAGAATTGTATTGAACTCATAACAGAGTTTTTGTAATTTATTCCTATATTGTGGATCATTAGACGTAATAATGAGACATTCATACTTTGCAATTTGTTTTTCTAAATGTGTAATATTAGCATTGAAGGTCTTATTTTCGTGAGCCATAATAGAAATGGTAGCACCTCGAACATAAGCTTTAAATGCATCCCATCTATTAACCAGAGAAGTAGAACCTTCAGGGTTCAATTGAAAATATTAATTAATGGAAGATAAAAGTTTTGGCTTGTTACAGTCATTGAGGGCTATGCTAGAATTCCTTCTCCATCTAGATTGTTTGGTGAAGGATGGATTTGGATTTAAAATACAAGAAATCATAGCATGATCAGAAACATCAATATTACCTATTGAAGGTGTCTTGATAGAATTATTAAGCTGTTTTGTAACTAAGATATAATCAATTCTGGAATGGGAATTGTGTGGATTTGAAAAGAAAGTAAACATTTTTCCGTAGGAAAATGGAGACGCCAGATATCAACCAATTTAGTAGTTTGTAGAAACGTCTTAAAAGCAAATTAAACTTTAGGGGGATGGAATCTCGTACGAGATAGTCTATCCAATAAAGGATCATAAATAACATTAAAATCACCAGCAACAATTAAAGGAACATTTCCAATTTTTAACACATCTGTTGCAAGAATATTCCAAAAACCAGGTTCATCCGCCGTAGGTCCATACACATTCAATAAAAATAGTATAGAATCATGAACTTAAACTTTAACAAGTAAATATCTCCCATCGGTATCTGTATTTTTACTCAAAATTTGACATTGAGATTTCTTTGAAAAAAGTATAGCTATCCCATTTTTCTTGCCACTAGCAGGAGAAGAAACAATACTGTCAACCCATTTTCTATTCATATAATTTAAGATTTTGTCATCAACATAAATCCGCTTTGGAATTGCCCAAATAATCTAAACTTTTAGTACGCTTAACTGGATGGCTCAAACCTTTAAGATTTAAGGAAATTATTTTGATATTAGCCATAATAGATAAAGAAGAGAAACAGGGGAAAGAAGAGGGTAGTCAGAAACAGTACATATAATAAAAAATGAAAAAGAGAAATTAGGAACTCCAGAAGAAGTAAAGGGACAGGAAAAGGTAAAACAAGGAAAAAACGACAAACAAAGCACACAAATAAAAACAACAAACATTAATATAAGCAGTGAAACGCACACACGCTCTACAAGCATGACCGAAACCGTTGGAGCCCTGAATTATGAAGGAATAATCAGAAGTATGTCAGCTGAAAGCATATCGTAAAGAGTTCAAGTTGTAGGATCATGAGCGTCCATTGAATATGGAATTTGTTGATCAAGAAAATGGCGCAGTTCTTCAGGCTGTTGAAAAGATTTTGAGCAGGAATCCTTCCATATACGCATTGTAGATGGATCAAAAAGACGGTACTTATATCCAAGACTTCTTAGTTGAGCGCGAAGAGCAGTAAATTCCTTGCGTATTGCAACAGTTTCTTTTGCAAAATCCTGATGAATAAAAATTTTGTAGCCATTAACCATCAATGAGGGAATTTCTCTTGCCGATTTCCTGATCATAACCAAGTGATGATGACGAAACACCTTAAATATCATTTGCCTAGGCTTGGAATGTTGAGGGTTACAATGGGAAGGAATTCTGTGAGCCTTATCAATTTCAAATTTTCAGGGAATTTGAGATTTAAAAGACCAGGAATTAAGTTCTCCAAGTATACTCGACAGTTAGTTCCCTCAACCTCTTCTGGCAAATTAAATATGCGAAGGTTATATTGCCCATTGCATTTTCCATATCCAAAAGATGTGAGCACATTGGAGATATTTTTGCCACAAGTGGGGTAAAAGCGTCCACTTTGACTTTATTATCTTGAATTTTAATTGAATTGTCAGATATTTTCATTGATAAACAAGCCATTTCTTTTCGCACATTTTTAATTTCCGTTGCAATAGTGTCTGTATTAGCACAAAATGCCTGAATTTCTTCTGAAATTGAGGAAAGGGAAGGTTCAGATGATTCTACCACTTTCGATTTTAGTGGAGGCGGTGAAACCTATTGTCTCCTTTTATTGTAAATAGGATTTTTATTCTCCATGTTTGAGCAAAAAAACTATTCAATTTGAATATAAATCAAGAAATTTGAGGACAATAGATTGAAAGAAGTGAAGCAATCGTCCAAATAACAAGTGTGGCAGCTAAACTGTACTGTGGGTGTGGCTAGGGCCAAGCCAGGCCCTTTCCTGGGTTATACTCCGCCTCCTGACAGAGAATCCAGGCAGTGCAGGAAGCAGGAACCAGGGAGCTGAAAACCTTACTTTCGGCGCAGAGAAGAGGCTGAAACTTAACCAGACTGCAGGAAATCGCTTCACCAGCACAGCGACCCCACCAGGTATTGACTGCTGACAGAAAATCATCGGTTTTGAGTAAAAACAGGCAAAAAACGCGAAGGAGCTCCTCAAGCGGCGGCCATTTTGACTTGCGCGCTCGCGCGTCTCCACAAATTGGATTTCTATCAGAGAAAGTCTCTAACTAATATTCGAGGGAGGTGGGGGGTTTTAATATCAAGCTGTCCGGTGTGAGGCAGTCCAGAGAGGGGGTGTGACTTACGTTGTCATTGGTTACTATAATGTTAATTATGGGTATTGTGGGCAAGTGGGGTGGGCAGTCATGTCTTGATTCAGTCATCAGATTGGTGAATGCTGATGGTAGGTTGTGAGAGTTGGGTGCATTTATTAGTAGGTCACCCTCAGGAACGTCCTGGAGGATAGAGGATTGCGGGATAGGATAGGTGGAGGTAGGGTTGTCGGTAGGTTGGGGAGTCAATTTAGTGACGCTCCTAGGAGCCAGCCTGGTTAACACGTCCTTAGTGTGTGAGTGAGGGGTAGTAGTGTGGTACAGTAAAAAACAGGTATTGTGGAAACAGAGGGGGAGGCAGAGAAAGTGGTGGTGGAGGGGGTATATTTAAAGTTGTTGGTGTGAGTCATGAGATTATTTCTGTTGTCACAAGTGGAGGAGGTTGGTTAGGGGAGGGTGAGTTGTGCGAATGGGTAATGTGCGAAGGAGTAACGGCGTTCCGTAGCATAGGGAATCAAGTGGATCTAGGTTGTCTTTGGTGGCTTGAATCATGAGCATTCCGTTTCTGTAGATGGCTGCAGAGGTGTTACTTTTGAACGTAGGAGAGTTAGTGATTGTCAGTTTGCGGCTATGTGGTTGGATATATGAAGGTTCTTTCTTAGTATAGTGTTCCATTTCGCAGGTCGGGTGTGGAAGTTGAGATCCATTTTCTGATGGCCTTGGGAGATGTTGTAATATATAGCAGCGAAGAGTATTTCAGGACATAATTTCGTCAGCCTGTGTTTGATGTTCTTGGCTGCCTTAACTGAGACATTTGAGGGGATGGTGATGGAGAAAGAGTTCGGACCACAGGGTTTCTTGCAGGTGGGTACGGAAGGGCAGAGGAATGTTGAGGAGGCAGGCATGATCTTAACCTCAAGGGAGCACCCTAATGTTGTTTAAGAGTAAGACAAAGCGAACTCCAACTGGGGAGGATATACCCTAGATATTGGTGTAGGATGAGCAGAACAAGGCAGTGCTTGAGGTGGACTGGAATAAGCCCAATCCCTACTGGCTAGAGTTCGGTTGCTTAACCAGTATCTTAAAATCTTCATTTTGTTTCAGCCTTCATTACTGGGGAGAGGCTGGTCCTGTTATGATATCAGTGAGTAGACAGTGAGGTTGAAAACTTAGTGTCCTTTGTTTGGTTTTTTTGCCGGGTGGATCCTCTTTCAGTTTGAAGGATTTCCTTTCCTATGATTCTCTTCAATATGGAACTGGCCGGGGGGAACTGTTCCAAGATGGCGGCGACTATGGTCCTGGTACAATAGAATTTAAAGTTCCAGGTTCCCATGTCATGGGTGCCACTGGGGGGAGAGTGTGTCAGTCAGCAGCGTCTCTAAGGCTGCTGGGGACACTGCAGGGTGAAGCCAAAAACATTGCAAAGCCTGGCGGGACGGCACAGAGGAACAGCAACCGTGTCATTCGGATCAGCTCCCTGGCAGCGGGGGAAGCAACCAGTGTGAGCACCTGGGAGAATCTCTGCACCATTCACAATCACCCCCCTTTTATCTTCTTCTTTCCAGCCGCTGCAAAGATGCTCACGCCCGCTAGCTAGCAGGATCACCTGTGGGGTGGGGTGGCAACACCGTTGCCCTCCTTCACTTTCATGAATCGACCAACAAGCCACCTGCTTGTGCGGGATCCGACCAAACTTGAGGGTCAGGCATGGCCTCCAGAGTCCAATACCATCACTGGACACTCATTGGGTGGGTCAGACTTGCCCACCTTTCTCCGGGGGTATCAGAGGTTGGCGTTGTCCTCGCTCATCGGATGGGGCAGCAGGTCCGAGGAGTATCTTACCGGGTACTACACGACCATGGAGACATCCATGGTAGGTCCAAGGAGCTGGGCCGAGGGGGAAGGGGGGTGGGGGTCCAATAGGGATTTCCAACCATAGTGATCCCAAAGCCCAGGAGGCCCTTCCTAGAGCTCCTTCCCGGTTGCCATTTTATGCAGTGAACTGAAGAACACAAGAAAGAGAGCAAAATAAAGGGGTGGCTGAAGCACATGAGGGTGGGAAAAACACAGAGCAAAGGTAAGCACATCAGGGAGAACATAACTTGGAGCATGGGGTGTGGGGAAAAGCACAACAGCGTGCAATATAGAGAATGGGAGAGAGAAGAAAACACTCTAATGCAGTGTTTAAGTAAAAATAAACAAGTAGCTATCATTTTTACCATTGAAATGTAACATCTAGACTCTTTGTCAATCATACAGTTTTATTGTCTTCTTTTTACTTGTACGTTCTGTGTATTGTACTGCTTTTATGACATGTATTGTGAAATAAAGCTAATGGTGATAAGGTATAAATTTTGACGTGAACAATACAGACTCCACTTTAAGGAAAGGAATAACCAGTCCAGAAACTACAGTCATGGCAAATGTGAGTACTACTGCACACGTCTGCACTATCAGGGTGCAAAAAGGGGCTAAGGTTTTGGAGGGGGAGGAAGAGGGGAACAAAGGAATGCGTTACAAAGAAGCTAGTAGCAGTCAGGGGAGGCTGTGAAAGACAGTGCAAACTATATGCCAATGAGATTGAGGACTTGATGCATAAAAGTATGATTGGGAAACTGTGGCTTAAACAATAGATTCAAAAGGGATAGAATGGCATTGGGTCTCAAGGCAATGAAGCCCGACTTAGTGCGTATCCAGGAGACACATGTCCAACGGGGGAAAAAGACAATACTCAGTGAGTTGGTATTCACTACTCTGCTGTACAACGCATGGGATGACATCTTAGGGGGGTAGCTTTTGTGGCCATCAAAGCTACTGGGAAATCAGTTAGGATACATTTGATAAAAAGGAGAGACTGGCTAAAGTGGAGTTTTGCACAGGCACTAGGAGCTTTACTTTGTGTTTAGTGTATGGCACTAATCTGGATGACCCCGCTGTTTTTAACCAGCACGCACATCCTAGCCAATCCACTCTTATATTTTGTGCAGATCTTAACTTGCACATGCCCGTAGGAGGCAGGATGCTGGATTCAGTCCATATGTGGACATGAATCCATTAATATTTA
The DNA here is from genome assembly GCF_964263255.1 of Lissotriton vulgaris. NCBI lineage: Eukaryota > Metazoa > Chordata > Amphibia > Caudata > Salamandridae > Lissotriton > Lissotriton vulgaris. The sequence continues at coordinate 152,747,652 of NC_141698.1, read as the reverse complement.
AAGCAGTGCAGCAAATTTTTAAAGATCATGGGCTGACTGAGGCATGGGATACACCGAACAACCCTGACCCTGGACATAAATATTTTTCTTTTTCCCACAATAAACTGGTACGCCTGGATTCATTTTTTGTGTCCTCGGTGCTGGCAGGACAGGCCTGAACTGAACGTTTCCCAAGGGTATTGCTAGATCACAACCCTTTTAGTGCTAGAATGTGCAATAGCTGGCTTTGTAAGGTCGTTGCGATCTTGGCTTTTGATAGGAAACTCTTGCTGCATGAGGGATATAAAGCCCATATGTGTCAATAGCTGAAAGGGTTTTTGACTGTCAATCAAGGTACGGCTACTCCCAAGGTGGTGTGGGACACCTCAATGCAGGAACAAGGGGGGAAACACTTAGCTTTAGCCTATTTAAACAAAGGCAGACGCGAAATCAAATGCAGGAACTACTTGACAGACTTTCTCACCAAGAGTCAAAACCTAATAGAATTTTAATGGATGAACAGGAAGGGGACAACACTGTGCAGAATATTGCAGCCCTTAAAGCCAGAATCAACCAGCACTATAGCAAAGAGGTGGCTACCAAACTTCAAAGTTTTAACACTTAATGTTATGAATATGGGGAAAATATAGGTAGGTTTCTCGCTTATCGTATTATACCGAAAAGTTCAAGAGGGGGAATTCTCTGGCCATGGGGGGCAACTGGGCCAGACACAATTCCCTTGGACTTCTGCAGGACATTCCTGCCTGAAATTTTAAACACCATGACTGCTATTCTTTTATGTGTTCAAGTGGAAGGGAAAGTCCCTACTTTGTGGGAAGATAGAAATATCATGATTTTTAGGAAGAAGGGCAACCCCCCTTTAAATCCTGGATAATATAGGCTCATATCTTTGATAACTGCAGAGGGTAAGGTCTATGCAAAGATCTTGATTAGAAGGTTGGGGATGGTAACAGCTGGCCAGGGTTCCCACCATTAGCATGGCTGTATCCTGAGGCGGAGGACAACCCACCATTTACGTAGGGTTATTACCCTCTTAGATATATATTTGGAGTAACAAGATCTCCTATGAGGCTATTGTTGGACGCAGAGAAAGCCTTTGACCAAGTCTCTTGGGGATATTTATGGGTGGTCCTAAAGTGGAAGAGACTCAGTCAGAGCTGCATTAAGGCTAGCAGGGAGTTATATCAAGACGCAAAGGGCAGACACCATATTATGGGGAAGACATTGGAACAGATTTTTAATACTAGAGGAACAAGGAAGGGATGTCCATGTTCACCCCTTTTATTTGCCCTGTATATAAAGCCTTTGATCACACATTTGGAAAATAACAGTAGGATCCAAACTGTCATGATTAGCCACACAGATTATAAAGTATTGGTTTATGCCGATGACATAGCATTAGTGACCCCCAACACCTCACGCGCTCTGGTGGCCATTGAAGGCGAGGCCAATTATTTCTACGCCTTAGTGGGATATCATCTGGGGGGATTGTCTGAAAAGTTTCAACGCACGGTCCATCATCTCTTTCTGTTTGCTTCAACTACCCTAAGTTGGTAGGGTATGCCCAAATGTGGGTCCCTTGCTCACTGGGCCACTGGATTAAAGCTAGCCTTGCTGATGAGGGGTGTTACCCCGAAATCAGTACTAGGATGCTTGTATCTGGCCCAGGGAGATCTGGCTTGGCAGTTCGGGCTAGACTGTTCCCATAAAGAACAGGGTCCATACTGATTTGCATATGGCTGGCTCTGAACTGGGGTGGGGAAGTGAGCTAAAGAACAATGATAGATTCAATCCAGATCTGTGACTGGGGTGAGTGTCTGAAAAGTTTCAGCGCTTCGTCCCTCATCTCCTTGTGTTTGCTTTGCTTGCCTTAAGTTGGCAGGGTATGCCCAGGCGTGGGTCTCTTGCTCACTTTGCCACAGCATTCAATCTAGCCTGCTGATGAGGGGTGTTAGCCTGAAACTGGTACCATGATGCTTGTTTCTGGCCCAGGGAAGAACTGGCTTAGCATTTCGGGCTGGACTGTTCCCATGAGGAACAGGATCAAGACTGATTTGCATATGGCTGGCTCCAAACTGCGTGTGGCGAAGTGAGAAAACAAAAGAACGATGGATTTAACCCAGATCTCGATTGGGGGTGTATGTGTGAATCATTCAGCATTCCGTCCATCATTTGTTGCCGCAGCAACATGTATTGCAGAATTGTTTGTAATTTATGATTGTTTGTGCTAGAAACATTTATTTTAAATCTGCAGATTATAGATTATGTTGGAAATGCGTTAAATCCATATTTTTGTTGAAAAATTCACAGCCATTAAATTGCATAATTCCAGTGGCGCTGACTATAACTTGGGATTGTGAAATGTACTGTAATAGGATATAAGAATATCAAATGCTCACATTTGTATCGCTGGTTCAGGGCCTTCCAGAAGATGTAGAATCCCAGAATCACAAATGGGAAGCAAGATTGGGGGTGGTGGGGCAATCACTTCAGTGCTCTTTGGAGATGTGCAGGAAGACTCTTTTGACAGCGGGACTGAAAAACAGCATTAAAAAACAGTCTCTGACGTGTATTATACGCCTAATAAGCTTTGTAAATGGGTTAAGAGGGTCAATCCAAAATGCCATAAATGTGGAACTGAGCAAGCAAAAATTATCCATATGCTTAGTACATGTGCCTATCTATCTAGTTAGCTGCAGGAGATTGGGACCTTTATTGGCATGATCCTTAAGAAACAGATTAGAGTTACCGCTTAAGTAATATTGTTAGGGGTAAGTGAGGATCATGGGCACTCTAAAGGTGAAGGGTATTTGGTTTTTGTGGTCATGGCCCGCACGTGCATCGGTTCAGGAAGGATTAACCCTCAATCTCTTACTTTCTCTGAGTGGAGATGACGCTTCTTGGATATGTACAACAGGGAGAGGGGTCTACGTGAGTGTAAGGGCCAGAGGCAAAGAGACAGCGTCATCTAATTTGGTCTCCAATATCTGAATGGATTGGAAGCTTTAATTAGCCATCAAATAAACGGCTCTGTAATCTGTTAAAATGACTATGTATTGATTCTTGTCTTATAGGTTGCTAAGGTCACTCTATATGGAGTATATTGCATCCATGCACCTTAATCAATGACATTTTAAGACATCTTTTATCTGTATTAACATCAAGATTTTTTTTATCTATTCTGCTGCTATGATTACCAGATCTTTAATGTATTATGCTATCGTACTTTACTATTGATTCTTGTCTTACAGGTTGTTTAGGACACTCTTTCCTGGGTCTATTGCACTAATGCACTTTAACTAATGACATTTTGTGCCGCTTGTGTATTGTATTTATGAGCATGATTATCTTTGCCTATCTTGTTGCTATGATCATTTGACCTTTAAGTTATCATGCTATCGCTCCTTGATGAAGGAGGTGTTTAACTTGCTTCTCTTTGTTTTCTTTTTTTTGCTCTGTCTATATGAATATCCTGTTGTGATCTATTTGTAGAATTTGACTATGTATTGGTCATCATACCTGAAAAATCAATAATAAGACAGAGCATTAAAAACACGCTCTGTTAACTTTTCATCAGATGACTTGCGTGAGCATTCTGTGACCTCGCTGTAATGGGGGGAAATCCCCAGAATGCATTACACTGACCTTTGTGTCAAACTTGCCACAGCTGTCCTCTTGCAATCTACCAGCAGAAAGTGTTTACATTTGATAAGGAATGCTCTACCATCATACATTCGGTCCATAATGAGCGAGCGTTTAAGGCCCAGCTGAAGACCTGTCTGTTCCAAGAAGTGTAGTTTTGTGTTTCTACTTCCACTCCTGGCGCAGTCCCAGGACGCTTCAAATGAGGAAGCAGTTGTCCCTTACAAATTCATTTACATTCATTCATTTCATACCTAACTTTTAAAATGTAACAATTATATTTACTTAACCTTCAATTCCAGTAGCTGCCGGTGCTTGCTTGTGATTTGACGGAAAAAAAGCAGTGATTTTCAATTTGCTTAATAATTTTTATATCTCCGGAACCCTCCAGTGGATTTTGTTTGTTTTGATGTCTAAAAATCCATAAAATTAAGATCTATCTTTATAACTTGGTGTTGGGTTTCTTTTGTGGTGTCTTTCTTTCTTATTCAAATGTTTCAGTACTTCTAAATGCTTTGCACTTGTTCCTTCATTAAAGTCTGACTGCTCGAAGCCACAGATACCCAGGGATGAGCTATTGTTTTACAACTGAGCCTGGTTGGACGCAAGATGGATTTGTGAGTTTATTACAGGGTGAGGTCACAAAAACACACCAATATTAAACCACTTTTCTCACAGTATACATAATATAAATGCAGAAATAATGTTGTGGTCTCATTGTATTTACTTGCCTCCAATATTTTCTTTGAGAGTGAATTACTCAGAGTACATTGCCACCTTTATGGCTGTAGTAACTTTTGAAGGATAATTTGTGGATTGAGCTGTTCTTGATCTTCTGTTGTCGAATGTTTGTATTAGCATGTGCCTTCCTAAATCCTGCTTAAATTTCCCTAAGCCCACTTCCATTTACAAATAAGTATATCCTATTTTTCAGCCACTCCCCTTGTCCCTACCACATTTACAAATGAAATGTATACTTAGATGTACGGAGATCTGCGCTACCTGAAATGAGTATACAAGGAACTCTGCAGGAGGTGCTTTCAAAACAGCTGCAATGCTACAAAACTGCCACCCACCCCGCCCTTCTGGTCTCCCGGGGAAACGCCCGATAGCCGGTTCAGCCAGCCCAGCCTTGTCTAGGGGTCCCGGCTGCGAATACCCTTTGCTACCACTACCAGAGTCCCTGCGACCCCTGCCAAACAAAGTATATCTGCTGGAAATAACTGTGTGATCTTTAGTTTGTGGAAAGAAAACCAACATAATTTTGCCTGCAGGACTGCTCGCCTTTAAAGCATACTTGCCAACATTATGTGATCACAACGAGGTGCCATTTCTCCTGTTTGAAAATCACTAATTGGCATAATGACAACATCATCAGAACACATCAGACACTTATAACCTGATGGTGACAGCTTAGGTATCTCCATCCTAGTACACGATGCCATGAAAGGCATTTGTGGCTTTTGTCCCAGAAGGCCAATTAGGGAATACAAGGCATGACATAAACCAGTAACCTTTGATGAACCTTCACCTCACGTCTCATCTTCAACAAATTTAGAACAGTGATGCAAGTTCCTGAATCAGAATTAGTAAGTAAGTAATGTGTTTATTGTACAGTTAATTAAAACATTTACAAAAGTTCCCCGTCTCCTGTAAACAGTAAAACACCAATTTAAAAGGCTGATAGCCACAGTTAAGAACACACATTAAAATTACAGAAGAGATCCACTCCCCTGGCCTTGGTGACCCATAGTCCTGTTTCTTCATTTTTGTTTGCGGAGATTAGCAGCAGTTCATGAGATGGAATTACCCCCCTGGTCAGAGTCTTGGCTACAGAACTATGGCAGATGAATAGGTGCAAGTTTAAAGTGCGTAGTGCCGCATCAACATTAATTGCTTAGTACGAAAATGTCCGAGTTAGCCTGTTGATGCTTTCCCTTAAGGCTTGGGTATGCAAAAATGCTTAATGCTTGGTGTGCAAAGCGCTGTTACAGTTATTATGCAATGGGTTAACAGGCCGGCCCCATCCCGGGTCCAGTGCAACTTCTCTGTTGACCTAGCGGTATCTGTTTCAGTAGGAGATCAGCAGCAGTTAAAACTTTTACCAGGCAGCAGCTTAGTTGAATATCTTCACCAGAGAAGCTTGCAAGCACCACTTGTCTACACAACCGTATTTGTTTCTTGTTAAAGATAGGTCTAAGTAGTGACCGGTGCTCTTGCATCAGTTCCCGGCATATGGTTATGATGTGGACTATGTCCTCCTCTCCTTCCCCGCAGAGACGGCAAATTGCTGGCTTCCGAGGGCGTAACCATGGGGGCAGATGGTATGCAAATGGTAATAAGCCCAGCCGGAGTTTCAGAAACTTCTCTTTGGTGGTTTTGGAGAAGTTAGAAAGGAGGTATGCTTGAGGAGTCGCTTTACTGTAGGTTTGTACAGTGAGCCAGCCATGTGTGCGTTCTGTCAAGATGACGCGGAAGGACATGGGGAAGCGGCTATGAAGAAAAATACATACCTTCTCGCTGCGTCTCTCCTCAGTAGTCCTTCCCTCGCTCGGCCGCAGGAAGCACACTCAAGGTGCCAGTCAGCCAATCACAACGCTGCCTTAGCAGTGTTGTGATTGGTCTGAATGCTGTGTTTCGGTGCTCAGACGTTGAGTGAAGGCCTCAGCATGTTCTCCACTTAGGCTGTAATGCAGCCTGCATGGAGAGCATGCGAAGTGTGCAAGACAAGCAGTCATTGCGCACTTTAGGACGGTACTACCATTCCTCTCTTGCCCCCGCCCCCTACCTCAAAGCTGTGGACGGAAGTAGGAGAAAATAAAATGATAATAACACAGTTATTATCATTTTATTTTCTCTGTGTATCACTGCAAAAAAGCAGTGAGGCTACGCTCCTCTGCCTTAGCGGAGGAGCCTCCACTGTGAGCAGGTGCATTGAAAGTATGCTGAAATTAGGGAAACAGAGACTGTATAATCAGCAAATGAGGGCCTAATCTTCCCTTTCAGTACCAACCAAGACTGAAGCAGCAACACCTGTATTTGTGTTCGAAAAGATGCATTGCTCATTTTATTTTTTATTTTCAAAGAAACCAAGCCGTTCTCCAGGATAATTTCGTACTGCACCTACTGTACAGTGACCCTCCTCTCATGAAAAGCCCCTCCATACGCTACACTGAACCTCGCTACTTCATTTGTCACAACAATATTTTATCTGCTTTAGTATCGTTTGTGTTATTGCTATACATTCATTTATTATAGGTCTTGAACATTCAAGGATGTCATTGCCTGGAATGTCACCAACGTCAAAGGTCATGAGCGGTCACTGCCTGTGATGTCATGAGAGTGCAGATGAAATAGTGTGGCTGTCACTTCCATTACTCCTGGCATTTTTTGATGAATAGATGCCCATTGGTTTGACCAAAAGGTCATGTAGACAGGACAAGCAAGTTTCTTATCAAACATTGACGGTAGTGCCAATAATGAAAGTAGTCTGTAGACATACTCAAAATACTATTCATGTAAATTAGATACATTCACCAGTGTGCCTGGTCATCCAAACCTGAACACAGAGTCATTGATCTAATGTATCATCATAAATGTGTCTTAGCAAATTTAACAGCAAAATCAGAACACAGCCCCATCCAAAACCACCACTCATTAATATTTGCAAATTTCACTGATGCGATAAAATCATGGAGAAGATGCAAAGCCATAAACTACACATCTCAGATAAAACATACAATACTTGCTTTCATCAACAAAATGCAATCCTGAGTTACACTTACCTTGGAGGAAACCTCCTCCATAGCCACCAGTATAAACCCAAGGGGTGTGGTCATATCCGATACCCCACACAACTCCCTGGCTACCACATTCTACAACTCGTAGGTGTCCCCCGACCTGACGCCAGAACCTGAAAATTGAGAAATCGAAATGTTTTTGTCAAGAAATGTCTTTCAAAGATAACACGAACAACAATGCCTATTTCTAAAGTACATGTCACAAATTGAATTGTCGTTAGGTGCGGGAACCAAATATGGCACTTTTACCCAACACAGTGGCTTTGATTTTATCACCCACAGAATAATAAAAGACAAAGTCGCCCCTCAGTTATCCTTGCGCCCTTAGAGCACACCCTCATCTGACCATTTTAAAGTCTCTCAGATGTAGCACCCACTGAGATTTAAAAGTTATATTTATAGGGTTTTCTTCACTGGTGTAACCAATCACACTTGAGACAACATGTACTTTGAAAGAATCCGAAGCGAGTCAGAGTGTCAGAGTCAAAAACACTTTATTCGATTAAATTAAAATCACAAAAGTATGCTATACATTCATAGTTGATTATTGGAGTATATAATTTTTTTTTATATATAACTTAAAAACAAGACACATTATATACAAATCCAAATTTCATATTTACAAATTTCATATTTACAAAAGTTATAGAAAAATTAAAATGTTGGTCCTCATACTGCACTGTCTGTGGTTTACTACAGAATTTCATTTCATTTATACGGTTTGTGATATGGAGTATGTTCGATGATCTATTTACAATAATATTTACAAACCTATAATACAATCATTTACAGTGCTACCCCGACTGGGCGTACAGTTTTTAACAAAGGCTAGGACAGTTAATCAGTAACTTCACTCTATTTCGACGAGACCTGATGGACATAGTGAGAAAATTTGCTACCCCATACATGATTAGGGGTGTTTCCATTAATTGTAAAAACAGAAAGGCCGGTTTCACTTGGGTAAACTTATGATCATTTAATATGGGCTTAATATATTTCTCTCTTGCAATTCTAAAAAAAGGACAAAAAAAGAGGAAATGAAGAGAATCCTGGTCTGAGAAATCGTCACACTTACAGGGGGCGTTCTCATGTGGTTTACACCATTTACTGTATTCACCCAGCAGGAAGTGAGACTGATCAAAGCGAAATTTAGTGAGGAGCCAGCGGTGGAAAGGTTTGTTTACTACCGCCAAGTATGGTTCGATAGCTAAAGATGTTATTGTCAAAAAATGTGACCTCACGGTTGGCTTCATAATCTCGCGAGTTTCTCTATCGGCTTCTCTTTTCTTTATATATTCCAGTTTTGCCCAACTAATGTCCTCTTTTTGTAGGCCTTCAGGGTTGGTATATAAATCAGGGCGGCCCAAATATTGTGCTATTTTCTTAATATATGAAAGCCACTCAATCTCAGCCACACGATCCCGCCCCATACAGTCTTTAATAATCGTATGGTTCAATGTTAAATTGGGATTAAGCCAAGTTTTAATCCATGCCCTTAGTGGTGCAAGGACAACATATCTTCAATGTAACCCATCCCTAATTCCATATGAACTGAGTGAGCAGGTGTGGATTTTGGTAAGCCCAGAACAGTTCGCAGAAATATGTTCTCTGCCCTTTGGATTTGGGTTGTGTTCTTATATCCCCAAATAGAGGCTCCATATCTTGCTATTGCTATGGTTTTGGCTTTGTATATGGATAATATAGCCTCTGGTGGTTTGCCGCCAAGACGTTTGGCGAACCCCAATATAGCAGCAGAAGATCTTTTTACTGCTGCGGTCTTGTTCTGGATTTGTGGTGCCCATGTCCCTTTCGCGTCGAACACCACTCCTAGATATGTGAAGGTTTTAACCTTACTGAGTGCGGCACCATTACAGGTCAGGGTTCTGGTATTACTTTTAGAATTACCCACAGCCATGACATGCGACTTTCCTGCGTTAATCACTAAATCCAGGTCTTGCATAAAAGCCCCAAAGGTGTTAAGTAGATGTTGAAGACCCCTCGGGGTCCTTGACATCAGCACCGTGTCGTCGGCATATAAAAGTACCGGCGTCACGGCACCACCCATGCAGGGCACATCTGCAGAGGCAGTTTTTAGTGACTCACCAAGGGAGTTAATATAAAGGGAGAAGAGCATAGGCGCCAAGATGCACCCTTGGCGCACTCCCCTTCCCGATTTAAAAAAAGAGGTGCAGTTCCCTTCTTGGGTCATACGGATGGTTGCCTTTAAATCACTGTGGAGTCGCGCTAAAAAATCCACAAGTGCCCGATCCAGTCCCATTTCTAGGAGTATTGTCCACAGCTTTGACCTATTAACTAGATCAAAAGCTGTGGACAAGTCCATAAAGGCCAAGTACATCATTCCCCTTGAAGCTACAGTGTATTTGCTCAGTATAAGGTGCAAATTGAGGCATTGATCTTCTGTACCTCTGGCAGATCTAAACCCATACTGTGCATCACACAAGATGTTTTTATCGGTAGTCCAGGCTGAGATTCTCTCTAGTATTATTTTACCCAAGATTTTAAATGAGGAATCTAGCAGGGATATGGGTCTGTAGCATCTAGGGTCCCCCCTTTGACCCTTCTTGAATATGGGGATGATGACAGCCTGTGACCAGGTAGTTGGAGGTCTTATTTTGTCTATACCAACTACATTAAAGACATTTGTAAGGACAACTGACCACATTGCTGAGTTTGTTTTGTACATATCAGCGGGTACGCCATCTGGCCCGGGGGCCTTCTGTGATGACATGCCCTCGATAGCACTCTGTACCTCTTTAATAGTAAAACTTAGAAGGGGGGCTTGAGTGTCGATCGGTGTTAGATTAGAGGGTCCAAAGTCGATGTTGCTGCCATAGATTTTTTGGAAATGGTCCAGCCATTCCTTCTCAGGAATATTTAGCTCCAGTGGCGCATTTTCTTTCCCATTGAACAAAGGTGTATTAACAATGGTCCAGAACTTTGCGCTGTCCCTCAGGGTAGCTTTTTCATACAGATTATCCCACGCCTGTTTCTTGATTTCCTTTTTCCTAGCTAGGATATCCTGATTGTATTGTTTTCTAAGCCTCGCCACCTCCACTCTATCACGGGGTACCTTTTTCAGTGCTTTATAAAGCGCTCGATGTGATTTGGAGCATGCATTATTGAACCACCCCTCAGCCTTTCTCTCTCTATTTGTGGGTTTACATTTTAAGTCATCTGCCACCTGACGACAGATGGCTTCAAAGGACCCAATGATATTCCCTTTGAATCTCAATGGCTCTCTACAAACATTAATATCGCTGCCCACTTTCTCGTTAAGGGAGTAAAAGAACTCTTCAGGTATAACTTTGCTCCATTTCACCCGTCTCCCTTGGTCCTTTACGGTGATATCAACAGCGATATCTACTTCTGGGTTTTTATTAAACATTGATAAAATATTATCCTCCATATTCAACACAACCGGGTTGTGATCACTATGTGTGGTATGTATAGCATTGTAAAAAGTAACATTCTGCAACATAACTGGTGAGATAAATATATAATCAATAATACTGTTGCAATCCCTGGCTCTGTAGGTTGAGACCCTTTCTTTACTATCAAAAAACTCTGGTTCGTAAAGTTCGTTTTCAAGAAGCAGATCTTCTAGGGTCGACCCTTTAACAGAATGTTCAAAATGTGGGAGTTGGAACATGTCTACATTCACATTATCTATGAAATGACAGTTTTGTTGACATAGATGTACATTAAAATCTCCTAACAAAATAAAATATGTCGGCGCGGTTTGACTCTCTTTAAAATTACACAGAAAATTATTCAGGGAATTGAGGTTTTCGATATCACCAGTGCCTTGGGTAGCGTTATAGAAGTTAATGTAAACGCATTTAGATTGATTAGTCAATGTGACTTCCAAGGCTAGAAAATTTTGGGATCGAGTGTTTATTACTTTCGCAGTTCCATTCATTTTAACTGACATTAAAAATTGTAAACCTCCTTTGTTTCGACCAGAATTTGATGGTTGTGCAGCAAGAAAGTAGGATGTATACCCATCTATCCAAAAATCACAATCCGTATCCCATGTCTCCTGCAACGCTATCACATCATACTTTTTCAATATATTCAACCAGTTTATATCTTCCCTTTTAGAGCGGAGTCCTGCAATATTCCAACTCATTATGTTAACTATAGAACCCCTTGCATTGCTATCATTAGTTGTAGACGATGGGTCAGTAACACAATCAACAGGAACTAGTCAATCAATTTCCTCCAAATTTGATAGTGCTGAAAACATATTTGATAGCTCCAAACCATTACTTAATTCACAACCCTGGTTTACATGGGGTTAAGGTAACATACCAGTTGTTTGTGTTGCCCAAGAGCTAATACGGTGAGTTTTGGTTGGGGGAACAATACGACTTGCCCTTTCAGGGAGCTTTTTTGGGAGTACAGGTGGGGGGTAGAAGAAACCTAAGGGTACTGCTCTTATTCTATCCTCTCTAATCTCAGTTGCATCCCAAAATAGGCGGGATGCCTCATGGGGTCGGTTAAAGTTAACAATTAGGCAATCCCCAGAGAATTTCTTCTTTGTATATCCCACCCAATCCACACGTCTGCCTGTTTGGATGTATTCAGAGATATTGTTAGGGCCAGTACAGTTAGCATTGCACCATGTTTTTATATTGTCCAGTACTGAGTCATTTGACTCAGTTTCCCCAGGTTTTAAGACTGGAATGTTCACCAAGATTGCGACAAAAGGTGTAGCTTCTGGTGGAAGGTGAACTGGTGGCCTCGAACGAGGTCTTCTAGACCCTGCTGTGTTAAGCCCCTCTTGGGTAGAGGTCAGGGGCAGTGTCTGTGGAGGGCAGGGTTTGGGTGCGGAGTGCAGCTTTGTGCTAATTTTGCTGTCCCCTTGCCCCATTCCGTGACCAATTAACCCTTGTAATGGTGCAGGTGGAAACTGAGGGTTGGCTAGTACGATATTTCCCTGCTCCATAGGGGATTGGGATTGCCTCTGTGGGTTGGTAGGGGATTGTGGGGTAATGTTGGGTGGTGGGCACCGATGATCTTTCTCGAAAGAAGTTACAAATTTATTAATCCTGTCACATTTTTTTAAAATATCGGAAACACAATCCCTTAAAGTATCAATAATATCTGTGGAGATTTGTATAAGTACCCCTTCAAGTTTGTCAACCAGGACCTTCTCCACCATGTCCTTGATAGATGATTCTAGGGCACTCAATGGGGTGTTTTGTTGCTTACGTCGCTGTGCACCATGTGTCCTTTGTTTGTTAGTGCGCTTGCTACTCTGGGGTTCAGGCTCAGGTTCCTGGGTGCAGTCATGTGAAGAGTGTACAATTTGGCAATCAGTCACTTTTCCCTCCGCACCTTCTTGTACCAGTATATTGTCTATGTCTGCGTCTGGTAACCTAGTAATGGGTGCTTTTTCAATCACAATTACCGGGTCCAAAGTGGTTGGGTGTCTAGACAAATTAGGCAAAGTTTGACTATCCGATGATATGGGATCCAAGCCAAGTTCGCGCTCTTTGTCTGCTATTTCCTGGTTCAGCTTACCGACAGCTGTGGTCAGGAACGACATAATGTTAGAAGATGCAGGGGTTTTCCGCGCAATTTTAGCCTTGGTTGTACCCCCATTAACAGAAGTTTGTAGTTTGCGCGTACCCATTGTCCGGTGTGCAAATCGAAGGGGGGATGCCCGTCCCGTCCCCTGACGGCCACAGACGGCCCGCCCTCTGCCCGGGCTCAGCCCGGCGCCGCCCGCGCGCGTCCCGCGGGGCGGGAGGCTCTCGGTGCTTTTGTGGCGCCTCCGGGCGCGGGGAGAAGTGTCACGCCCTCTCCGGGGCTGCTGGGAGCGGTAGTCCGCAGGTGAGTTTGCCTGGAGCCGTTTCCCTCACGGCGGCGTCAGGCTGTGCAAATGCCCCCCAGGAGCGCTCGGCGCTCGGTGCTTTTGTGGCGCCTCCGGGCGCGGGGAGAAGTGTCACGCCCTCTCCGGGGCTGCTGGGAGCGGTAGTCCGCAGGTGAGTTTGCCTGGAGCCGTTTCCCTCACGGCGGCGTCAGGCTGTGCAAATGCCCCCCAGGAGCGCTCGGCGCTCGGTGCTTTTGTGGCGCCTCCGGGCGCGGGGAGAAGTGTCACGCCCTCTCCGGGGCTGCTGGGAGCGGTAGTCCGCAGTTGAGTTTGCCTGGAGCCGTTTCCCTCACGGCGGCGTCAGGCTGTGCAAATGCCCCCCAGGAGCGCTCGGCGCTCGGTGCTTTTGTGGCGCCTCCGGGCGCGGGGAGAAGTGTCACGCCCTCTCCGGGGCTGCTGGGAGCGGTAGTCCGCAGGTGAGTTTGCCTGGAGCCGTTTCCCTCACGGCGGCGTCAGGCTGTGCAAATGCCCCCCAGGAGCGCTCGGCGCTCGGTGCTTTTGTGGCGCCTCCGGGCGCGGGGAGAAGTGTCACGCCCTCTCCGGGGCTGCTGGGAGCGGTAGTCCGCAGGTGAGTTTGCCTGGAGCCGTTTCCCTCACGGCGGCGTCAGGCTGTGCAAATGCCCCCCAGGAGCGCTCGGCGCTCGGTGCTTTTGTGGCGCCTCCGGGCGCGGGGAGAAGTGTCACGCCCTCTCCGGGGCTGCTGGGAGCGGTAGTCCGCAGGTGAGTTTGCCTGGAGCCGTTTCCCTCACGGCGGCGTCAGGCTGTGCAAATGCCCCTCCGAAGCGGTTCCACTCATGGGGACAACTTGGTGCTGGACCCATAACAGTAGCTGGGTTGTGGGATGCTAAAACCACCCACCGTCCAGTAGAAAAGTTATCAAAGTGAGTATGTGGTAGCAATTAAGTGGGAGGTAGTACGAGTGTCCAGTAACAAGTTTCTCATTGTCTATCCGCCACATGTCCAGCATACATTGAGGTCTTGCAATTAAACCAACAGAGAGAAGATCCGTAGATGTAACCGCAGATGACTCTCAATGGTGAGCACCTACCATGATAAATAAAAGACACAGACTTGCACCTTTAGTGGTTAGGCCAAACTACGCAGTTCACAGTGTCCATGTAGTATCAGTTGCAGCTGAGCTTGTGAACTCTCCCCCCTTTCCAGGTAATAAGCAGAAAAAACTCTACCACCCACTTGTTTTTTAGTTGTAGGACAGGGCAGCTCCTGCCCTCACTTTGAGTAATCGGCATCATTGATGCAGCAGATGGGCATCTTTGGAAAACTGCAAGGAGCTGGACACCAAGACAACTTGTTTTTTACAATTTGCATGGACACAAAAAAAATTCCAGGGTAATGCTTTGCCAAAGTAGACAATGGCGCCTTAGCCAAAAATCTCAGTTGCCAATCCAAATGTTTAGGAGCTACCAAATACAAAAGTGTCAAAATTAAAATATAAATGCATGACCAAAGACAATATTGTTACATATAAATCAAAAAACAACACAAATCAGTCAGTACTGCTTTTTGGAAGCCCGCTCCACTACATTTCAAAAACAGCGATTCACAGACTGAGTTTCGATCTCCGTGACTCTTTTAATCATTCATTCTCATCGAACCTCTTCTTTGTTAGACTCATTGGCCTCTTACGCCGTTCCTTATGCTCACTCCACCCTCCACTCTCTGTTAATCCCTCCTCCTACTTCTCTCTTTCCTCATTCTTGACTATCCATTATCACATCCACACTATTCCTCTGCTTCCCATAAGTTCTTTCCTAAAGTCCATGGTCTAGCCTCACCCACAGCTCTACTCTCTGCTCCGTCCATTCTAGGGCTGTCCACATTCCTTCCCCATACAACTTGTCACCACAGTTCCTTGTTCACGTGCAGTATCGACTGACTCTCAGATCTTTCTCTTTCCTATCGTATCATGTTTCTCACTAATTGCCAGAAAATCACACTCTGACATTTAACACAAGTTAGTGGAAAACATTCTGCTGAAAACATTAAACCTCAGGCATTGTGCACAATTACCAGACATACACTCTGTCGGTCATTTGCATCAAAATTGTAAGCACTGGCATACTTTTCACACAAAATCACACAAGATACTAGCAGAAGATGGTCCAAGCAGAAAAAATCTTGTAGCAGATGAACAGTTAGAGTTCCCAAAAGACATTTATACATCACATATAAGAAGGGTGCTCACAGGGAAAATCACAGATGGAGACAACCACGGCCTGAGTTGCCAACGGGGTCATACGAAGTCACTAAATTCAGAGGGGGTCAGATTAAAATGGGAAGGGCATCCTTAGTGGAAGAGGATGTCTCACACACATAATAGTGTCATGCTTCATCATTGGCATCCTCTCCCCACCCCAGTAAGATGGTATACCAAGGCGGACTTGACCTCCATGAAGACTGGGCGGTAGGAGGGAGTTCTTACATAAAGCTTACTGGACAGGGAAGGATCCAGAAAATCTAAAAATACCTCAAAGTTCCTCTATTGTTACCTTTATTCGTTAGGACTTTGGGAATGACCAAAAACAATTAGCACAGCGGGTTGGTAGAGAGAAATGTTACAAACCCCTCTGCCAATCACCAACATGTTTCTGCCCTCAATAATTAGCCTATCTGGTCTGGGGCATTCGTCAGGGCTCAAGGATCCCTATAAAGACATAGTTTTATTCTTCCTGGTAATGCAAGTGCATCCCTGAACAATATAATCACCCAAGAGAGTCCTACCTGGGGTATTTTCAAATGATTCTCGTAGAAAACCCTAGACTTTAGGGGATACCTGTAGGCTGGTCAGGGAGGGGGTGGTGTCTTTTGCAATCACACTTGCATTAATAGGTTCACAACACTAATGAACCTAATTGTTTCCGCTCCGTGCCGCTTGCAGGCAAACGTTACATGAAAAGAGTAAGTAACCAGGTGGGAAAACAATGCAATTGGGAACTATGGGCCAGATGTATCAAAGAGTTTCACCTATTCTGTCTCTATGGGAAAATGTGTTCATACATATGGCCCTCAGTGAGATATTGCAGGCATGAAAAAATACCTTGCAACCGGGTATAGTCCATGGACTGTCTGATGAAATATCATGAGATCTGAGGTTATGTGCCCGCCAGGTAAGTGCAGGTGAGTGCCCGCCAAGGGACGGTTGATGGCTGAGGGAGTATGTGAGCCTGTGCAAGGGGGTTGAGAGTTTGCTGAGGTAACATGAGTACCAACTGGGGAGTCAGAGGGTCATCCTGAAGTAGTTGAGGTCATAAAAAAAGCAGACTGAAAGGATGCAATGGCCAGCTCTATAAATGTGGGTTAAGGGTCTCTGAAGGCCATCTGAGTGAGGTGAAAGCTGACGCATGGTCTCTGCGGGATTTGAAGGTTAACTGAGAGGGTCTGAGGGTTGGGGGTCAGAAGCTTCAAGCAGTTTTGTAGTTATTCGAATTCTGCAAGATTAGTTTAAAGGTAATGTATATCTTTAAGTAATTCTTTAAAATGTAGTTAATATACCCCATAGCGTACTTTGTAGGTAGGATATTAAATAGCACTCAGTAGATGTCTCCAAAGGATCCCCTTTAGATCCTTCCCATGCAAAAAAACACTCAAGAATCTAAATAAAATATACATATATATAAAATTGCACGATACATATTTGTATTTAATCAGGCATTAATATGAATCCAGATTGTGGTACATATTACTGAATGGTTTCTTTAACACATTACATACAATGCAGACACCTTCTATAGAGATACTACTGCCAGAACACTTACATTTGATCACACGGTTCTGGGTTTGCTGGGACTTCCAATTGGGCACTTGGTTCACAAACAAAGATGTCTCCTTTGCAGGTAACAGACCAAACAGCTTGGTGCGAGGGAGGGCCTTGGATTCTTCGACTTTCAGAACAGGACACACTCAGTAGAGCCAGCTGCCAACAGAGTAACACAATCTTGCCTTAAAGTCTAGAAAGCTTTGAGCATTAATAACAAGTTTTTAAAAAAGCAACACCCACACTGCACAGTCACAGAGGTAAAGAAATATTCAGAGCCGAAGCAGTAGGCTTGGCAATGCAAACAACCAATCTGCGCTTCATTCGCTTTCTGATGGTGATAGTTGTCTTGCACTTCTGACTGCAGGGTCTTGACTGGCAACAGACCTATGTGGGCTGTTGACAATCTTTTCTTTAACTAGTGATAAACAGAAGAGCATTTCAAAGCATTTCTAAAATATTGGACAATGTTACTTTCCATAACCAATCACATACTTTGATGTAATAACTTGCGTAGTAATGACATTGCATGCTAACAACAAGGTCGTTGTAACAACCGTGTTGTAATGGCATTGCGGTTTAATCAGGGCGATGTAAGGTTGTTTCCCACTTCAAACAGTACCACACCCAAAGCCAGACCTTCACCAAAACGTTTTTCCAGCTCAAAAAAGTCACAGTCAACAGACTATTATGTATAGTGTCCTGTTAAGGATTCAGTTGTGTAAGTGACAAGAAACTAACAACTCAACTGAATAGCTTTAGAAGCTCACCGGAAGTCCTCTCCAACGGACTTTGCTTAGCCACAAAGATTTTCTGGTAGCCTTTCCATTATTCTTGACTAATATGAAGCGAGAAGATGAAACAATGTGGCCAGGAGTTGAGCAGAGGAAGGCTGGCACTGTACTGTGATGGATTATGTGGACTAGGAGTACTGGTGCGACGCCAAAACATGTTTTCGTTGTTCTAACGTCTTGCACCACCATCATAGTGCAAGTCGTTGGGGGCAGATTATTTAGTGCAAAGATGAATCGAAAGTGGTGGCAGCATGATATGTACAACTGGGCACAATAAGCATCTGCTTTGCAATTGGCAACCAGAAAGTTATTTACACAAAGCATGCAACACAGTCGAGATGTGACCACAACAGGTCTCCCCGCCAGGCAGATGTCTATAGAAAGCTATAGATTCCACCTTAGAACCTGTGGGCTATTCATTGAGCCTCATTTAATACTGGTTGCACAATAAAAGTAGTAGACGAAGAGGCAAGTAGCGTGTGCATATGGGGTGACTGGCGGGCTCGGGACAGACATGCATGGGCTTCTAAACTGGTCCATGCATGCCCAGAGGTTTGGTCCAGTGCTAGGAGTCCTACCTGACAAATTAGACAGAATTATAGTACAAAAGTAACAAAACAGATGGGCAAGTATTTCCCAGGAAACCATTGCTGGGCACATGAGCCTACTTCATCTTGAGCCACATTATTTGGATCTACGAGTGATGTACATGTTAGGTATTAACTCACTGTTGGTGCACCTGGATAAATTAATGACAACAGCAGGCAGAAAAGACATTTCCAAGACGATATCTGTTGCAATTAGTTATCAGATTGATTTCACAGCTGATCACATTAGCTCCTGTTGAATTGCGGGTGTTCAATAAATCCAACCTACCAGGAACCTCTGGTACTGTAACTGGGAGAAAGGTGTAAAATCAAGTAACACTTCAATTGCATTAAGCTGCGCTGAGAAATTATCGATCAAAATGCAATAAATGTAATTTTACTGAATCGAATGATTCGCAATTACCCAGTCGTGCATCTCTTGCTCTGTGGCAGCTCCAATGCGTATTGGCCATCTCTGCTTCGTCCTCTCTGGCGTGTACATGGCAAAGGAGTGCTTTGCTTCGTTTTGAACTTGAACTAAAATGGTTACTTCGTTGAGAAACACATGGAGGTACTGCAAAAGCAAAAGGACAAAATTTCAAACAAGACCTCGCAAATCCCTAAACAACATTACGGCACATGTGCACCCATCATCACCCGGCTCTGCCTCATTCCCAACCGTGGCATTATACCACAAGTTAGGAATGAGAGAGTGAGTCAAGTCAGAGTATTAAAGTACCAAGCAGAGGAGTTTGGAAGAAGATACAGCTGAGGCACAAGCCAGCTTCAAACATACATATTGCAAAGGGCTTCCAGGATAAACTGAGCACAACATCACCCGCATGCTTAGCCTCTGTCCGGCCATCCTCGTCTACATCTACAAAATTAGCCAAATTGTTCCCACTCCAATCACTCTCTACATACCCTTCCTGAAGCTCTGCTCATCCTTTACTGTGGTCCATGTATCCCTAGTGGTGATATAAGTCCCACCAGCCTAGGCACACTTAACCACACTTCAGGCACCATCAGCCCTCATCTGAGCACCCTGAGCCACCTCTAGGCACTCAAACCACGTTCAACAGACAAACAAGTAGTCCGGCTCTGCAGATCTTGAACCAGGCTCTGCACACCCCAAGATACGTTCAGAACCTCATCAGACACAAGGTGCGCACCACCAGTCAGGTGTTGCACGTCCTGAGCCATGCTTATCTGCATGTGGGTGATTTCTGAGCATCGGAAAGCGGTACTGTAGAGAGGGGAAACTGGAAAGACACTATCTAGAATCAAAGAAAAGGAAAATAAGATCCACTGGGGGAGGAAAGATAGATTGAAGAGCTGTGCAAGAAATTCACAACTAGAAAGAAACCGTGCCTTCTTCAATGCTGTATCTAGCTATATCTGGGGCAGCTGCTTATCAATGAATACATGAACGAAATTATTATTACACTTGTATCCACCATAGTAGTACTGATAGGTTTCTTAGCCTGAATTATTGTGGGAGCCTGGGTCCCCTGCAAATTCGTTTTTGCACCAGAAACATTGACCTCAAAAGAACGCCCATGGATTGATGAATCAGAGATTGTGTTAAACCTCAATTTCATGAGGCAATGTGTCCTCAAGATAAGGTACATCCCTACAGTCAATTAAGTAAAAGACCCACTCTATAACTGAGTTCTAGACCAGCAAAATTAATTTAAGGGTTTTATTACAAAATACAAAAGATGTGGTACAGAATAAACACCAACAAGGATCTCAGCAAATAGATAATTATAGAGTAGTGCACATTCAAAAAGTCCCAAGAGGACAGCAAAATCAATAAGAAACAAACACTATCCCGAGTATGATAGGAAAATCTTTGGGCAAGTTCTGACTCACTCTGAAACTGAACTGTTTATATAGGAAATCTTCCCATAGGACAGTACAGAAAGTGCTGAGTGATCATAGTGTGAGCAAATGTATTATCTTATTAGCAAATAAGAACTCAGAACAGTTTTCTTAGACGTCATATTGCCTTAGCACCTAAGCACTATCCCACCTTATGAATATTGACGCTACCCACTCTAAGCAAACCCCATCTGGAAGATGGTAGAACAAAGCTGATACATGAACAACAGCAGCCTATTAAGAAAGAACAGGGTAAAATGGGCTAATGGAAGGGCCTTGGAGATAGTTACACTTTTGAGATTAAGCTGGGGATAGGCATTGGAGTCACCAAGAACAAGAACAGTGGTAGTGGATATAAACTAACATGCCTCAGCTTAACTGTGTGCTGCAGAAATAACGAACAGTGAAATGTGTAGGGAGAAAACATCTGTTTTGGAAAACATGACTGCCAGGCCTAAATTGATGCCTAGTTAACAAAGGGTCTGGAAAACACACTTCTACATTTCATAGAAATTTTGTTTAAAAAAGGATTAGCACAATATCAGTGGCCACATGTGTAATCGAGAGTAAAACTACATTCTGCACATTCCTAATGATGCAGAAAATATAATTGAAAAGAAATATTCGACATTTCCCAGAACAGGTAAGAATTCAGTCCTTTTGTATGGGTGGACAGATGCCCAATTTCAATGGCCAAGGAATAGAGAGAACTTGAGAAAGAAAAAGCTTCACCACCTCCAGAATGTAGCTAGTACCAAAGAGTGGGAAGCAGTAGCTTGTACTGGTTCCTAAAAATATGGCTGGGTGAACGCAGTGAAACTGTACTGTACAGCGAAGGTGGTGCCAGATTATGGATGCACTTGAACAAAATCACCCCTTGAAAAAAAAATGCAGGTCTTCGTAGAAAGACAGCCTAAGTATGTTTTGCCATGAGAGATCTCTTCTTTGGAGGCCAGCTGAGAGCTGAACTGCAGCATTCTGCGTCATTAGCGGCATTTTGTGCTATTATCGTTGTATTTAGAATAAGACAAGTCTTTACTAAGGAGTGTTTCGATAATTCAACCTGAAATTTCCCAATGATCCTAGCCCTAAGGTTCTATAAGAAGATGAAAATACATGAAAAAAAGATTTAAACAAGCTTGGCGGAGGTAAGAGATATTAATAACCTCTCATATCTGTGCATCAAATTTCATATTTTTAATTTATATAGTGAGAAGATGGCCCAGGGCAAGAGAGCGTTTTACAGAAACACCAGATTTAATTTTAAATAGTTAGGCGCGGTGAGATTCCGTGATTTGCTGTGGCCATATTAACATCTAATAGAAATCCAAGACTATTGACCTTCATGGAGGCAGGTTGTGACACAGCAACTGTAGAGGTGGAAGTGAGAACAAATTAGATCTCCCTTTTGCCTGAAATATATTCCTGTCTATCAAGTCACTGATATGCTGGAGATAGCTATTTTCCATTGCAATCTCACCTTTGCAGAGTATTTGTTGAAGTGATAGTATTAAAGACCTATCCTGTGAAAATGTAATGTATAGCAGTGAGTCATCAGAATACAATTGGGGTTGTTGCTTTTTTCTAACATGTTGAATAAAGGCACCAAGTATACATTCAAAATGTTGGTGATAAAGGAACAACAATTGGAACCCTCACATGGTGGAGATACCGCCTTTGACGGAGACAGTCAGAAAGTGTACAGACGGGAATGATTTGAACCAGTTGGTGGTGTTTATCATTCTGAATATGGATTAACCATGTCAAAGGCCACAGAGAGGTGACACAAGCATCTCCTAGTCAACAGCTTCTGGTAAAGGAGAATACATTATCCTAGAAACCACTTTCTGTCCCGGGATGCAGATGGAAATATGATTGTATAGGGGAAGACAGTTGTATTTACGTAGGTATGCCTGAGAGTGTGGCGCTGGTACTTCGGTAGATTTCTAGCCAGGTGTCCCATGAAAGAAGAATACCAATGGACAGCACAAAGGTACATCTGCTATTTGAGTCGAACCTAGCAGGCCTTTAAATCTCTTAAATGATACCAAATGACCAAAGTAAGGGGCTTGCCAAGCTACCTTCAGCAATAGAGAAAAAATGCAGACTTGCAATTAAATGGCCTGAGCTTCAAGGGGTAATGCTAATTTCACACTCTGCATTGGTGCAAATCAAGCAAGTGACATGATACCAGTGTGACTGTGTATATTGCCAAGTCATGGAACTCATATTTAATTCTGTGTTGTTACTTTATGTGTATTGACTCATAATTCATACCTTCTTGTTTTCACGGTCACTTAATACACAATCTATACATAGAGCTCCTACACTAGCAGGAATCAACTGTTCTAAAATGCATTAAAACATTTGTTTTATCTATAACACTAACCTGTTCATAATTCTTAGCTAATGTTCTCAAAATACATTGGTGAAAACTTTACTTTTATATAAAAAAAACTTTAAAAGATAAAAAAAAAATCACTACACAATTAAGTAGGCACCACAGAGTGTTTTCCTTGCTATCATACAAATCTAAAACAGTTAGAAGATGTCTTGCCAAATTGACAAATATGCTTCCTTCAGGAAGGGGAGCAAAAATGCAAACATCATTAATTGTAAAATGTAAGCCCCATTTAATAAATCTGTAGTCAATGGCTCATGGTCTGCCAAAAGAATTGAAACGTTAGTTTAATTTTGGTGTGCTTTATTTAGAATATACCATCTCACATCGCCTATGATCTCCTGGGTCGTTACACAAGTGAGAGTTTGGCTTTCCCTTTGTGACTGAGGACTCTTTCTTCTCTGACCTCTTCATCTTATCTGCTGCTTCTTCAAACTTCTCAAAGCCTTGTCACAGTTATTCTCATGGGCTGTGTGTGCAAGAGAATTCCCTCTTCTACAACCCAATGTCCACTTTGCAGTAAAGGCTCGGTGTGAGGTGGCAAAGACAGGTTCTTACCCTGGATCTCCCTCCCGCGAAGCACTACTTTTACCATCTTCCTAATATAGAAGGTGCGGTAATACTACAGTCTTTATGATCGTATTGCCCATGACCCTTTGCACTTCATGTAACCATAGAGCTCTGCGAGGGATCACCTGTGGGAACTTCATGCTGGCCAGTGGGTAAAGTTCTGGTCAAAGGTGCCAACCTGACTGTCTCTGCAACAAGTCAGAGAGGACAGGGATTGAGGCACAAAATTCTAGAGGATAAATGCAAAGGCAAAAAAAGGTTGAGCATGAGCAAGATTAAAAAAAAAAAAACAGGAAGCTATAGCCACACAGAGGAATCATCGAAATATTGGGTACCAAGTTCTAAATTATTTAAGTTTTAGATCAGGAAAAATAGAAGTAAAACGGAGGGCAACAGACATATCTGGAATAGTCTGCACTGTGGAGTCGGGGCAGGACTAGACTGTTCCTGAATGTTAAATGCAGTCAATCAACTACTAATTCGCAGAAATTGAACCTTCCTCAAAAGCTGTATTTTAAGTTCATCTATTTATGTTCAGGTCTTCTGGAAGGCTGACTAACACATTCTCTGTCCGTGGTAGCCTCTGCTCTAAATTATGTTAAAATTAGGAAGGATCCCACCATAGATGCTTCTAAACATGGCACAATACAAGTTGACATGGTAGTAATGGCCCAAACTGTAGAATTCTGAAGAATTCAACTGAGTATTTTGGGTGGCAGCAGGGCAAATAGGTTTACTTCTAATGCACAGGAAATCTAACCTTCTAGAAACAATGTATTCAACATATGACCAGAACCCCAAAGAAAATACTGTAGGAATCACCAAACAGGAGCAGAATTCAAGAAAATAGTTTGTAGGTCAATACTATTAAGAAAGTGGTCACCAAAGATATTGGTAAGAGACTGAAAGATGGAGTCAGGGAAACAAGAGAAAAGGATAGAGAGGGGGAGAGCTACTTGCATGAACAGAAGATGATACATTTGACATTTCACCAGCCCAGATATGCATGGCCAAACACATTCCTGTCCTTTAAAATGCCACATATTTCTCATACGCATGGATACAGTCATTTTTAGGCATATGCAAGCCAACAATGTTGCAATCAAGAGTACATCAGAAAGTCTCACATGCACATATGGGTCCAGTTAAAATGCACACGATCATAGGAAATAAATGTACACAAGCATTTTTATGTCTATGGAAACTGCAATCATAAAACATGTACTCTTGTAGCACATCTAGAACCACACCGTTTTTATAAATGGTAACAAGGTTAGATCAAAATGCTGTTAGAAATGCTTTAATGTACATTAACTGGTAGTACATTGCGGCAAATTGTACTTTGACATGGATATTGGTTAGGTCTGTGATATGTACCTTCTTTTCTTCAAAGTACATGTAGTAAATGAAAAGAATACTGTCCCGCGTCCCATCTATTGCTGTAAACTGCTCAAGCGCCACTCGAACGTCGATCCACTTGTTGGGTTTCCAGTCTCTCCACCATTGCAATGATCCTGTTTTCACCCACACAGACTGAAAGAAAGCACAGGGAAATGAAGGGACTATTCATCCATGTTTATGCAGTGAGCAATTGCAGATTTAAATTTAATCACACAGACTTTCACTCCCACTTTGCTAAACAGAGGGTATTGGGGAGACAATTAACTGCTTGCAAATTGTCTGAATGATTTCTAGCTATGTTTAACTGTTTGCAAGTCATGGTAGACATGCTTCGTATCCTCATCCACATCTACACAAGTCCGATTTCAATATTTCAAATTTGTTATCACTTAGCATTGGACCCTGTTTGTTTCTAAAACACCGCCTTTTAATTTATTTCACAAGTTTTTTCTTCACCAGTTGCGCTAGTGCTGGTGGACTTCTCATCACTCCAATTCCCTTCAATCCTCAATCGCTGCTCCTCTATTAAGTCCATGATCATGTTCTCTTATTATGCAGTACTTCCTCTTGAAAAAACAAAAACGCGATGGGCGGAATGCTTGAATTAACGTCAGAAACTGGTAATTACTCAGGGCTGTATCACAGTCCATTACTACATTTGACCACTCATCCCTTTTTGGTTTTCTCAGTACATATTCTTTGACATCTATGAATCACTGTAAAATATCAGGTGAGTCAGAACTTCTCAACAAAACAAAAATCCACAACCATCTCCTTTCAACTAGAACATGGCAGTGCAGAGATTCACCTTCTGGATTTTGCAGAAAGAAGACATTCATAAGAAAAGGATTTCAATATTTTAGTACTTGAAGGTTATGGTGAACATGGCACCCGAGAACAGTCAAAGATCAGAATTTACTGCTGAGACTGGAGGTTAATATTTTGGTTTTGTTGTCCTCTAGTTCCGTCACCTTACTTTACTGTTAGGATATGATAACCAACAGTGACAGAAGTCAGACGAATAGGGAAGAATTGCAATGGTTCGATCACTAAGTTAATTTTGTTTATGCTCAAGTCCATTAAGCTATTGCCATCTCTACCCCTAACAGTGCTCTTTCCCCCCTGCAACCCCTAGTTTACAGACGCTAGGTAGCATTTATGGGCACAACACCCCAGCATGTGCTCTAAAGAAAACACATGGTGAGTAAAATGTGGTGTCTTAAAAGCACATAAAGGCACAAAGAATCAGAAATTAAAACTCTGCAAGCAAAGTTTGCATGAAGATCATACACTTTTACTCGTTCACCAGCGGGAAGCGATTTCTTGTCAAAAATGGGAAGAGAACACCAATGACACAGGGTGCAACATTGCTTTGTCACTGGGAGGATAGGATGCAGGTCAAATTCTGGGAAATAGGCCTACATTGAGCAGGGCAAAGAGTGAAAGTAGGGCAAAAACATACTAAAAGGGCATCAACATCATATGATAATGATAGAGCTGAACAAGTAAGAGGATGGACAAATTGGTAATATTTTCCCATAAGCTCTTCAAACTAAGATGTACCTTTTATTGATAGATTACCTCTGCTTTGTTTCATCCCCTACTTAGAAGAAGCAAACGGCAACCAGTATCACAAGGATATTTTATAAAATGTCCTTATAATTAGATGACAGAAAATATCATGCAAGT
Source organism: Lissotriton vulgaris (assembly GCF_964263255.1). NCBI lineage: Eukaryota > Metazoa > Chordata > Amphibia > Caudata > Salamandridae > Lissotriton > Lissotriton vulgaris. Next base: position 152,721,210 of record NC_141698.1, on the reverse strand, counting down.
TTTCATTTAGCTGAAGGACCTGGCTAGTTTAGAGTTTGGCATTCAATAACCTCTTGATTGGGAATAATCGTGAATTGTAGATATCGAACAGAAGATAATCATTTGAACTTACCTGTTCAATTGCTTGTTCGTAATGGCTAAAACTCTCTACCTCGCGCTTTGTTCGTTCATTCAGCTGCTGAAGTATCTGCTTTCGCCAGACTGCAGTCTGTGCCGGAGTGATGGACCAAGAAAGTGACTGCACAGAGGATGCCAAACCTAGATTGGGAGCAATGGAAAACTGCCTCATTAATTTAGGTGTCAATTATCAAGCAATTTGTACAGGTTGTCTCCAATTGTGCTAGTGGAAACTATTCTACTCAGATTAGAAGGGAAGCAAAGCAAATACCTGCACTGTGATACAGTCACAATTAGTAAAATACCTCAAGACATCAAAAGAAGTGTAGGTGCAAAACACATTTAGGGGAAGAACCAATCTCCGTGCAAAGACTGGACCAATACGGTATACCATTTAAGAGCACAAAAGCACATTCAAGCTCAAAATCAATATTAGTGTCAAATCGGTACAGCGGGTAGACGCTTTTAGGAGCACAAATCACATTTAGGACCAAACATATCTAAATGCAAAACCACCTTTAGTGGAACGTCAACAGGATTGTGGAAACACTGGTAGATGCAAGATCACTTACACATTCATGCAAAATCACTTTTAGGAGCAAAATCTCATTCGCAGCAGTGCAATATCAGCAGGATGTAAAAATCTTTTTAAGTGTAAAGTCACACCTAGGAGCAATGTCAGAGGCACTTCGATCAAAGTTAATTGCCTGGTCATTAGACTATAATAATTATGTACATCAACAAAGGAAGAGTGTCCGACAGTGTGGCGTAAAAATAGAGATAGCACGTAAAAATATATACAGCCAGCTGTAGTTGTTCAAAAAGCTGGCCTAGCTTTCAAGAAAAAAATTCATGGTTTTTTCAAGAAACCCTCACTCACCCTAGTGGTGACATGCTTCATCATCGGGTCCACTGGGGAGATCGAGTACCTCCCCAGTGTGCTACGACGCCAGGAGACTGCGGAGCAGGTTTTGTGAGAGTGAAGAGTGAAAAACAAAGGGTGTGATTAAAAATGTCAGAGGTTGTCCCAAAAAATCATTTATTTGCTGGTCAACTTGACATATTAAAATTAAGAACTATGTGCAGGGAAACTAACCAAACAAAATATAGGTGTTTCCCTGTTAGGGGAAGGTCAACATGTTTCTGCCCTTTAAGTGTTTGAATTTACAGGGCTTTCGTCAGGACCAGTAAGCGAGTGTTGCCTCGACAGGTATAGGCGCGCTAAGGCCTACCCTGCCGTAGGCGGTGAAAGTTAAAAAGTTGTTCTATGTGTAAAAATTGGTGCATGAGATACAAACCAAAAGGCTAGGGGATTTTCCTCTATTGCGAGGAGCCCAGAAGTTTGTATTCAATGTGAGCCACGCCCCATAGATTCAGGGGGGGGGTGGGAGCGACAATGGCACACCGCCCGCAACGCTCAGCACCCTCTCGGCACCTAGCTGTCCCCCGCTGGATCTCGTTTTACACATAGAACAACTTTTTAACTTTCACCGCCTACGGCAGGGTAGGCCTTAGCGCGCCTATACCTGTCGAGGCAACACTCGCTTACTGGTCCTGACGAAAGCCCTGTAAATTCAAACACTTAAAGGGCAGAAACATGTTGACCTTCCCCTAACAGGGAAACACCTATATTTTGTTTGGTTAGTTTCCCTGCACATAGTTCTTAATTTTAATATGTCAAGTTGACCAGCAAATAAATGATTTTTTGGGACAACCTCTGACATTTTTAATCACACCCTTTGTTTTTCACTCTTCACTCTCACAAAACCTGCTCCGCAGTCTCCTGGCGTCGTAGCACACTGGGGAGGTACTCGATCTCCCCAGTGGACCCGATGATGAAGCATGTCACCACTAGGGTGAGTGAGGGTTTCTTGAAAAAACCATGAATTTTTTTCTTGCACTCCGATAGCGCTAATCAGCTGTAAGCTCCGCCCACATCGCTCGAGTGACTCGCTATTTTGCCTGCTGCGTTTTTTAAGGTTTACTATAATTTCTAACTGCTGCTCACACATTTAGAGGTGCCTCTGCCCACTCTTGCAATAACTTTCCCCACTTGTGCTGTGACGATTTCGTGGTGCTAGCGCTGTGTTGTTGCGGCCATTTTCTTTGTTTGTTATTGTGCCTGCAAGCCCGCCCCCCTCCCCGATCACACCTCCCTGCGGCCCCTCCCTCGCTCCGCCCCCTCCTGTGTCCATTTATGACTAATGACCCAACGCGCAGCGTCCACGCGCTACGGCCGCGCCGAAGGTGCGCCAAAGGTAAGCCCGTCTACGCCCGTCCGCGCCTGGACCGCGCCCAGCGCCAGACCCCCTGCCCCTCGCACTGCCCAGCCCCCCCGCATTTCCTACGATGCCGCCGCCCTCCTAGCCCTTGACCCCGGTCGCGTCCCCAACTGCGTCCAAGCCGCTCCTGGACACACTCATGGACCTTTCTCCTGCTACTCCTGCAAATTCAGCTGCACCGACAACATCTCCGCTACGACCACAACACAGATTCCCGACCCCAACCACCTACAATGCATCCTTCTCAACACCCGCTCGATCCACAGACACGCCATCGACCTATGGAATCTACTAGACACCATCTCTCCAGACGTCGCCTTCCTAACGGAAACTTGGATGAACGCTTCCTCCGCCCCTGACATCGCCATCGCTATCCCTGATGACTATAAGATCACACGCAAGGACCGCACAGACCATACAGGAGGAGGAATCGCTATCGTCCATAAGAAATCAATCCGCATCACAACTAGCTCTGACGCCAACCTCACCAACTCCGAACACCTTCACTTCCAGATCCACATCGACCCCAAGACCACACTCAGAGGCACCCTCCTCTACAGACCGCCAGGACCACGCGCAAAATTCAGTGAAGACATCACGGACTTCATCACCCCACACGCGCTCCCCTCCAAAGACTACATCCTTCTAGGAGACCTCAACTTCCACATTGAAAAGATCAACGACCGCAACACCGCCACCCTCGTGGACAACCTCGCCAACCTCGGACTTCACCAACTGGTCACTTCCCCCACCCACATCGCAGGTCACACACTCGACCCCATCTTCACCTCCAGCAACCATGTCTCCTTCAGCCACACTACGGATCTCCTCTGGACTGACCACAGCTGCGTTCACTTCACCTACAACAAGCCGAAACCCATCATCCACCTCCAACCAACCCTACAAAGAAACTGGAACAAAATCACCTCGGATCAGATCTCCACATCGCTCCTTCGAACCTCCCCGGCCCTCTCTTCTAACGCCAACGAAGCCGCCTCCAACCTCACCGTTTGGTTATCCAACACCGCCGACACCTTAGCACCACTGAAAAAACGTCAACACAAACGTGGCAACAAGAAGGCCTCTTGGTTCAACGATGACCTCAAGAAGTCCAAGAAACTGTGCCGCTCCCTTGAAAAGGCCTGGAAAAAAGACCCATCCACCAGCAACAAGGACACCTTCAAAAGCGCCACCCGCATCCACCACCAACTAATCCGAAAGGCCAAGAAAACAGCATTCAAGGATCGACTTGACAACAACGCCCACAACAGCGTCATCCTGGACTCTTCACTCTCAATGAACAGACAAGTCAACGCCGTATCCTCCTCCTGCTTTAACATTCTTCGCATGCTCAGAAAAACATTTCGCTGGATCCCCTCCGAAACAAGGAAAACAGTCACCCACGCTCTAGTCACGAGCCGACTGGACTACGGAAACATTCTCTACGCAGGCACCACCGCTAAACTCCAGAAGAAACTACAACGAATCCAAAACGCCTCAGCCAGGCTCATATTAGACATCCCACGCAACGAACACATCTCTGGTCACCTTAAAGACCTCCACTGGCTACCCGTCAATAAGAGGATCACAAATCACTCTACGATATCGGACCAGATTGCCTCAACTCTCGACTGTCCTTCTACACCCCCTCCCGCCAACTTCGCTCTTCCAGCCAAGCCTTCGCCACTGTACCTCGCATCAACAAGACCACCATGGGAGGCAGATCCTTTTCATACCTGGCGGCCAAAACATGGAACTCACTCCCCGCCTACCTTCGCCTCACCCAGAATCACCTAGCGTTCAGAAAACAGCTTAAAACGTGGATATTTGACAAATAATCCCCCTCCCCCTCCTAAGCGCCTTGAAACCCTCTGGGTATGTAGTGCGCTATACAAATTTTATGACTTGACTTGACTTGACTTGGCTGTATATATTTTTACGTGCTATCTCTATTTTTACGCCACACTGTCGGACACTCTTCCTTTGTTGATGTATCTACTAATTGGGGACTGAGAGTGCCCTTGAACCCTGTCTCTCCCTTTGTTGACCTATAATAATTATGTGCCACATATATATTAATCATAACTAATGGGGTTATTTAGAATTTAACGGACAAAGCAACCTGTCCACCAAACTGATTGTTCTCCACCTCTATTTAGAGATGGGCCGTCCATCATGTTTCCTTCGGCAGTGTTCCTCTGGGCTATGCCGGCAGGAACCTCAGACCAACAGCCTGATGGATGTTGAGGAATCAGTTAACCCCTTCCCTGCGGGACTAATTCCCACGCGGTGAGGGGGGAGAGGGGCCGCGCGCGGGGCAGGTGCATGTGACGAGCTCAGCTCGTCAAGCTGCACAGTGGAGCTGTGCTCTTGACCAGCTGAGCTCGTCACAACTCCGCCCACTTAATGGAACGCACAGCGCAGCAGGGGAATTATCCCCGTGTGGGCGTTCCGCGGCAGTTATGACGAGCTCAGCTCGTCATGAGCACAGCTCCACTGTGCCTCATGACGAGCTCAGTTCGTCATGAGCGCCGAAGGGGCTAAAGTAACTCAGACTGTGTTGCCTACTTGGGGCAAAAATGCTGATGTATTTTTTTCCTGTTCGGTACTGTCCGAAAAAGCCTGGCGGTCCAAGCAGTAAAGCATAAAAAATATGACACCCATATCCTGGGAGAAAACTTTCAGGGTGTAAGGGACATTACTTTTTTGCTTTTCAAAAACAAACTCACACGTTGCTGGTTTGTTTGTTTGCTGAGCAGCTTCATGAATTAAGACAGGCCGCTTAGTAAACCTACAATGCCTTCAAAGGATCCGAAGTGGCCATCTCCTCTGAAGGCACGGAGATCTCAGTCAGGCACAGGTCTGGACTGACTGGGCATCAGGCGTTTCTCCAGGAGGCTGGAAGGGTGGGGGGCTGGTTTTGAGACAGAGGGGAACGATTTTGTTACTGGAGGTGGGTTGTGCGGTGGTGCTGCAATATTGGTCTCCCAGTAACAAAAGCAGCAGTGCTTGACACTGGCACCCCCTCCATCCCCGGGGAGTGTGCTGACAAAATTGTCAGGGATGCTTTGTGTTCCCAGTCCGACCCTGGTCAGATAGATGCAGAACTCTATACGGCAGGATATAGTCCAGAAGGGTAGTGAAACCCATGCCTCCGCTACCTTGTGAAACACAGTACAGCCCACCTTACTGTAAACAATTGTCTAACGGCCACATGCATCATTGTTGTCGTTTGCGATTTCTTAATTGTGAAAATTAAGGAATCACAATTAAGAAATCGCAAACGGTTATGCACAAAGAAATCACATTTTTTTTCGATTTCTTAAAATTCCTTAATTGCAATTCACAATTTGCGAATCGCAATTAAGGAATCCCTTCCCATTGATTCCTATGGGCCTAGAGGCCCATAGGAATGAATGGGAAGTCATTCTCAATTTGCGATTCGCAATTTGCGAATCGCATATTGAGAATGCAATTTCAAGGGTGCAGGGGTGGAGTCCAAAGGACCTGTGGTAAATAAAAAGCTAGTTATTTACACCGTTCGGAATTTCTATAATTACCCAAGAAAATGGTAATGCATAAAATGAGGAGCAGAGTCCGTGGTCTTCGAGTTGAAAGGGTTTTATTCCAGAACTCGAGTTAAGGGAGAGCTCCTTCACCAAGCGGGCTCAGGAGTAGTCTACTTTGCTTGAAACATATCAGCACTTTTATACAATACGAGTACAATCAGAAAGAAGGAGTTTCCCTTAGACTTGATTCAATCATTCATGATGTAATCATACAGAAGACATAGCATACTTGTTCTCGTTTAAAGAATAACCTGAATAGCATTTACACATAGACAAACATATTGCATCGGGGTGATTGAGGTAACAAGTTCAGGGTTGCTAGTATCTGAGGACAGAGAATCGAGGCATTGTCACAGGGTCATTTCTGTCGGAAAGGTAGAGAGGACGAGGCATTGTGCATTCTTTACTTCGTACACAAGGGCGGTGAGGTCTCACAATGGTATGTGTGTGCAGCGGGGAAGAAGGAGAATGGGCTGTAGTAAACTATTCTTCTTCGTGGCAGTCTCGTGTGCTTGATTATGTTTTCCCTTGGTTGTTAACCCAACCCGTGGCTGTCCTCGCAAACTAGGAAATCATTGACGAGCGAGAGCTGCTCGTTCTGTGACAGAGTTAGGGATGGGGGGTTTTCCGAGTCACCCATCCGACTGACTCTGTTCTGGTCTAAAGGAAAAACATCGAACGGGACGGAAACCCGTAGGTTACATGGTAGCTGGACATTATTCTTAGCATGTATCAGCTTTATGAGGAAGAGAGCATGCAAGAGGGGGTACAACGGGATTTGTGCTTGAAGTAGGAGGATTGGCTTGCCTGGTCGATGTCAGAGTGGATAGGGTGCATGATGGGACACCAGGGGAAAAGGGAGCTTTTTAGTCAAATTCCACATTCCCTCCTTGTCCCATAGAAACCCTATTACAGAAATTCTTAATCAATTTCTATATTCATCAGGTCGTATACTTGCTCCTGTAACATAATTATTTCATTTCTCTTTCCTCTGTTTCGTGGACGAGGAGTACAGGAAGTGGCACACAGTCCACAAAGGGCGGGGCCACACTGGACACAGAGGCAACAGGTGAAGATAGTGGCCAAAACGAGGCCTAGGACTGTTAGTGCCTTCCACCCCCAGGTGGACAGGAGATCCCACAACCAGCCGGTCAGGGACCATGTGCCGGTGTCCATATCCAATTTGTCGGATAGGACATGAAGGCGGGAAATAGCAGAATAAACTGATGGGGCGTTGTCCGGAATAAATACACAGCAACTGGACCCTATTACCTTACACACACCACCACGGTCGGCTAACAGGACATCTAAAATAATACGGTGCTGCAGTGTCATGAGCCTGTCTGCAGCTACCTCAGCTGTAATGTTATTTAAGGCGCCAGTTGTTTCATCTATGGCGGCCTGAACTACACAGGTTAGTTGCCGGATGTGGCGACTATTTGCCATAGGTCCCCAGAAAGGGAGAAAACCTTTAAAGAAGTCTCCAGCTTCTTGTCCTGTAGTATCTTCTGCATCTATGACCCCCCTTCGTTGTCTTCTAACTTGGGTCAGAGGGTCAATCAGGTGGTAATTGGCAGGGGCTGTGTAAGTTGGTGGTAATAGGAATGCGATGTAGCACTTTCCAGACCAGCCTTGGGGCAACCAGGTGCGTGCATGGGGTCCACAAATGAAATAGGTGTTTGGGGCAGTTACTATGGTCGGAAAATCAGGAGCGGGCAGTGTGTATGTTCTATCACTACCCAACCCCCTTGATCTGTCCGTCTTTGATCAACGGAAAACATTTCCCTGAAGGAAGCAATGTCATGGAACTGAGAGTAACTGATATTTTTGTGATCTTCAGCCCTCCCCCAGGTAACAGTGAGATCCACCATTTTAGAAACAGCCTTTACTATTTTGGTCTTTACCTCGTTCCAATTACTTTCGTTTTTCAATTTGGTCGGGGGAATGTTTCTGACTGAGGCAGAGAATATCATGGCCAAGGCATGGGCGGATCCTGAATAACCAAACGGGAGGGAGAAAAAGGGCATTCCCTTATGCACGGAATGTGGCATCAAGCCACAAACCCAACAGTTTGTCTTGTTGACTATGAGCTGGTGTTTATGGAGGGTGGAAATGAATGTATTATTTATAAATTCCTTTCTTCTGTCCTCGAGGTGTGGGGGGAGATCAATATAGGAATGCATAGTGGTATTCTTTATAAACGTGGAAGAATGTGGAGGGAAAACTGTACATAAGATCCATCCTAGACAGGCTGCTACACAGCAAACAAGCAACATTGTAAACAGAAAAATCGAGAACCTGCTATGCAGTAATATTACATAATTAGTCTTTTTCCATTGACGCACCGCGTCATTTCTCCTCATAATGTCTATGGATTTAATATCAAGATGTCTCTGGACACGAGATCAAAACGTCTCCCAGCAGCCGCTTCACCAAGAGCTTGTTCCTGGGCTTAATTAGCCACCGGTGCGTTATGATCAGGTGCAATGTCTTTAGTCTGTTTTTGGTGAGATCGCAGCCGCGATCGGTATTCCTGTTGAGGAGTGAGTTCTGGAATTGGTGAAATTATATCCGGGGCGTTTGTAGCTGTTGAACAGGGTACAGTGTCTGTGGGTGTAGGTCCAAAAAATTTCCGACAGTGGCTAGCGTGGAGCCATCTTTTACGTCCTTCTACTTTGACGGCTGTTCTTGTGGTCAGTAGGACCAGTTTAGGAGCTGTCCATCTCTTCTCCAGGGGGCTGGTACGATCGAAATTTCGGATCAATATCCAATCGCAGGGCCTGATGGCGTGTTCTCCAGGCGTGGTGTGATCTGGAAATGCTGCTGTAACCTGTGAACGACAAGATTGGAGTGCAGACATCAAGGAAGCCAGGTAATCTGTCAACATATTAGAATCAATGTCAGTCAGTTTTCTAGGAGAAGGGACACCCCAGATGTTAGGAGGTCTCCCGAATGTTACTTCGAAAGGGGACAGTCCCGTCCGGGAATGTGCCACCATTCGCATATAAAAGAGAGCGACCGGGAGGGCAGTGACCCAGTCTATCCCTTTTTCTGCACATACTTTGGCTAGTTTTGTTTTCAAAGTATGGTTGTGCCGCTCGACTAGGCCAGCTGCCTGAGGGTGTAGGACACAATGGAATCTCCAGGAATATCCCAATAAAAGAGAAACAGCCTCCATCAATTTGGAGGAAAAAGGCTGTCCATTGTCCGAATAAATGACCCTTGGCAACCCGTACCTGGGGAAGAATTCTCTCACTAATTGCTTAGCGGTTGTCTGGGCACCATAGTCTGGGACGGGGTATGCTTCAGTCCATCGTGTCAGTGTACACACTACCACTAGCACATATTTGTACCCTCTACATCTGTCCATCTGGATATAATCCATTTGTAGGACTTCGAAAGGATGATCAGGAGGCTGGAATCCACCTTGTTCTACTGGTACACCTTTACCAGGGTTAAATTGGCAACATATCATGCAAGTTTTTACTTTTTGTTTGGCTGCAGCTCTCAGATGTTTGTTAAACCAGATGTTCCGTAAACTATCCAGCATACCTTTCTCGCCTAGGTGGGCCGGGCTATGGACCGTGTCAATTATGACTTGCACAATGGAATCAGGGAGAAACCACACTGTACGGTCTTTGGTCATCCAACCCTGATCTGTCTGGACCCCTCCTTGTTCAGTCCATTTCTTTATTTCATCTGCGGTGGCATGTGTCTGAATGTCTAGCACATCTTTCAAGGGGTCTCTCACTACCATAGTGACAGTCTGTGTGGATAACTGAGAGTCTGATGTGTTCAATGGATTCTGGGCTGTCTGTTTAGCAGTCTGGTCCGCTAAGTCATTTCCTTTAGATATGGTGACTGTAGCTTTGGTATGCGCTTTGCATTTCAGAATAGCTATGGCTGTAGGTAGGTGTATGGCATCTAGTAGGGCTTGAATCAGGAGACCATGCTGTATCTTGGCCCCATGTGAGGTAAGAAAACCTCTTTCCTGCCATAACACTCCAAAATTGTGAACTTCACCGAATGCATATTGGGATTCGGTATAGATGTTCACTTTCAATCGTTTTGCCCATATGCAGGCCTGTGTCAGAGCGATGAGCTCTGCTGCTTGAGCTGACAGAATGTCAATTCTTTGGGTCTCTATAACTTTACAGTCCGTTGTTACTGCATAGGCTGCTACTAACTCTCCAGCACTTGTCCTCATGCATGATCCATCAACATAGAGTGTTACATCAGGATCTGGGAGTGCAACATCTGTTAGGTCTTGTCTTGGTTTTGTCACTACGTCGATCATTTCCACACAGTCATGTTGTGTCGTGTCATCTGAGCTTGAGGGCAAAAGGGTAGCAGGATTCAATACATTGCATCGTCTGATCTCTATGTGTGGCTGGAAGAGCGTTAGTTCGTATCCTGTCAGTCTTGCTACAGTCAGGTGTTGGGTCTGTGTTCTGTTCAGAAGGACTTCCACAGCATGTGGCACTTGTACTATCAGGGGATGTCCTAACACTATTGAATCGCTTTGTCTTATGGCCAGGGCTGTAGCCGCAACGGATTTCAGGCATGCAGGCAAAGCTTGCGCTACGGGGTCCAATGTGCTAGAAAAATAAGCACAGGGTCTGTTTCTTCCTGCTTGGTCTTGTGTGAGGACGGATAATGCTGTTCCGTCACGTTCTGTCACAAACAGGGTAAAAGGTTTGCTATAGTTCGGGGTTGCCATAACTGGTGCTTGACACAGGGCTAGTTTTAGAGCTTCAAATGCTTGGGAGTGTTCTGATGTCCAAGGGAGAGTTGTATGAGTGGCTGCTTCCACTGTGGTTAACTGTATAAGTGGCTTGACTATGTGGGCATACTGAGGGATCCATTGTCTGCAATATGAAGTGAGACCAATGAATGCGCGAACTTCTTTCTGTGACTTTGGCTGTGAAATTGTCGAAATCAGTTGGATTCGTTCTTGTGTTAGTTGCCTACCCTCTTTCGACAGCAAATGTCCTAAGTAAGCTACTTGCTGTGCGCAGAACTGTAATTTTGAGGGAGACACCTTGTGACCTTTGTCTGTCAGGAAATGTAGGACTGTGAGAGATGCTTTTTCACATTCTGGTTCTGTCCTAGCTGTGACGAGGATGTCGTCTACGTACTGTATCAATGCTGTGTTGGCAGGCATATTGATACTGTCAAGTTGTCTTTTTAGTGCTTGGCTGTAGATGCTTGGGCTTTCTGTAAAGCCTTGGGGAGCTCTAGTGAACCGGAAGCTTCATCCCTTTAAACTGAATCCGAAAAGATATTGACTGTCGGGATGTATAGGAATGCTGAAAAACGCATTCTTCAAGTCGATGACTGTGAAAAATGCAGCTTCGGGATCTATGGCAGTCAATAGTGAAGAAATATCTGGGACCACCGGATATTGTGGGATCACACATTTGTTCAGTTCTCGGAGATCAACCACCAGTCGGTAGACCGGGGGTGCCTGAGGGTCAGTCCGTTTGAGGACTGGAAGAACTGGAGAATTACAAACATTTGAATCGGTCTCTATCACCACACCATGCTCTATGAGTTCTTGGATTATTTTTAGTAAGGCTTGTCCAGCCTCGGGTGGAATCTTATATTGTCGTATACGGAGTAGGACTACACCCTCCTTGAGCGTGACTTGATGTGGGGTGATGTCCATGTATCCGACATCAGTCGAGCTTTTTGCCCACAAATGTTGCGGGATGTCTTTTAGTCTGGGGTCGAATTCTTTGACTGTGAAATGTCCTTTGAAATCTCGTAGGAACAATTTTACTCCTTCCGGTGAACAGCATATCACTGCTCCTAGTTCTTTGAGTGTCTTGATACCTAGTAAATTCTCTGGGCACGTTTCTGTAAGGACCAGATCAGTAGTACGTGTCAGAGGACCCACTCCTAAAGAGACTTGTTCAGATACTTTGTTTATGATCGGTTTTCCTGAAAAGCCCAGAGATATATTATGTGAGCCAGAGAGAGGAACCTCTGGGACTTCCTTATGACTTATGGTAGTCCTACTCGCCCCGTGTCGATGAGGAATTTTCTGTCTTGTCCCAGTAAGTGAGCTTGTACATATGGACCTTTCTGATCTACTGGAACTGGAATAAGGGGCAAGTCACTTTCTCTCTCAAGGCTGTCTCATGCACATGGTTCAAACTCGGGGTAATCTGACGTACTGTGCGTACTGGTACATCTGTGTGGCAGCAGTAGCGGGCGTTTAAACCTGTGGCGGAGTAATGGTTTGGGGCTGCTGAGTGTTACCTGTTCTAGGAGTGTGAGGGCGTTCTTTCGTCTTTCCTGCCGCTATGTTATGTTTCAGAACTGGACATTCTTTCACAAAATGGCCCTGCTGCTTGCAGTAGTTGCAAGTACCTTTATTGGCCCCCACATTACCTTTGGGGCCTGTGTTTACTGGTGCCGTCTGCGCAACCAGTGCCTTCATTTTTGTGTCTTTCACTCTCTTCTTTTCCTGTTCCTGTTCCTCCCTTATTCTGTTGTGGTGGTACTGTAACATCTGTAACATTTGTGAAGGACTATTTGCTTGCCAGGTACTTTCAATTTTCAGCACTCTATTCCTTATGGGGGGTAAGGCGTTGTCCACCAATTTGGACACAAAAAGATGAGGATATGCCTCGCTGCTATGTGCGAGACCACTATTTATAGAAAAACATTTCTCTAATCTGGTGTAGTAATCACCTGTGTCCTCGTCTGGCTTTTGTTTACAGGCAGAAATGGCATCCAAATCTTCCTTTTTCGTTGTCAACAACAAAGGCAAGACCTGTATGAGGAGACTGGGCAGTTCTCTTACGCGCTCACCTAAACCTTCACCTGGTTTTCTGTCTGTCTCTTCTTGTTCTAGGGCAGTCCACGTGATCTTTTTACCACCCACCTCCCAATCCTTTTCCTTCAATTTGTCAAATATGCCAGTAGGTAGAATTACTTTAAGGAGTATTATTATATCTGGATATGTAAAACTACCCATTTGGAGGATATCTTTCAACTCCCTGTGAAATCCTCCGGGATCTTTTTCGTGAGAGGGCACCATCTTTTTCATTTCCATTATCTCTAACTTGGTTAGGGGAGTATACACATGTACTCGTTGCAGTGTACCATCTGGCTGGGGTATGGGGTGGACTTCTTGTAAAGGATATTGGCCTATACTGTAAGGTTCATGATCTGATGAAGCTAAAGTAAGTTGCAGGAAACGGAGGCGCAGGTCCAGAATGGTGTTAATCAATTCCGGTCCCCGAGACCTCCATCTATCTGTCACTACTTCTTGTAACAATTTGTATAGTTTGTCCGGTCGGTGGAAGTTATTCTCGTGTAAGGTAGCCAGGTGTTGGACCATATAAATGCCTGCTAGTCGTTGTTCTGCTCGGGGGAGAGCCAAAAACATTTGCGCTATCATATCTGGGCCATATACCCGATGCTGTGATATCCAATGGGTGGCAGACCGGGCCAATTCTTTTTCTTGCTGTGTAAGGGGAGGCTCATTGTCCATCCATTCATCTAGGGCTCTTTCAGTGGACTGAAAAAGATCTTCCGAAGAAGAATCTAATCTTTTAATTTTCTGCGACATTCGCGGGGTTCGCCACTTGGGGCCAGGACAATGTCGCGCTACACCCAGGAAATTCATTCTATCTAGTATCGGACTATCATCTTCCTCTGAGTCGTCCTCTTGTGTGACTTTTTCAGAGTGAATGGTGACAATTTTCTTAACCAGTCTTTTCGTTACTTTGTCGATCTGATGTCCCAGATCGTGTGCTCCTCTGTGCACCTGGTCACTAAGGTCTATTAACTCAGAGTCTACGCTTCCATTACACGGGTCTAGTTTCCGGATCAGACAATTTATGATGAACCGCAGGAGCAGTCCTCTGATGGGAACTTTTCTGTTTTTCATGACCTGGACCAGAGTATCCGGACCTTCACCTGTCCGTATGAATTCGTAAACTCTATCGAAATGCTTCGTTATATCAGGGACCTTTTGGAGTTGACCCACGGCTAGTCTTAATCTCTCTGATATCGTGGCCATTGGGCCATTACCGGGTTCGGGGTCGTAAGGACACTCAAGAGGCGGGACATCGTCTTTATCCTCAGCCCCGTTCCCGGACACTCCTAAATCAGAGGTTGAACCATCGGCTACTAGTTCAGGAGCACGTGTGGACGGGTGTGTTCTAGGCATGTTTACATAAGCGGGGGTGGTTCGGACAGATAGGCAGGGAGGACATTTTCGGGAGCAGTGGGAATTACTTTGACTGGGGACTTGGGGTGTTCTTCTACAATTTCTTCAGACAAAACGGGATAAATACCAGTAACAAGAGCATTTCTCTCTCTCTCTACCTGTTCAGCTAGCACGTTCTCACCTTCTTCCTGTAATTGCTTTTCTTTAGCCTGTTCCGACATTCTCTTACTTTTCTCGACTTTCCCTAGTTCTTTCTGGGCCCTCCTATGCGCTTCCTTACGCCATAACTCAATGGCCTCTGTCTGTGAGGGCCTCGCCTTTCTTTTCCATAACTCTTCCTCCACTCTCATAATGCATTCTATATCCCATGTACCTGTGGCAGGCCACCTATACACCATCTCTAATTTCTCGGTATAGTCTACCCAAAGGTCTAAAAATAATATGGCACTCAATCCATGTTTGTTGTACATGAAATATCCAGGAGTATCTCTAGGCGGAACTTTAACTGGTTTCTCTAATAGATTCTTTTTTGTGCCGATCGTACGTAATTTGGAAAACAGAGGCATTCTTAAGCTCAACAAATTACGGTTTAAAAGACTTGGAATATACAGAACAAAAGCGAACACTTTATACACTAGAATATAGTGCAACCATACCGGTTTCACGAATGAAACACGTCTTTACCGTTTTCCAAAAATGGAACCCGTCTTTATACTATCTCAGTGGTACTCACCAAGAAGCAAAACTTGAAGACCTGGTCATCGGACTCTTGACGCTTGCGCAGGAATTCGGGGCTCCAAAGACCTCGGACTCGGCGTTCTGACTGGTCAGGCTCTGGGTTGGGACGCTCCGCAATCTTCTTCACCGCCTCGTGTGGATGATCAGTCGCAGTCTGCCTCCTCCTCGTCTCGATGGAGTTAGCGGGAACACCCCGCTGTTGTGCACTTGAAGTCCGTCGAAAGTATGGAAGGGACAAGGACCCGACTTACATCTCCGGCGCGTAGGGAAGAGGGAGCGTGCCTGTTCAGGCGCCAATTAATGTGGTAAATAAAAAGCTAGTTATTTACACCGTTCGGAATTTCTATAATTACCCAAAAAAATGGTAATGCATAAAATGAGGAGCAGAGTCCGTGGTCTTCGAGTTGAAAGGGTTTTATTCCAGAAGTCGAGTTAAGGGAGAGCTCCTTCACCAAGCGGGTTCAGGAGTAGTCTACTTTGCTTGAAACATATCAGCACTTTTATACAATACGAGTACAATCAGAAAGAAGGAGTTTCCCTTAGACTTGATTCAATCATTCGTGATGTAATCATACAGAAGACATAGCATACTTGTTCTCGTTTAAAGAATAACCTGAATAGCATTTACACATAGACAAACATATTGCATCGAGGTGATTGAGGTAACAAGTTACAGGGTTGCTAGTATCTGAGGACAGAGAATCGAGGCATTGTCACAGGGTCATTTCTGTCGGAAAGGTAGAGAGGACGAGGCATTGTGCGTTCTTTACTTCGTACACAAGGGCGGTGAGGTCTCACAATGGTATGTGTGTGCAGCGGGGAAGAAGGAGAATGGGCTGTAGTAAACTATTCTTCTTCATGGCAGTCTTGTGTGCTTGATTATGTTTTCCCTTGGTTGTTAACCCAACCCGTGGCTGTCCTCGCAAACTAGGAAATCATTGACGAGCGAGAGCTGCTCGTTCGGTGACAGAGTTAGGGAGGGGGGGTTTTCCGAGTAACCCATCCGACTGACTCTGTTCTGGTCTAAAGGAAAAACATCGAACGGGAAGGAAACCCGTAGGTTACATGGTAGCTGGACATTATTCTTAGCATGTATCAGCTTTATGAGGAAGAGAGCAGGCAAGAGGGGGTACAACGGGATTTGTGCTTGAAGTAGGAGGATCGGCTTGCCTGGTCGATGTCAGGGTGGATAGGGTGCATGATGGGACACCAGGGGAAAAGGGAGCTTTTTAGTCAAATTCCACAGACCCCCCCCTGCACCCCTGAAATATAACTTTAAGTGCATTTTTCACACACACATACCCCAAGTGCATGTGTGTGTGTAAAAAGAAACTTTCAAAAATGCACTTTTGTGCATTTTTGAAAGTTTTCGCAAATTACGATGAAGGTCAACTTCATGGTAATTTACCTCTCACTATTTGGGAATTTGCAAATTTAAAATGTTCTTGAATTGCATTTAAGAAATCGCAAATTGCGATTTCTTAAATGCAATCGCAATTTTAGAAATCGCAACATCACTGCGATTTCTAAAATTGCAAAAAACATGATGCATCCCAATTTTGTCAATTGCATTCGCAAACGGCCGAAATTTGCGATTCGCACCGTTTGCGAATGCAAATGACAATGATGCATGTGCCGGCAAAACTCTTACAACAAAAAGCCTTAGTCTTGAAGCCAGTGGCTGCTCCTCCGCTAATGGGGAGGAGCGTAGCCCCACTGATTTTAAGCAGTGTCACTAAAGGAAAAATACAATTATAATGACTAAGTTATAGTCATTTTATGTTTTCCTTGTTGCAGAAGCTTTGCGTGCCGGACAGGATGGGCTGCTCTGCTGACACAGCAGGGGAGGGGAGGAGTGGTTTGCACTCCCTAAAGTGCGCATAAATATTTGGCCTGCCTTCTGGGGCCGGTTAAACATTCATGCGCACTTTGCATGTTCTCCATGCCGGCTGCATTACAGCTTGCATGGAGAACATGCCCAACCTCCCATTCTTTGGCTGAGTGCCGTACCATGGTACTCAGACCAATTACAACGCTGCTTTACAGCAATGTGATTGGCTATCTGGGAGCTGGGTGCATTCTGCTTCCTGCCCTCGAAACCTGGAAGAAGACAGAGAGGAAGCAGTGGCGATGGCGGGTGGCAGCGGCAGACAGGTGAGTGTGGCTGTGGTTTAAAAAAAAATGTCATTCCCTCTTTCCCCCACCCCTGCGACCCGTCCCCCACCGCCTTCAAATACCAGCCGCCTCTGCTTGAAGCAAATCTACCAACATGTGTTTCATGACTTATAAGTGCAGGAGTACTTTAAGGAAGTATGTTTGTCAGAGTTTTGGACAGCATACTGTCAAAGAGTGTGGGAGAGTAGAGTGATTCATAGGAAGATAGGAAGGCAGGACTGGTGAGAATGCTAACCAGGTAACAAAAAAAAGAAGCAGCTGGTGAAGATTAATACCAATGAACATTTGCAGGATACTGACATTGGGAATAAAAGCAAAGAATGACCATGACACATCATTTGCAATCACAAAGATCTGATTGGAACAATCACACCAAGTTCTTAAGTGATTAAACTTATGATATGTGGCGCCTTGTTGGAGGTGCTGACATGAAACTACAAATAAGACAGAAAAGAAGGTATTATAGATGCCACAAATTAAATACTGTCTACATCCACAAAGCTACACATCTGGCAATGTGCTACTCTAGGCCGCACATTTGGTGCTGAAACAAACGTGCTTTCTAAAATTAAAACGAATTCTAGCAAAACTGAAACTATACTTGCATCCTTCAACTGTTTTCCTGTGTGGTAAATACAGGTGTTGCCCATGAAACAGAGAACAAAAAGTATAGACTCATGCTCCGGTAGTAAAGGAAGCCCAGAGACCAGGCTGTTCTGTCTGAGGCAATTTACAGAGGTCACTGAACATGCAAACATTCGAGAAAGTAGCTCCAAACATCTTTAAAACTCCTGGGTACTGATGAACTCAGTCATACAAGTATTCCTCCACATGTTACCTCTACAGTAGTAGGACTGCTGTAGTAATTTTACTTTTCCCCAGTAAATAAAGAATATAATTGGCACAAATACAATATTCAACCCGGAAGCTGTGCGTGGAGAGGCAGGGAGGGCGTCCAATTGTTAAAAGGCACCCAATGAGATTAAGGCGGGTAGCTCCTCATCTATATAAAGTTGGTGCATAATCGACCACGATAAAGACTAGAGACAGCACATTTCCAGATACAAGACATCTATATAACAATGATGTGACACATCTGAATATACCTCATACGGTGGCATCCCACGCACAGCTTTTACGAATGCATTGATTTTATAATAAGGTTACAATACGGAAGATTTTCCTGAACCTTCATATTGTTGAACCTTTCTTATATTTTTAAAGCTTGACAACTAGTCCTTAGTAGAAGGCTAGAGAAAACTGTCCTGAAGAAGGTGACACATCGAAATTCCACCGAAACGCTGCATCGACTTACTGTTTTCTTTTTTATGTATATGGACTGTGTATTGTTTTAAAACTGTGAAGGTTAAATCCTCTTTTTATTGTGATTAGAATAAAAATACCATGTTTTTTTTAAAATCAATTGTATTTTGTTGGGCTGCTTTACTGTGCTCTACATACGTACTAATGTGTTTGAAGGTTTTTGTGCAACAAATGTGTGGTGTATATATTATGCTGTAGATAGTGCCTAACAATAGAAATTAGAGTTGGGCTAGGGTAATTGGATGTCCATGTTGGGACATTTTATTATTTGTAATACGAATACAATATTGGCAGTAAATCAATTTATACTATAAAGGGCATTTTTGGATGGCAGCTTTCCCTTACCAAAGCATGCATCTGTGCATTCATTCTGATGTATGAAAGAAGAATACCTGGATGCATGGTGAACCATTTCAGCGTGGTGTGGGCGTCCACGAGGCACTCTCCTCCGGATACCCAAAGCCACAGCGGGTGCACATCGTCCTCGTACTGATCCTCAGCTCCAATGGAACAGATCCCCAAGGAAGACACGCTTGAGGTCTCCGTGCCTGCAGGAGCTAACACTGCTGGATTGGTCTGCACCTCCACCAAGTCAATGTTGGTCCACCTGGGCACAGCAGGGGCCGAGCCAGGACTTACAGCGCCCAGAGGAGGACTTTCAAGGTTGCTAGTCTCTGGGCATGGAGTTTCTTGCGAAGAATCGCAAGTCAGAGCTGTGCTTAAGTCTGTTCCGCCTTCATGTGTGTCCTTGCTCCTCTCTCCATCTTCCTTCTCAGGTGAGGCAGAAATCTCCAGCTGCTTTAACAAGGGGGGCATTTCTGTTTCCGAGCAGCTGTCGATGTCAGTATGGACAGGTGAATCAGAGTGTTCCTTGACTTCATCCCCAAAGAAATACCCAGCACTGTAGGAAAACAAGAAGGGATATATAAATACATTATGCAACAGTACTTGCAATATCACACGCTAACATCAGGTCATTTTAGGAAATATCCATCTAGGAACAACTATTTCCTGTGTACTTCTTTTTACTAACTGTAAAACTAATATTTTACTCCCTTGCATCACTTTATGCACACCAGGACTCAATAAGTCCCACACAGGAGTAGATGTAGCACATGTAAGGCCAGGGCCCATTTCACAAATGTATCTTACTCTTAGGTTTTAACTACAGTGATAAAATAGTACATTTAAGTCTATCAATGGGATATAATGAATCTGGACTTCAGCGCAAAGATCCACTTACCGAATAGTAAGGTTTATCTCCTCTTTTAATACGTTTGGGGAGGTGTTGTGAAAAGCTATAGCCCACCAGAGAGGTCACGGGAAAGGAGCGATGTATGGTTCACAGCACTCGGCGTGGCATTTTCTGACCTGAAGCCTTTGCGCATCAATAAAATGCTGGTCTGTTTTTCCATGTTGGGTAAGGGAAATAATCAGGCCCAAATCGCAAGAGGTCATAGGGGAAAAGGTTTTATCATAGAAAATGATTTTGCGTTTGGAGAAGGAATGTGAAAATAATACACTGTAAAGGTCAAGTTACTTACCAATGCCTTATCTGGTAGAGACATGATCTAGTCTTGTCCATGAGGTGGAGGAGATGCTTGGTATTATCGCTATAACCCCTTTCAGGGATTAAGCGGGTCTGTTTCAGGTCGACCAATCCCTGTGGTATCCGCCAGGAGCTCTGGAGGTTCTGGGTCTGGCCTCTCAATTTATGAGCTAAAAGACGTCCCACTGTATTACCCCCCGCAAAATATTTTTGCTTGGTCCTGAGTAGGGCGTACTCTGCATTATCCTAGTCTGGCGCCTTGAGTTGTGCCTTAGCCAAGGTCAGCTGTCCATGTATCCTGTATGCACCACCCATGCATTTGAGGGCTTCTTCTAAGTCTCAAACCTGGGTCTCTAAGTCATGCTTCTTCTCCTAGCACTCATAATTGAGCTTGGAGGAGATCGCGAGATAAGCCCCCCTGATCTCCACTTTCAGTGTTTCCCAGCAAAGGGGGATAGGAGTGTCAGGCATGTCATTATCTTCAAGGACGTGTTTGATGATGGCCTTTTTGGGTGGGATAGTATGCATGCAATTTGGCATTGAGCCACCAGTGGTGGCCTAGGCCCGCCTGTCAGGGATAGCGAATGTAAGTGTGATCGGTGAGTGATCAGACAATGCCGCCAGTTCAATGACAGTTGGGTATGCCGGGACACTAGAAGATAGTCAGTGCAGGTGTGTATCTGGTGGGCCACAGAAAAGACTGTGTATATTCTTGAAGCAGGGTGCTAGGTGTGCCAGGTGTCAGTTAGGCCAATGTCAGCGAGCCAGACCAGCCTGGAATCTGTGAAGGCACCTGCTTGGCCAACTCTTTGCGTAGATCAGTCAAGGGAGTTATCATAGACTTGGATTGAAGTCACCCCCCACTACTACTTCAGGATCCGGAGCGGCTGTCACCAGACCCAAGACCCTCACCACAAACTGTTTCCGGTTGTTCATTAGGGGTGTATAGTGTGGCAAGAGTGAAAATGTATGTATTAATAGTGAGGCAGATTGAGAGGAGTCTCCCGGGGAGGGGACTGCCACTTGACTACTGTCCTGTCAAACCAGCGAGAGGGGAGCCATCCCCAGGCCCTTCTGAGGAGGTGATTCTCTTGCAGATGTCAATATCACAGAGGGAGTATTTGAGACAGGTCATGAGAGCCAGTCACTTGGCAGGGGAGCTGGCACCCTGAACATTATAGCTTATTATCTTGACCAAAAAATGATGCAGAGGTGTGGTAGGTCAGCGATAGGTGCAAGTGCCTTGTGTATGTCATATTGTCATATTGGCACTGCTGCTTCTCCAAAGAGGCAAGGGCAGCCGTATAAGGAACCTCCTGGTCGGGAGGGATGAGAAACTTGGGGAGAACAGCCAAACAACTTGTTACTCTCTTCATGGGAGTTACCACAGTCTAGAGTTCGTAGTCGCAGTGGTGACTACGTTGAAGCTTGAAGGGTGAGCTAGGTGAGGTGGAAGCTGCGCAAGCCTGAGGTAGCAGATGTAGCGGTAGCTGCAACCGCACTGAGTTCAAAGGGGGCTGATCTAGCGGCAGGTTCATGGGATCTGCATAAAGACAAAAAGGCTTAAAGTTGACAATTCGGGGGTCAGTCTTATGTAGTCTTAGTTGGGGTTGTGGTCACCTAGCTTCTGAAAGAGTGCACTGCTTTGATGCCTGCTCTCGTCCTGCGTGGTTTTGGAAGTAGCTCTCCATGGTCTGGTTTTCGAGAGAGGCTGCTGATCTGGAGACGTCCGCAACTCCCCAGGGTGGGGCTCCCCAAAACCGTCAACAGCCCAGGGATCTCACTACCCTCCACTGTGTTGACTATGTGGGTTTCGTGTTTCCAGACTAATGACAATCTGAAGGGATGCCCCCATTTGTATTTTAAGCCGCGATCACAAAGGTAGGCAGTGATCAGATGAAAGAGATGGCGTAGCTGTTGGGTGATGGGGGAAGATCCTGATAAAGCCACACTTTTATACAATTGAGCATCATGGAACTTTGGTCCCTGGCCGCTGCCATCATCGATTCCTTTAGTCTGTAGCTGTGAAACACAAGTTAGGATACCCTGAGGCTGTCCAAGTGACGTATCTGGATGGCCTGCTCCATGTGTGCGGTTAAGTCATCTTATGTTAAAGTCTCTTGTAAAGCGCACATACACCGATTGGTTTCTTGGCGCTGATTCTAGGTTATGCTGGAGAACTATTGATTTGTCATATGCTTTGATTCAGTCATAGGCTTGGGTAAATAACCATGTCTTGAGGAGCCTTCTGAATCTCAAGAGGTCCTGGGTTCTGGAATTCCTTCCCATCTGAGGTCAGATGGGAAGGAATTCCAGAACCCAGGTGCCAGCACTGCAAACCTGCAGCCACCTTGTCGCTTTAGCTTCTAGGCGGGTGTGGCCAATAGGTTCATGTGAGATGAACGCAGGTTGCGAGTAGGTATATACCTTTGAATCAAGCTGGAAATAAATGTTGGGCTAGGGCCATACAAGGACTTAAAGATCAGGCAGCTAACCTTGAAAGCTGATTGTTGTGGGATGGGAATCCAATTTAACTTCCTCATGAGTGGGGAGATGTGTTGTCAACTAGGTTGCTGGAAAATCAATCTAGCTGCTTGGTTCTGCACCAGTGGCAATCTCCTGGTGAGGTACGATAGAATGCCAAAGTAAAGAGAGTTGGCATAGTCCAAATGTGAGATCACCCGGACTAGAACAGCCTGAGTCAGTGCTTCCCTAGTAAGGAGTCTACTCATCTTCTTTATCTTTCTTAGTTGAAGGAAGCAGGCCGATGTAACTGATGCAATTTGGGTTTTCATGGTAAGGTCTCTGTTAATTATCACCCCCAGACGTTTGGCTGAGGAGGATGGGAGGGGAGTCCAACTCAGTCCCCAAAAATGGGAGCTCCATGGTTTCTGAGTACCTCTTATCAGGATAAATTCAGTCTTGTCCGGATTGAGTTTTAAATGGTTGCTGTTCCTAACACAGATGTGCAGCATAGTGGTTCGGAATTCGGACTCAGATTCAGGAGTCTTATTAATGATGAACATTAATTGTAGATCGTCCGCATAATTAAACGTACACACCTTCTTTTCTTTTAAAGTCTGAATCAATGGCAGGAGATAAAGATTGAACAGATGAGGTGATAACGAGGAACCCTGGGGTGCTCCGCATGTTACACTCATTTTAGTTGCTGTGAACTGGGATAGGCGGATTGACTGGGAACGGTTTTCCAGGAACAAGCCTATCCAGTTAAGAGCTAAGCCCTGAAGGCCAGCGTCTCAGACACGTTCGATCAAGATGCTGTGATTGACAGAGTCAAATGCCACTGACAGGTCCAACAGCAACAGGGCCTGGGGATATCCTTTATCTGTTTCTTTCCGAAGTGTGTCCAGGATGGTCAATAATACTGCCTCTGTTGAATGAGCTGGCCGAAATCCTGCTTGGTGGGGGTCGAGGTATTCCGATTGTTCGATGAAGGCACATAGCCATTTTGCCACATAGGATTCTAATACCTTGGCCAGATAGGGGAGCAATGAGATTGGGTGATAGTTAGTCAGGGTCTGAGGGTCAGCCCCTGGTTTATTTAGAAGGGGAAGATTAATTGTTCCTTTAACCGCATGCGCACTAGCGGGTTTTCCCGCTGTGCACTGAAATTTGAAAATCGCGGGTTACGTGACAAAGCCAGCTCGTGATGCGCGCAGCGCAGGTAACGCCCATGACGTGCTGGCTTTGTCACCAGCATCGAAGGGGCTAAAGGCTCTCAGGACGATGCCCTGGGTCAGTAACTCATTAAGAAGAGAAAGGGCAGGCCTGGGAAGTAAGGAAAACATTTCTTTTAAGATGTGGGGTGGACAGCTGTTGGTAGGGGACCCCGATTTTACTCTCACTGTGTTTAGCAAAGACAGATGACTTCCGCGTCACGCGAGCGGTGAAAGTCCGGTTTAATGACGCTATGGCGAATGGACTGAGTACTCCTACATTTGACGTTGCTCTTAGCTTTTTCAAATGGCGGCAAAATTTAAACTCCCGGAATACAATTGAAGGGTCCCGAATAAGAGTTGGCAAATGCGCTTTCCTCTTAAATATGGAAGGACGACATACAGTGAGTTTATAGGAGTTCACCATCGCTAACTATACAGTCACTGAATTGATGAAATTTAGCGTTGTCTAGTCTTGACTGTTTAAAGAGGATACATATATTTATCTTGAAGACTGAATTATTTATTAGCCCTAGTCCTGATGAGGCCAAAATTATGATGGCTGAAACGCGTCGACATTTTGTTTGAAGAAGACCCCAGCCAAATTATTTGAACTTATGGAAAGCATTATTCACAAGGAGTAAAAGGATTGAAGATAGCCTAAAAAGATATGGACTATTCATACTTCTTGTGTTAGGTCTGGTGGAGCTTACTTTGAGAGGAATGCGGAATCTGTACATATAGCGAGCATCCTTTGTTGAAAGAATAATTGGACTACAATATTTAAATACATTTTTGATTAATGTGTGTCTATATATATGTGTTTTGTATATGTTTATGTAAAAAGTAATGTGTAAATATATATGTTTTTGTGTTTAAGTGGGCCTACAAATTAATCCAGCCCCTATCTAATTCTAATTCTTTTTAATTAAAGTGAAAAACTAAGAAGGAAACTAATATTTGGTGTTCTCTCTGTGGAGGTGGGAAATTTTATTTAAACAAATACAAAAATAGTTTTTCCAGACAATTTATTTGTCGTAGGGGTAGATAATTTAACTATCTCATGATTACCATAGATTCTGTTACTGGTGTCCTAGGCATCATTTTGCTTTGTGTATAAACCGATTTTACTTTAGACAGTGGGTCCACAAATACCAGGCTATATATCGTGGGAACTGTTCAGTGGGATTTTTCTGCATAGATGGAGGTGCCTTGGCGATGTTGCAGATTGGAATAGTGGTTTTAATCGAGGCATTTTATCAATAAAAAAAGTGTTGAGAGAATTACAAAGTGCTTGAGATGGTATTGGTTTTACTGTGACTGTCAAGATTCCATAATTAATTGATAATAGAAAATATTTCTTTTGTCCTATTGGAAGAATTCTGAATTTTTGAAGAAAAGTATGTGGCTTTGGCTGAAGAGATTTATTCTTTGTATAGCTAAGTTGGGCTAAATATATCTTTCTTTTGTCAGGGAAATAGCTACCTCCTTTCGGATTGACAGAGGGCTAATTTTTGTGTTTTTAGATCAGCAGAGAACCATCTCTGGGCTTTGTGGCGCCTTGCAGATCTCTGTGTCCTAAGAGGGGCATGTTCGCCGCTGGCCGCTTTTAACCATGCAGTGAGGGTGTCCTCACTGGCAGTGATGGATGGCTGCGTAACAAGGACAGTGTTTGACAATGTGTTCAGGAAGGGAATTCTGTCCATACTGTTCCAATTTCTGGCCATACTCCCTTTGGTGGCTGATTGCTTGACCATGGTTATATATTTAATACCAAGCTGTATTAGATAGTGGTCAGACCATGTACAAGGGGACGCTGTCAAGGCAGACCCTGTGAGGTTAGCTGTCCAGACATGGTCTATGGTGTGTCCCTTAATGTGAGTGGCAGAGGTTATCAGCTGAGAGAAATTTAACCCATTAGGTTGGTCAGTTAGTTCTCCAGCATGAGGACCGCCCAAGGTGTCATTGGCCCAGTAATTAAATTCACCAATCAACAAAATCTTGGCGGGGTTCGTTATAAAATGAGCCATCTGCTCACCCAGGGAGTGGGGGAACAGGGGCATATTCTGGGGGGGCCTACATAGTAGTACACAAATTAAGGGCGCCAAAACTGACTCCAGTTTAATAACTAAATTGTCTACTGAGGTGAGGGCTAATGGGGTTAAATAAGTAAATTTTAGCTCCTGATGTATAATGGCCGCTACTCCCCCTCCAACCTTCCCAGATGGGCGATTCGCCTGCAGGATATAATAATTGTTGGGGAGTGCCGCCAGAATATTAGGGGCCAATTCCTGTGATCACCATGTTTCCGTTAAAAAAGAATGTCTGGACGAGAAGCATCCATCGGGTGAGATATGTCCAGTTTGTGTGCGGTTGACCACTATCTCCTTTTCTGCCAGTTCTGGATGTACATGGCAGAATGAATGGATGACGTAGGCCTCCAATTCCCCCCATCATCTATTTTCCAAGTCTTCCACATGGAGCTGTAGGTCCAGATTCTGCTCACAGAGCTCCACCAGCTTCCTTCTATGGCTCTTTAGTTCCTTCTTCCAGGAATCCCCACCGGTTCCCAACGTAGCCACCCAGTTGCCAAGATCGGTCACATCCTTCCTGACCTCCTTGATGTCCACCACCACATCGTCCCAGAGCACTGCTATAACCTCACGGAGCTTGGTAAATAGGGTTGCCATGAACGACCGGCATCAGGAGATTATCCGTGCCGTCTCCGGTCTCAGGTGTCATCATGATGACATCAGCTGCAGGTTCTATGAGAGGATCAGCCTTCTTCACTGCCACTTTTGTGAGCATGTCTTTCAATATGGATTCCTTCTTTACCTTATGAGCTGCCATGGCACCCCGGTAGAGCCTGCCCCCGGCAGTTCAGCGTACATGTCAAGTAGGAGACCACAGAAGAGAGAGCTCAACAACAAGGTTCGCAGGAGGTAGGGTCTTCGTGCTCACACTGTACATTTGTTCCCAGGTTCGCAGAAGACAGAGCAAAGGGTTGAGACGTGCGCCCCTCACCTTTCCCAGGGCACATACGGACTCAGTGACTCAAGACCTCCCAGGCAGTTCAAACATCTAACAGGCTCCACATGCCTAGTGTGGGCGTTCCCCCTTCGAGGCCCACTCAGTCCACAATTGCCAAATCCACAGGGTGGGGAGGCCACCTAAACACCAGCTGCGTCTTCAAGGAGGCCTCACCTTAAGTCAGATGGGGGAAGGAGTCCAACCAGCCCCAGCAGGTTGCCACAGATGCGGGGGAGTTCAGCCAACAAAGTCTTGGCCGCTAGATCAAGGCAGGTTTCTGGTGGGCCCTAGCCTTCCCGCCCCCAGCGACTTGCTCGTTTCAGGTGGTGGCGGAGCCACAACAGGTGATTAAACCTTGCAACAAAGCTTTTAGGTGCTATGAACAAAACTTGGGAGCAGTTAGGCTTGCGGGGCACAAGCAGCAGCTGCAGTACCCTCTGGGCGCAAGCGGTTCCCCAGGACAGCGTTCAGGATGACAGTGCTCAGTCACAGAGGTGTAAAGACACTCGCAGTCCGCTGCAGCCCTCCAACTTTGGGGACAGCCCGCGGCCTCTCTGGAGGACCCACTCCCACTCACAGTTCCCCGCAGCTTCCTCATAGTGGGCGATGGGGGGGGGGGCACAACAAGCGATCAGGCGTGGCAATGGTTCCTTGATGCTTGATTCCAGACCAGGGAAGACAAGGCTTGGCAGTTCGGGATGGACTGTTCCTATGAGGCACAGGATCAGACCTATTTGCATATGGCCATGTCTGAACTGGGGTGGTGGAGTGAGCTAAAGATTGATGATGGATTAAACCCAGATCAGTTGACTGGGGGTGAGTGCTTGCAATGTTCAACACTTCGTCCATCACCCCCTTTGGTTTTGCTTAGTTCGCCCTAAGTTGGCAGGGTATGCCCAGACGTCGGTCCCTTGCTCACTTTGCCACTGGATTCAAGCTAACCCGGCTGATTAGCTAGAAACCAGTCCCAGGATGCTTGTTTCCCATCCAGGGAAGACATGGCTTGGCAGTTTGGGCTGGACTGTTCCAAAGAGGCACAGGGTCAGGCTGATTTGCATATGGCCATGAATGAACAGGGTTGGCAGAGTGAGATAAAGAATGATGATGGATTAAACCCAGATCAGTTGACTGGTGGTGAGTGCTTGCAATGTTCAACACTCCATCCATCATCCCCTTTGGTTTTGCTCTGATTTATAGCAGGCCAGGAGAATCAGATATATCACATTGTACTCGATCTCCTGCTTCATGGTGAGCCAATGCAGACAATGTCTCACCTCGATGACGTTAATGAATTGCCAGAGATAAAATACCAGTTAAACCATCATATTTTGGCCAATCTTAGGAGTTCTGTGTCTAGTAGGCCTCGGTAGGTGGACTTCATCTAGTCCAATTGGTAGACAACCCAAGCATTGATCACCTCGGCAATTCATTGAATCGGGATTAAGTGTACAGTCTTCCAGAGGAGCTTGTTCAGCACAAGCATTTGCGATGCAATAGGTCTCGCATTAGGAAAGTTTGAGCTATTGGTATTGTAACTGACAATTTTTTTATTTATGTGTTGGTTTTGAAAATAGCAAAATTAATAGCTTTGTCATTTACAATGCCAATAGTTATACCTTTCGCAAATGTGACACCTATAGCATTTGTAATGCAATACGTGTTGTATTTACGTGAGTTAGATGTATTGATATTACAAATAACAATGGTTTGTATTTTTTTTAAATAATTAATACTTAAATTAAAGTTATTGTAATTTATAATGGCAATAGCTTAAACTTTTGTAAATAGCTTTTGTGAAGATTATGTTCAGTGTATTTTATTGTGACGAAAATCCAAGAACAGAAGTGAAATATTAACATTTTTTGTGACATTTGTAATAAAGCTTGATACATTAAGAGAACATATTTGAACCAGTTGTTGTTGAATGGTTGCACAGATTGATGCTGTGGTGGCGCTGAGTGATGTTGTTGTGGTGACAAGTGGGGGCTAATGTGTGAGGGGGCAGTGTGTGAGGGTGCAGTGTGTGAGGGTGCCGGTGTGATTGTGCTGTGTGTGTGCCCTAAAGTAGTGTGTGAGCAATGTGTGAGGGGGCAGTTTGTGAGAGGTGTGATTGTGCAGTGTGTGTGCCCTAAAGTAGTGTGAGTGAGTAATGTGTGAGTGCGCAGTATGTGAGGGGTCAGTGTGTGAGGGGTCAGTGTGTGAGGGGTCAGTGTGTGAGGGGTCAGTGTGTGAGGGGTCAGTGTGTGAGGGGTCAGTGTGTCAGGGGTCAGTGTGTGAGGGGGCAGTGTGTGAGTGGGCAGTGTGTGAGTGGGCAGTGTGTGGTGGGCAGTGTGTGAGGGGCAGTGTGTGAGGGGGCTGTGTGTGAGGGGGCTGTTTTTGAGGGGGCTGTGTGTGAGTGGTCTGTGTGTGAGTGGTCTGTGTGTTAGTTGGCAGTGTGTGAGTCGGCAGTGTGTGAGGGGGCAGTGTATGAGGGGGCAGTGTGTGAGGGCACAGTGTAATGAGAGTGTGTGAGGGTGCGAGGTGTGCGAGGTGTGAGGGTGCAGTGTGTGTGGGCAAAAGTTGTGTGAGTACGCAATGTGTGAGGGGGCAGTGTGTGTGAGGGTGCAGTATGTGTGGACTACATTACTGTGAGTGAGCAGTGTGTGAGGGGCAGTGTGTGAGTGGGCAGCGTGTGAGTGGGAAGCGTGTGAGTGGGCAGCGTGTGAGTGGGCAGCGTGTGAGTGGGCAGCGTGTGAGTGGGCAGCGTGTGAGTGGGCAGAGTGTGAGGGGGCAGTGTGTGAGGGGGCAGTGTTTGAGTGGGCAGAGTGTGAGTAGGAAGAGTGTGAGGGGGCAGTTTGGAGTGGGCAGTGTGTAAGGGGGCAGCCCTATAACACTGAGGTCTAAAGTAACTACAGTTTATTTATAGTAGTAATTATTAGTTGTTTATATTATCAAATACTTAAAATTATGTTAGGACTGTCCAAAATAATATTTCAGCCCAATACTTTTCTATAGCGAGTTTTATTGGAGCCTCTTTACAACATTGGCACGTTTAGCTATCAACAGTGCCCGACCCCTTCTCTTGTGCAGTAATCTCACCAGCATGCCAATTGTTGAAAAGGAAGCCTCGTCACCACCGCAAACATCTGACAATTTCTATGCCAACTACCATCCAAGAGACATGTGACGCATCACAGACTTGCAGTAGAGGCTAGCATTCAACTACTCCAGAAGAGGGAACCCCTGTATCCGATTAACGTGACAGCAGGACCTCGGGACACTTAATGACAGCTGTGGAATCTTACATCCGATTACAAAAGAGGAAGTAGTTGTGGTGCTTTAGACCCACTTCAGTTACATTTGTTCTTATTAAGGACCCAATGCATGTGTAACATCGTAAGCCAGGTCTGCCATGCATTGCATTTTGAGTCGTTTAAAACCATCCCACATTTTACAATAGACGTACAAATACTTTATATAATGTGCATTGCTCGTCCATTAAAAAAGCCAGAACTGCCACTGAAGATATTGGGTAGAAAGAGGTCGTTCTCGCCCATTCAGCGCCTTACCCGCCTCGAACACGCCTCTAGCAAACCCGCAAGTCTGTTATGGAACGACTGGGTCAGAGGCACATGCAGATTCCACAACCAATCAGCACGTGGACATTTTGTACGGCGTACTACGATTGGCTAACATGCTGCATTCCACGTTACCTTATACGTCAGACTTTATCGCCCGTTCACGGACGTCTCGGAGAATATGATGAGCGGTGCGGCGGGCTTGGTCCCGTCCTGGAAGGGCTGAATTTTACGGACACTGACACTCGTAAACTAGATGATGCAGAGATGCGCAGCGACAAGAGCCCGGTGAGGTTGGGGGGGAGGGGGGGGGGGGGGGGGGTTGTGCGTGTGTTGGTGTAGCTGTGTGTGTGCGCGTGTGTAGCTCTGCACGTGTATGTATTTTTGTATATGTGTGACTGTGTGTCTGTTAGCTGTGCGTGTGTATATGTGGGTCTGTGTGCGCATGCGTGAGTGTGGCTATGTGTGCGCGCGATTGAGAGCGGTGAGAGGCTAGCAGGCTGTGAATCTGACACAGGAGATGTGCACAGCGCCGGCCTGGGCGTGCGCGCCCACGAAGTGAAATCGCCGCGTGCACATTCCCTGTCTCAGATTCCCAGGAGACGGGCAACATTAGATACTTCGCTGGACAGCATTGCTTTCTCCAGCTCGACCTAAAAAACTGGACTAGAGGTCTCTGGACCTCTAGTCCAGAGAAAACCTGGACTAGAGGTCCAGGTTTTCTCTATTTGGGCTTCAAAATCAAGGTCATACTTGAAGGTGACGCTGAGATGCTTTACCAGTTTAGTCGTACAGTTGCAGTGCCTTACAAGGCAGGTTGTAACAAGGAGCATCACAACTAATGACAAGCACCTTTGTTTTGTCTTCATTCATTTTCAGGAACTTTGCAGCCACCAAGCAGAGAACGTTAGTTAGACAAGCCCCCAGCTGGCTACAGACTTGATGTAGGCAGGGTCCCACCTCAGCAGAAGTGCCTTGTCATCAGCATGTTATAACATTTGCATGATAAGGAGCAGAGCCCCATTCCATGTGGAGTCATATACATTGAAAAGAATCGACAAAATGGCAGACTTATGAGGCTTTCTACAAGACACTGGATGTATCGCAGAGTGGACAAGGGGGAGTGCAAACATAAAACAAGGGGAATTAAACTGGCTAAAGAAAAATACCAGTTTAAACTAATACAGAATAATAAGTAGTTGTAAGATAGAATTGGAAATTATTTTTTTCTCCATAGCAGATCATAACATGTACAATTCTCCACCTCAGCAACTGGGTACAGTAGAAGCCCCTTCTAATTGGTCAGCCAAAGAAATCTGAAAGTTGTAGAGAAATGCACAATGCAGTAGTACTTTTGACGAGTGTTCAACAGGATATTTGACTTGCTTGCTACAAGGTCTGTAGGCATGATGTTCACAAATAATGATTGTCCCTCTCCTGGTTTCTTTTTTTTAACATGCAATACCTTCTAAAGGAAGCTGCACCTGCTTTAAGAGATAAACATTAAGGCCTTCATTCAGTCAGGGCTGGTAACATCGAATGACCCATGCACATTGTGCCCCTTGAGCCAAATAAGTGCGACACCTGTCTTAGGTCGCTTGTGTTCTGGTTCCGGGAGAACCTGGCCAAGCAGTTCAGCCCGGACTGTTCCTACTGGAGCAGGGTCAAGAATGATTTTCACATAATTGGCTCCAAACTGAAGAGACGTTGCCTGTAAAATAACATGAACTGAGACGCAGCCTGAGTAACTTCGAGTGTCTGAGATTAATTCAAGCATTCCATGCATCAACTTTTACTCACGTTTTCAGTGCATAGTGTGCCACTGGACCCAAGCTAGCCCTAATAAGGGCGAAACCGGTCTTGGGTTGCTTGCATTCCGGGTCAGGGAGGACCTGGCCTCATAGTTCGGGCTGCACTGTTCCTGCTGGGTCAGGATCAAGACTGAGAAGGCATGGTGTGCAAAATAACAATGGACCCGAACGTGGTCCTGGTAATTACCAGTGGCTGAGATTAATTCAAGCATTCCATGCATCACTTTTTTGTATACTTCAGCAACACTGATTGTGGAACAAGCTTCCTTATGCGCCCTAATCAGGTTTGCTCCTGGTGTGCTAATGCCACACGTTACGTCATTAATTCCAAGTTATGCATGTTGGAATGGGGAAAACGTTATATTTTAGTGCTACAATCCATCCCGAAGAGCAGAACTCATAATGGAGAGTTGTTACACCACAAGTTAAACACTGCACCTTCTAGGATCTGTAATTACTGGGTGTCATAAAACAGCACAAATGTATGAATAATCAGAATGAGGCCCCCAAGAGTTCTTCCTATTGTTGAAAGATATTTGGTCATTCAGTGCAGTCAAACAAAGAAGGATTTTTTCAGTTTTGATACTCTTGTTTTTCAAAATATCTGAGGTAATAGTGATGGCCCAATATACTTGAAGACCAGACGAGTGCACATCCTCCCACTCAATGCATTACACACCTTCAAGATACTGAGCGACAAGTTACCTTAGAAGGCTGGTTGAACTTGCTGTATTTGATCGATCACTCTCTCTCCCAACTACAATTGCCTTCCATGTTTTCCCACTGAGTTCACTTGGCGTGACTCCTTGACGGAAATAAATACATCGATCGTCGCTTCCAATTCCCCAGACCTGAAATAGAGAAAAAGTAAAAACAATTGTGGTATTCCAGCATGGCTTTGGGAAGTGGGAGTTAAGTTTAAAGAAGGCTCTCGGAGAAGCTAGACTAGGACAGCAGAAAAGTTTGGTACAATATTCCGAGACCTATTTGCTACAGTGACAATAACCATAGTAATAATAACAATATATTGTCTATTGACAATATATTCATTAAAATATGTAGTTTAGCAAATGTTTTAGGAGTAGCATAATGATAGCAGTCATCTCCCCAAAAGTTTTAGAAACTAAGTAATATGACGTGCCAATGTCATCACTTGAAGGTAAAACAGCGGTTACAAACACTTGATTTGTGCACGTAAAGCAAAGCTTCAAAGTACAAACCTGAAAATGGATCCCAGATCCAGAATAAATAGCTCCACAGTGCAAAAAGGAAAGAAAAACAAAAAGTTGCTGACTGTGGTTTTCGTAGTTTTGGACGTCTACAGAGTCCTGAACCACAGGATGAGAAACCAGATCATAGTTTGCTAAACAAGGCTACAGCACTGGGAGCCAGACAAATGTTGATCGCAGAGTACACATTTACAATGACTGTTGGTTGCCACACTGTATTCCTTGGTTCCCCATCTACACCCGAGGGCACAGACTTACATGGGAGGAGAAGGCAGACTGAAATTTGGAGGAAGAAAGGAGAGGTGGGAGACTTTAAACTACCAGTAAATGAGACCCAGTGATAAATAACTGACTTGCACATCCCATTCTCTAAACTCGACATAAGATTGAAAAGCAAGATTTTTCAAATGGTGGCAGGCAACTCTAGTAACAGCTAAACTCGGTAGAAGACTACGCGATGAGCAACACGTGCATTGCAGATTAGTTTTTGCGAGTGATGTCACCTAAGGTGACAAACAGTCTTTCAGAAGGGCTACTGTTATAAGTACATTTCAGGCAAAGTTTGAAGAAGCATCAAAAAAATGTATTAGACAAAAAGAGCACAATCTCCTTATTACCATGGAAATCTGGCAGTTCGAAGGCCGCTGCATGCGTACAAAGGGGACTCACCTGCTTCAATGTGGCTTGATGCTAAAACCAAGCCACAGGCTGTACACCAGAACCTTTAAACAAGGCACCGTTGGAACCCATGCAGACTTTCGCCCATCTCCCTTACAGACTCTTTGGAAGAAAAAAATCTTTTCAGCCACTTGGAGAATTTGATAATAGATTAAACTTTTATGGTACAGCTAAAAGTGGGGTTCAAGAAAAATACTGGCCCAATAGAACAAGCAAAGGTCCAAATGAAATCCTGGAGCCCTCCCAACATAGGATTATGGCCCGCCAACCGCAAGATGAACAATCCCCCGCAGTAAAGTTCCCATGATCGTAGCTCTGTGATAGAGTATGAATCACAAGAACTCAGATTTTCATACCTTTTCTCTTTTCCTGTTTTTCTTTCACTATGCTTAATTTTACGTGCTTCTTCTGTAGACCGCTTGTTTTATATGCTACTCTGTTCTTGCAAGAAAAACATGATTTCCGCAATATGCTACATAAAAACAAGAGGAGACTTGCACAGTCCTATTGGGAAATGATGCCATTGAGTACATTTTTTAACACATCTACAGCAATGTTTCTCAAACCGTTGGGAGCCGATTTTTGGTGGGTCAGGAAAGTCCAAGCAATTTTAATTCTCCATTTATCTTGTCTTATTTGCTGAGCTTCAAAGGCAAAAGTCAAATGTCAGGCTATGCCTTCTAACAAATTGTTGCTTATATATTTTTTACCACACATATTGGGGTTTACAATCTCCTCTCACTTTGCAGTCAGAGAAGAAAATAAAGTGGATTTTGTGACAGTTCTGCTGGGGTACAACAAGTGTGATAGGAAAGGCTGTAGGATTTTGTTGATAACACACAACAAAATGTAAATACCTGCAAATGAGCTGTACACATTCAGCAGTTAGGAAGGCAAAAAAAAGCAACTCCCTTTGTAATTCTGAAGTGTGATGGAAACAAAGAATTTAATAGGCGGAAAACAAATCAAGACACTTTACCTGGTGATGCACAAATCATAAATATTCACTGAAACCCGATTTCCACACATTATCATTTGTGTGCAAGATAGTTTTATCATTAAAACTGCATGTCTGTTTAAATTTAGTAGCTATTTCAATGGAAAATGTGTTGGCTGTAAATGACGGTGCGCTGCCACGCGATGCTTTAGATACATTTAAAAAATCACCTGCCTCCTGTCCATTAAAGCTAGGTGAGTCGCAAAAGATTGTTGTTATAAAAATTGGGTCATGGTTTTATAAAGTTTTGGAACCATTGATCTACAAAATCAAAATGTCACTAGTATCGTCTGTGCTCATTTTATGTCCACCACCAGTAAAATAGGTTTGCAAGGGAGCCGTTGCATTGTTATGTAGCCTTCTTAAACTACGTGTAGTAGCAGTAGCCAAGGTGGTACTGTACAATTTTAACTTTCAGGCAGTTACACCAGAGTCACGGCCCAAGGGTCAGTGTAGTAGTAACAAAAAGTGCACGTTGCAAGAAATATTGTAAATCATTATTGTATACAGTTATTTATAACCTTTACAAAATGCAAAAATAACGTATAAAACAATCATAGTTATATTAAACAGATCTCAGTAACATAAAATATATATAAATATACACACACATATATATATATATATATATATATATATATATATATATATATATATATATATATATATTTCCCTTGTAGCAAAGGATAAGCGTCTGCAGTACAAAGCGGTGTAAAAATAATAATTTAAGTTCTGTATGTGGAAATCAAATTCGATAGTTCGATGACAACGCCTCAACGAGCAATTTTAATTTTTTGTTTTGCCACCCTTCCTCTGCCAAAAAAACACAGAGAGCCTCGGTATAAGGTGGCTCAGTAAACACATTTATATATTTGGTCAGCTAACACAAAGTCTTTGCTCTCATCTTCGATGCCAAGATCCTGAAGCCGCACGCACACAAACCAGCTGAACTGGCTCCCTTGGCGCTCGCCCCCCTATTGTTGCACGACTGGAACAAAGGACTGGCTCAGAGACGAGCCACGTTCCAAGGATCGGAGGGGTGATATTATTTTTGGTATTTACATTGCATGCGGATGTGCACACACAGCTATATCACATGGAGTCTGAGGCTTTGAAATCCCGAACACACAGGAATAAAGGCAGATAATGCAACAAATGGAGAGCACTAGTGAGTTTAGGCAACCAAGCACGAGTGGTGTTTGGAGTGACATTTGAGGCCCGACGGATCCAGAAATATACTGTTATCTTAGCAGGAAGCCTAGAAGTTGGAGTGGGTGCTGAGATATGGGCGCTGGGTAGAAAGTTTTTCAAATTGATTTGACACAATCTCAAATCGGAACAGGACCAGCAGCAAAGGTTTAGGACATGAACAACTATTGGAGGAACTGCGTTCAAGCTTACAGAACCTTCACAAGATTGGTGGAATGTTCTCCTGAGGCATTTATTCTAGTTTTGAGAGGCCACAGCAATGGCTACAGTGCATTTTGCAAGTTCCAGTACCATAACAGCATAGCATCTGAAAAAAGCACGTTTTGAAAGCCTCTTCCTGGTATTGGGACAAATGGCAAAGCAATCCAGGTGATACCTTACTGGATACAAAAACTCCAGCTTTTCCATTATTATCTAAGTTTTTTCCATAATCAGTGGTTCACTGAAAGGACAAGTTACTTACCTAACTTTATCTAGTAGAGACTCCATCTAGCCGCAGATTCCTTGCCAGGTGTCAGACTGGATCCAGAATTTTTTAAGCAATCCCTCTTGTGTGCCATTAGGTGGCATTGTTCGACTCTGTGTGGTGTCGTTTGCATCGCCCACGCTGGAAGTGAAGTGAGTGGTGCCTGTATAGACGCCATCCCAGCGCACTGACCTCAGTTCTTGACTACTTTTTACACACCAGAAGCACAGTGCCAAGCTGAGGAGGAATGACCAGTGTGCCAGAGAACAGAGAGGATGGGAGGGTTGGTTAGGAATCTGCAACTAGATAGTCCCTGCCAGTTAAAGCATTACAGAAGGCTGAGAGAGAGACTTCTAGCTGCAGATTCCATACCCTAGAATAGATACCAGAGCAATCACTCCCCGGAGGTGGGTCTGCGAACTGTTTTAAACTAAGAAGAGCCAACTCTAAAACCACTCTGGATGCCCTCCACTGGCTCCCAGTGAAAAAAAGAATACAGTACAAAGTACTCCTAATATGTCATCAGATCATCTGGAATAAAGCCCCCAGATATCTGGCAGGTCTGGTTACCAGGTATGAACCACGCAGATCACTCAGATCTAGCGGTATGGGCATGCTTATGACCCACAGCTATAGGAGAGAAAAAATGGGAGGTCGGTCTTTCAGAGTGGCGGCTGCAACAGCATGGAATAAACTTCCCAGCCATCTCCGCATGGAGCCTTCAGAAACCATTTTCCGACGGCAACTAAAAACTCATCTGTTCTCCTTATAGCCTATTTAATGCCCCTTGCCTCGTACTGTCTTCTCCCCACTTATGAGTTTATCGCCTCTTCTTTAGCGCGGGGACACGCCGAGATGGCGTACTATTTTCCATGCGCTCTATAAATGTCTTTATTATTATTATTGAAGGATCAAATGGGTCAAAAAAATGCCAATCTTGCTGCACATGACTATCAAGGCAGTAGTGTTTTATAAACATGCGCAACAATGCCCATGTACCTGCCTGACAGATACCCAGGACTGGGACTCCTCTAGCCAATGCAGTGGTTGCAGTTGTAGCTCTGGTAGAGTGAGCTCCTAAGCCTTCCGGAGGCTGTTTCTTGGCCACTATGAATCAGATCTTTATACAGAGGGTGATCCGTCAAGAGATGGTTCTCTTCTGAATTGGCCTTCCCTTTCTTTGCCCAGGCAAATCCAAAAAGAGAGTTGATTGCTCATCTGGAATTCTTTGGTTCAGTCAATATAGCACGATTACATTCTTTTTTGGATCCAGGAGGTGGAGTCTCTCCTCTTCTTTAGAAAGATGAGGACAGGTAAAAAAGGTAGCCATGGTGATGTTTTGCCCGATGTGAAAAGGTGTGACCACTTTTGGTAGAAAGGTTTCTTTAGTTCGAAGAACCAGCTTGTCTGGGAAGAATGGATTATAGAGAGGTTTAACTGAAAGTGCCTGCAATTAGCTAACCCTCCTGGCAAAGGTTAAAGTGACAAGGAAGACCGTTTTCAGATTTAGGAGCCATAGAGGGCAGTTGTGCATCGGGTCAAAAGAAGAGCAGATTAAAAAGGGAAAAACAGACCACCCAGGATATTGCGGCATAGATTTGCAAATTTTGCAGCACATACATTGATATGTTGCTGCATTGTTACGCACTTTATTTTACTCGTAATCATTCCTTTTCAGTCTTAAATCAATGGAAAGTGTTTTAGAAGAATATTCCACTTTCTAATAGGTATGTTTAAAGTGTCTGAGAGAATGTGTTTGCTATGCTAAGTCCCAGAGTCCTGTAATGGCTGGCAGCAACATTTTTCTCATGTTGATGGCTGCCAATCAGAGAACTTGCGGGACTCTGACTTCCGCTGGAGCGAGATGGCCCAAGGGAAATAAAGATCCCAGGACCAATCATAACTCTCTACTTTTAAATTGGCGCACCTGCGAGAGTCTTGCAAGCATAAATGCACCCCTGCTGGGTCCCGAAACAAGAAGAGAGAGGATCCGTTGGTGCCTAACGCTGATCCCTGCTTCCTGTCTACTCTCGCCACGGAGAAGGGCGCAGGCACCCCTACCCAGACCAGTGGCATCAGCCCTTCTACTCTCCCGCCACCAATCCTGCTTACAAGCCTACACCATGGTTTGCGGTAATTCGATCCTCTCCCAGCTGCTCATGCACTATAACTGTGCAGTAAACAACAAGTTGCGCACATGATTATACTGACTGATGCCCCCCTCGCCACCACTTTCCACCTACCACCACCCCCTCCTTCAGGTCACAAGTCCTGAAAAAAGAAGTGGGCGGACTAAGCAAGTTAGGTAGTTTGCAAGAGACATCATGGCGCGTGCCACCATAGCACATGATGACACGACGTGTGGCAATGCACATGGGATCACAGGACGTGATCTCTCTGGAAGTGACATCAGATATTAAGACATCACATATATGTTTATCATGTATATCATGAGTACATTTAGGCACACTATTAGATATAACAAATTAGATTTTGCTTTGTGCTTTTGCCAAAAAAAGTGGTGCATTCCCGATGCAAAATCTGTGCCTCAACAAAAAACATTTGTTTGTTCAAAACCTTGCCACGCAGAAATTGGCAACAACGAGTTCCATGGCAGTAAATCTCTTGTGCTTAATTGGTTGCAAAGTCTGCATTTTAAAATATTTTATGGGGTTAAGGCATCTGCAACAGAGGTGCCCAGTAAATCTCACGGAATAATAATAATGGTGAGATAACTCTGGAGGTTAAAGCATTTCTTGGAGAGATCTGCGTTTTGTGTAGTCCCAGATTAGCATCAAAGTAGTATAGCAGGTTAATGTGTCTCCTGCAAAGCACATCGCGTAACATGCAGATGAGAGATTTCTATTTTATATAGTTAGGTAAGTAAGTTACTGCTTTGAACACGGAGATCACTTTGTTAATTGCAGTTCCTAAATGGAAATCCTTTTAATATAGCACAGTGAGCTATGAAGGACATGTGACCCCCTACACATTATAACCCTGACTGCCTCATGTAACACATCTTATACATTGATTTACATACTTTACATGATTTATTATCAATGTATAATGTGTATGTTATGTAAAGCGCTCTGACACCCTGAATTGGGATGAGTAGCGCTATAAAATAAATAAAATAGTACTATTTAAATTGGTATTTTTGTAAATACTTGGACAGACCAACACATCTGACATTCTTACAGTGCACTTACTTACAGAAAGGTACTGAACTGTTGAGAAACCAACATTCACGATCTACTGCAAATTGATAAATAATGTACCAGACCCCCTGACGACACTCCGAGACACTTGGGTTAAAGGCCTATCGACGATGAGGAGTGGCAGGAGGCAAGCCAGAGCCCCAGAGGAATTGCGATACGCTCCCAATTTAGATTGGGACAACTTAAGATACTACACCGCACCTACTACCTGCACACTCACTTCCGATTCGATTCGAAAAATCTTTATTTCGATCACATGATCATAAAAGATATACATTACATCACATTATAAAAAAGTTTTAAAAACGCATTAAACAACATTAGTGATCAAGGTTCTTTTTTTTAAAAAAGGTGTGCCAATAATTCAAATCTGTCCTGAGTCTCCAAGTCTCTTTATACAACGAGTTCGGCCGTACCACATTGAAGTTAAAAGTTTGGATAGTGCAAAAACTGTAGTAGGAGCTAGATCTGTCTTTAAGACTCTGTAAGCGGGTAAAAAAGTTCTGAACCCCAAGTTTCTAAGCAGGGGGACTAGCCAATATTTCCTGCTCCTCTCATAGGCCCGGCAAAAGAAGACCACATGGACATCATTCTCCTTTGAGTGGGCACATGCCGGGCAAGTTTCTGTGGAGGAGCGACAAGACCATGATGCTGTGAATGATGCCAGAGGAAGAGTTCCATATCTCCATTGGAGGAATAGTTTCCTGGTTAGTGCCGGAGTCATGGCATCTAGGACACTTTCCAGTTGATAAGAATCTTTAATTTTTATGAACTGGTTGGATAATGATCCATCACGAGTGCCTTCGGCAGCTCTGAAGAGCATACAATCGTAATAGGCTCTCGAGAGCACCTTTTTAGGGATCTTAGTGCTAGTGTTTACTGGGTCCAACCATAGTTCAGGGAGTCCAATTGCCTCAAAAGTTCTCTTGATGTAATTCAGCTAAGGTGTTCTTGTGGCGTTGGGCAACTGTAAAAATTCCTGCAACTCAGCTCTGTAAGTTGAGAGGTCTGGACTGCTCCATAGACGCCGCCAGAATGCTAGAGGTTTGAGCCCCAGCTCCTCCGTTATGGGCCGAAGGCCCATATCCAGCCTGAGAGGGAGTAATCGAGTACTCTGTGGAAGAGCAACAATCTGTCTCAGGAATTTATTCTCAATAGTTAGTAATTTTGGTGATGGAGTATGGCCCCACATCTCGCCCCCATATGTGACACCCCCCCGGGCCTGTGCTTTGTAAATGTGAATAATAGGGGTAAGTGGCCGGTAGGGTGATTTGTTCACTAGTCTCATGGTGCCACCCACCAACTGTGCCAGTTTGATGTTTACTTTTGACTGATGGGCCGACCACGTAAAATTTTCATTGAGGGTGATCCCCAGATATTCGATTGTGTGCACCCGTTCCAGTTGAACTGTTCCCAGCTTGGGCGGTTAAGGGGCTTGGGGTTGAGAATCATGTATTTTGTTTTCTGTTGGTTAATTTCGAGTCCCCGCTCTGAACAGAACTCCATAAACCCATCCAAGATTCGTTGTATGCCCATTGGGGATTTGGACAGCAGCAGGGTGTCATCGGCAAACATAATTGCAGGCACCCTGCTGCCAGTCAGTTTTGGGGCATCAGTGTTGGGAATCCTGGTCAGGTGGGCAATTACCCCGTTCACGAAGAGGCAAAACAGGGTCGGTGCGAGCACGCAGCCCTGACTTACCCCTCTGCGAACGGGGAACCTTTCGGTTAAATTGCCACCTCTGCCACACCTAACGCCGGCGTAGTTGTTATGATGTAACCTCATCAGGATTGCCAAGATGTCTCCCGGGACATTCATCTCCTCCATGACTTTCCACAGTTTTACTCTGGGGACCAAATCGAAGGCGGC
Source organism: Lissotriton vulgaris (assembly GCF_964263255.1). Classification (NCBI taxonomy): domain Eukaryota; kingdom Metazoa; phylum Chordata; class Amphibia; order Caudata; family Salamandridae; genus Lissotriton; species Lissotriton vulgaris. Next base: position 152,679,528 of record NC_141698.1, on the reverse strand, counting down.
ACGCAGGTCCACAAAGACAGTTTACAAGGTGCCGCCCTCGATTGATGCTGTCCTCCAGTATACAAGGTTCAGCCTAAAAATTTGGTCTATTGTAGAGACCCCCTGTCTAAATCCCGCCTGATAGGGAGTCAGGATATCCGTCTCCTCCATCCAGTTCTGTAGCCGGTCCAGGATCAGTCTTCCGAAAAGCTTTTGGGATATATCAATAAGACTGATCGGACGATAGTTGGCTGGGAGCAGAGGGGAGCCCTTTTTGAAAATTGGAACCACCTCTGCTCCCAGCCAAGTATCCGGCACCTCCATCCCCCCCAGAACAGCGTTAAATATCAACATAAGGTATGGGGCCCATATCCCTGGTTCCTGCTTAAATAGGTCTCCGGGTACCCCATCGAGACCAGGAGCTTTCCCTGTGGACAACCCAGCTATAGCCACCCTCACCTCTTTTTCAGTGAAAGGGTCTCCTGTTAGACCAGGCACTATCATATTGTTTGATGAGTTCGGAGCCCCTTCCTCCATTGAGTACAATGACTGAAAATGACTCTGCCATAATCTAGGAGCTATGTTGGGCTCTATTGCTGAGGATAGGTCCTCTGTTCCATTGGACACTATTCGCCAGAATTTGCTTGAGTCTTTAATGGCAAGTGATCTTGAGAGATTCTCCCAGTATTGTTGATCCCACTCAGCCCTGGCATTCGCCAAGAGCTTCCTGTAGGACCTTCTCCTGGATTGGATTTCTTCCCTGCCTTTGCGCCCCTTAATTGCAAGTAGCAATTTGGTTTTTGAGTCCCTGCATGTGGCATTATACCAGGTCCTCTTGGCTGTGAGTCCTTTTTTAGCCCCTCTTTTTGAAAATAGGTCCAGTTCCAGGGTACTGATTAGTTCTGCATGGATCTGGCCCAACTTTTCTCTATGCCCCCCTTCTCCAACATTCGTCCCTATCAGGAAAGCCCTCTTTAAGAGCGGGGTAATTCTTGCATATAATTTTGGTAACTTGTCACCGCTAGTAGCCAGTTTCTCCCACCTGACTTTTCTCCGGTTGTTTTCTAGGAGAAGGCCTGACTTGTCTTTGTTCGGGCCAAGCGATATATCTTCGTTGCCTGGTAGGGCATAATAGAGTTCCAGGGCGTTGTGGTCACTATCCCTTCTCTCAATAACTTTAAAGTCAACTATTTGTGACCACATTGATAGTTTGACGAGGATATAATCAAGTCTCGATTCGCTACCAGATTTGTTATAGGTGCAGATACTTGGCGTGTCTGATTTACAACGCCCATTACAGGCCCTTAGACCTTGATTTAAAGTAAGGGCAGTTATCTGCAGGGCAAGGGGAGACCAAGCTCTGGGAGAGGGCGCCACCGTCGCCGGGACTAGCCAACATGAAGCTTCCTCGAGGGAGGGACCATCACGTAGGCCTGGTAGTGGTTCATACTGAGAGTTTAAATCACCTCCCACCAGGCAGTGGAGCTCCCATGGGATGCCATCAAGGAACGCAGAGAGTTCCTCTATAGTGTTGGATTCTCTTGACATGGGTACCGGTCTTGAATATACATTTACTATGGCCAGTTTCGTGGAATTTGGCCACTCTAATAGGACGGCTAGAATATCATCGGAATCTGTCTTCAGGCAGCTAGCCTGGCAGCCTAGGTCTGATGCTACCCAAGTTGCCAGTCCTCCAGATGGCCTGCCCCGTCCCCCCCACTTAGCGGGTTTAGAGAATACTGCGTATCCCTGAAATGGGAGTTCTTCTCGGGCCCAAGTCTCCTGGAAGAGTAATATACTTTTTGAGTTGATAAAAGAAACCCACTCCGGACAATCAATTTTGCTGGCCAATCCAGCGACATTCCATGAAATCAAAGTCATGGGGTGTGATTTGGTAGTAGATGGCCCTATGACGATGGTATTAGCACCATTAGTCTCCTGAGTGGCCATCTGAGAAGGGGGCGAGTGGCTCCGGGCCAATCTTATATTGGTGTAAGTCTCAGTTGTGTCCACTAGAGTAGGCTCCAGGACTAGGTTCGGTGTTAGTTCATTTTGTGCCCTTGTGTGCAGTGTTTGTTCTAGGGGTATGCTATTCCCTATCCAGTGGGGTGCAGAATGTTCCCTCCCTGAATCTCAGGACGTCAATCTACCATTTTGAGACTGCTATATCTATTGTGGGTGGGAAAGTGGGTTGGGTAGTGCATTCTGTGGGGCCCTGGAACTCCTCTCGTGAATCCCCCCATTCGCCCCTCCTCCTGGTAATGGTCTCCCAACCCGCCTCCTCCCCATACGGTAAGAAGTGGTCAAAAGATCTTCCCCTATGATGAAATGGAACACTTCTCTCCCTGCGACAGCTCTCCCAGTCATCCAGCAGCTCTTGGTGTTGCCCCCATCTCTGATCCTCCAAATTGTATAAACTTGAGGGATAAAAGAATGAGAGGGGGAGGGCTGAATGCTACTGCCTTGGTCATCAGAAGCCCAAGCACAAATGTAAGCAGCTGCTTACATTTGTGCTTGGGCTTCTGATGACCAAGACACAGTCTCCTCTAATTGATTTTATGGAATATCCCACCCAGGGAACCCGCCTAACCATGGTAATGTCACTGGTTGTACCTCGCGGGAGTGGTCTGTATATGGATAACCAGCTAATAACTTTGTTCCTAAGGGAAGAAGTTGATTCAGTTACCATAGATTTTAATTCAGGGACCCCTGCCAGGATCATGGTATAGGGGGACACCTCTGGAGGGAGATTGACAGGTTTAGGTTTTCGGATAGGGTTATGTTTTTCCCCCAGAAGTGTTGATTCACTCTTTGGGTCTGTCGGAATGAGAGCAGAATCTTTGGATTTGGGAATGGTAGTTGGAGCTGGAATCGATGTCTGCTGGATTTTTGGATGGGCGATGTTTGTGTTGGGGTTATTCGGGGATTGCGGTGTCTTGTTTTGATTGGGTTGTGGGTTTTGAGAGTCAGTAACTAATGCCTTTTTCTTTAGAGTTGAAGTAGGTTCACTTCCCTTTTTGGACTTTGGATCTGGGCCCCCTTTGGCTCCTTTAGCTCCTTTAAGTTCGAGTTTCATCGAATCAGCTAGTTGCACTGTAGATTTTTCAATGTTGACCAACCTAGCTTCGATCTTAATCAGGCGAGCTTCGAGGGGGCTCAGTAAGGACCTAAAAAGTGTGCCAATATCCGCCAGTGTGATGTCATCACTGGAGTTGTCCACTAAGGTGATGTTTGTAGTGGCTGGTAAGGCCGTGTGACTGTGAACTAAGGGTGAGATTGTTATACCGGGCTTATCTGAATTGATGTCTGTGATACCTCCTTTCGAACCATTTCCCCTCGATGGTTTGGATTTTGGTGTTTTTATCTTATTGCATTCTTTGTTTTGTCCCCCCTTCTTCTTTTTTTGGATTGCACCTTCCCTGACCTCCCTGGCTCTATCAGAGCTAGTCCCTTTGTCATTAGCTGACACTGTGTTAGATTCGGGCATCGGAGGCGGGATTCCTGGTGAAATTTGAGGTGTTTGGGTATTAGGGAGGGCCATTAAGCTCAGATCCTCGAGGTCACTAGGGGCCTCGATTGTAAAGTCTGGGTCAGTTATTAGAACACTGGGTGGCTGGATTTCTCCCGAATCCCTCAGTGCACTGTTTATAGGTTCTAGCCTCCCTTCCGGGGTTTTGGCTTGAGCCATTGGCCCCATTGAAGATCTCCTAACCCAGTCTATTTCCTGGGAAATTTGCCTCTCCAAAACTTCTATTTCCTCTATCAAAAGTGATCCGGCTTTGTCAAAGTAATTGTCGATGGTGCCTTTAGCGGCTCCAGCCGCAGCCAGGGATGATTTGCTCCTGGTTTCTCTTGTATACATTGCTCCGTTATTTGAGAAAATGAATGGCAAAGGGGGAGGGCCCGGCCCGGACTCTACCGTACTCGAACGGCCTCAAACGGCCCGCTCTTTGCCCGGTCTTCGCCCCGGGCTCCGTCCCGCGCGCGTCCCGCGTGCGCGTTGGTAGTTGGGGTTAAGTAGATAGGAGGAGAGTGGGCGGGAAGAGTCACAGGTGCGCTGGTATCCGAAGCGCTACTCCTCCTGGGACTCGCAGTCCCGCCCTCACAACCGGGCAGACTTCGGTCTCTCCCCGACGATCCAGGCAAACGAGCAGGAAACGCCAAAGTTCTATTTCCCCGGTGGTTGGCAGGGACAACAGTCAGGGTATGATATGCAGGAACAGGCTGCGAGCGTCTCCCGCGAAGCGGGGGCCGCGAGCCGTTTTAAGGCAGCTGGGGGAGGAGAGAGGGCAGGAAGAGTCACAGGTGCGCTGGTATCCGAAGCGCTACTCCTCCTGGGACTCGCAGTCCCGCCCTCACAACCGGACAGACTTCGGTCTCTCCCCGACGATACAGGCAAACGAGCAGGAAACGCCAAAGTTCTATTTCCCCGGTGGTTGGCAGGGACAACAGTCAGGGTATGATATGCAGGAACAGGCTGCGAGCGGCTCCCGCAAAGCGGGGGCCGCGAGCCGTTTTAAGGCAGCTGGGGGAGGAGAGAGGGCGGGAAGAGTCACAGGTGCGCTGGTATCCGAAGCGCTACTCCTCCTGGGACTCGCAGTCCCGCCCTCACAACCGGACAGACTTCGGTCTCTCCCCGACGATCCAGGCAAAGGAGCAGGAAACGCCAAAGTTCTATTTCCCCGGTGGTTGGCAGGAACAACAGTCAGGGTATGATATGCAGGAACAGGCTGCGAGCGGCACCCCTCACTCCACACATGGGGCAGGATCCCTACAGCGACGTGTGCCAGGGGATGCCAGGGGGAGGGAACTTTCATAAATATTTTATGGGAATGCTCAGAGATTGCGCAGTACTGGCGCGACGTCACAGATACTATGACCAGGGTAATGGGAGTGACAGTCCCCCTGGATGCAAAGTGGCTACTATTAATGATTACGAGTGACTCTGACTGGTATGAGGGACTGTGGTTGGCCCTTGCGGCAGGGATAGCGTAGCGGAACATTGCCAGAAAGTGGGGGCCATCACCTTGGTGAACACCCGAGCAGCACTGATATGGTAAAAGGGGAGCACAGTGAACTTACAATGCTTGTGGCCCGCCATAAACAGCAGTTAACACCTGTGAGCAGGCAGGATGGGAATGTGGAAATAGGTTTCCTGCAAGTCCATTGCTCCCATCCAGTATCCAGAGTCGAGGGCAGATAAGACCTGAACCATGGAGAACATATTGAACTTTTCCTTTTTCAAGAAGTATTTGAGAGGGTAAAGATCTAAGATAGGACAGAGGCCTCCATCCTTCTGTGGCAACAGAGAGTAGCAGGAATAACAACCACGACCAACTTCTGATGACTGCATCCTCTTGATGGCTCCTTAGGCCAGAAAGGCCTGTACTTTCTGTTGCAAGAGCACAAGGTGGTACTCTATCAGTCGATGTGGAAATGGAAGGGGTAGCAGTGGGGTTTGGTGGAACAGGAAGGTGTAGCCCCGTCGTACAATCTGGAGCACCCATATGTCTGACGTAATCCCCCTCCATTTGCGCAGATGGTATCTAATTTTGATTCTGCTGTATATCGGATGCCCATACTGGAGTGAGAGCAAACTAAAGAGGTTTTGACTACGCAGTTGTTGGCGTGCTGGGTGGGGGGGTCAGCGGATTGGGTTGACCTCTTGTTTTTGGCCCTACAAGGTTAGTGGGAGCAATGTCCACAGCCACAAAAAGACTGAGCCTGCTGCGGCTTGGTTGGAAAGGACGCAGCTGAGTCACAGAAGGGGTGTAAGGCAGAATGTGATTGTTGTGGGCCAGAGAGTGAACCAATGACCTAGCAGTGGCCCTACTACTATCCTTGAATCTCTCCATGGCTGAATCCGCCTGCCTGCAAATAGATAAATTCCATTGAAGAGCATGTCGATGAGCGGGGCTTGGACATCCCCTGAAAAGCCAGCATTCCTGAACCTTGCATGAAATCTGAGTGCCACCGAAGAAGCAATAGCTCTGCCAAGTGAGTTGGTCATGTCCAACCCACATTGGATTGTGAACTTTGATGCATCTCATCCGTCAGCAATAGTTTGAAATGGTCCCGGTACTCATCCGGGTTCATAGGTAGCACTAGTACAACTGTGTCTCTTACAGTGTGGGCATAATGGCACAAATAGTATGCAGTAGTTACAGATCACAGTGCCAAGGTGGCGGAAACCAAATGTGCTTTTCCGAAGGTACCAAGCCTTTTGGATTCCTTATCCATTGGCGTGGTAGGGAACGAGCCAGGATTGACTCAGTACGTTGAAGCCTGTACCACCAGGCTCTCAGGGGTGGAATGTTGGGGGAAGAAGCCTGGATCTCCCAGGAATAGGGCGATGGTAGTGGGAGATGGTCCTGTACACAGGAGTGCCTGTGCAGGGCTTGACCCAGCCCCCAAGTAGGACATCAGTAAGGGTTTTGTTGAAAGGTAGTAAGGGTTCTGATGGGGATACACCAGGTTGAAGCACCTCCATCAAAACATTTGTTTTGTCTTGAACCATAAAGAGCTGTAAGTCCAGGACCTCAACCGACCTCTGGACCACCATCACAAAAAGAAGCCCCATCCCCGTAGCCACTGTGGGAGTATAAAGGAGGAGGACAGTGTCTGTCTGGTTAGTTATCCAAACTACTGGCATCAGTCAGGTCCTCATGCCAGTTGTCATCAGGCATGGACTCTGCTGGGGGGTCAGTGCAGGAATAGGGATTCTCAGATCTCTTCCATTCATTTTTCTCAGTGAGCCCTTCAGTGAAATAGCACTCTGTCTCCAATTCAGGCCATGTGGGCCTGGCCGGTACTTGAAACATCACCATGCAAAGCCGGTCTGAAGGCATTTTAGAGGGGTTTGTCCACCCAAAAATTAGGCTCATGGCCTCATAAAACTCTTGGAATTGGACGGGGTCCCTCGGGAAGCACGAATTTGACCCAGTTTCCAATGCTGGCTGCAGAGGGACTACCTGTGAGTGAGGTTTGGATTTGTGGCATTGTTCTCTCGCGTCGTCCGAAGAATGGGAGCAAAGTGGGGAAGATGGAGAGCGCTTTGACTTCTTCCGGACTTACCAGGAAAAGCCCTGGAGTTGGACAAGGTTGGACGTAAGTGACTCTGGGAGTGATCCAGAGACCTCCCACTCGAACAGCACCTGGAGCGGTGCAGAGTTGCTTGATGAGCAGCCAAAAGCTTCATGGGTCGCTTGAGGATGACCTTAGAGTTCATCGTCCTGCACTCTGCACACAACGCGGAGCCGTGGGCCTCCTCAAGGCACCACAGACATACCAAGTGGGGTCTGTCACCAAAATCTGTTGATGACAGGCTCCATAAGATTCGAACCCAGTGGGGTTTTTGAGGACATATAAAATAATATATAGAGAAAAAGGCACACTGTCCATTGGCAAAAAGGTCGAAGTCAGTCCAAAATTTATTGAGGGGTGCTCCATCCGCATCTGTGCTAATGGCACGGGAAAGAAGGAACTGAGGTCAGCGCGCTGAAGTGGTGCCTATATATGCACGACTCACATCACTTCCAGCGTAGATGACTCCAACAACCCCAAAACGGAGCATAACGATGCCACCTACCAGTGCACAAGGTGAATTGCTCAAACATTTCCGGATTCAATCTGACACCTGGGAATATTCTGATGAAGGGAATCAGCGGCTAGAAGTTTCCATCAGATAAACAGGGTTTCCTAGGGGCCTTCAACATTTTTTGTGGGACACTTTCTAACAGAAATGTCAACTTTCCAATGTGTCAGTCTATACCATTATCTGTGTTTTTATTCCCAGTGCATGTTTTACCTCTTTTTGTTTTATACACTATGCACCCTTGATGCTCCTCATCCATGAGTTGTCAGCAAAAAGATATCCGTTAACTTTGCCTGGAGCTGCTTAAAAGGCAACAGACTGTGTTTTTGGATATTTGGTCTTCAGAGTTATTGAGGCAAACAGATCGCAGGAACTTTGTTTTTTTCAATTAGTATTCTTAATCTCAAGTACCGGGATGTTGCTGCTCAGCATTTTATGAGACGGGGCAACTCTGCCTGCCCTCTAGATAACAATCATAAATAGGAGGTACAGTGGAGTGAACCCATTATCTCTTGATAGAATAGGAAAGAACATGTTAGGGGGGTGATGATCAGTTTTACAGTTTAAGCAGTGAGATCACAACTCACTGGAGGGGCTAGAGATGGATGATAAAGAAAGGGACTAGGGAAAAGGAAGTAGGCACCACAGAAGTGCCAGCAGAGCTGACACCTCAGCTCTTTAGGCCTTCTATCAAAGAGAAACACATCCCTGCCTTTTATAAAAGAGTCTAAAGGGGTAGATGAAACAGCTTCAACATGAAAAGAAGTTTTGAAAACGTTCTTTCATGTCAACTGAAGCTGACTTGGAAGCATCTGTGAGCTCATGACAGGGTCGAGCAGTAATTGCTGAGATTCTTCTGAGAAAGAGTGGTAGAGATGGAAGCTTGACGTTGAGACAGTGCAAATATCTGTAACACCACACACTCAAGAACCTACAATCGACCTAGAAAACGGAGGCAGGTAGAGCGTACCTTGCTTTAATAGACTATGCATGAATGTCAAGCAAAAAAAGTCTGAACTGAAAAATAAAGAAGATATAACTTATTTGTACTCTTGGACTGGAGCTAACAAATTTCATAATGAAGTGGGAAGAACGATACAATTGTTAAAGTTGTTGGGCTTCAGAGGGACTGGGTTTCAGATCAATAGTTGTACAAAATGTACTACTGAAGACGATGTTTAACACTTTAGTAATAACCACGCTGATGGAAGTAAACGAATTCACTAGAATGCCAAAGAAACAAGTACTGGAATATGTATCAAACAACACTTATGCTCAGGAGCTTTTAATTTACCCGCTCCCCACCATATTTCTCAAGCATTGTATATGATGTCTTTCTTGTCTGTCTCAGCACAAGGATGCCTCATCTTGAGGAAGCGTACTTTATAAGTAATGTCTCATTCATTAATTGTTTGGCAAAAGCCATACCACTTTTTCTTTCTTTGAAACTTGTATAAACTCAAATGCTGCATGCCGTTTTGAGAAATTTGGCTTTATACTATCTCTCCTCACTCTTGTCAAGACTGAAATAATTAGGGGAAGGTCCTTGCACCCACAAGGCTTCTGCCTCTGGAACTCTCTTCCGCCATGTCAGTGCTATGAAATCAAAATTAGATTTTTTTTCGCAAGAAACTGAATATCCATTGCATCCTCCAAACGGTTTCTCCTGAAGGATTTTACTATCTGCAGTGTTTTCTGCCCGGCCCACCTCCATGTTTTTTCCAGCTGTCTTTAACATCCTTTGATGATATGATTGTGTTATAAGAAATACATAAACAATTAAATAAGTAGATGTATGCCTAATCAACTTCCATGATGGTCTTAGATAAGGTGTTCGTGATCTGACTTGCTTTTGGAGTTATCAATGATAACTCTCAGAGTGATAGGCAAACGACTGGGCATGAACAAATGATCTAATTATGAATGCATTATGCCAGACGCACAAAGGGATTTTGCAGGTACAAAACCCCATGTTTCAGTGATATACCAGGTATACTGCCACAAAAAAAAACCTTTTAAGTAAGTTCCGGATCTATAGTTTGATTTAATTTTTTTTCTGAATCGGAAAATGGGTTTAGAACTCATTACCAAATTGCTATTCAGGAAGGGTGTGCTTGGATCTTACCTTCCAAAGTACAAATCAATAACCTATATAGCAGGGCTTCCTAAACCTTTTAGAACCACAACCCACTTTTTAGCATGACAAACATATGTGACCCACCTAGCTTTAATGGGCATGAGGCAGGAAACTTTTTAATACAACTAATGCATCGTATGATAGCATACTGTAATTTACAGACAACCCATTTTCCACTGAAATGGCCACTAAATTTGAACAAACATAGGGCCCAATTCACAAAGGTAAAGTAAGACTTTAACCTACGTTTACTACTTTTACTATGCCTCAGAGACTCCGTCCCCTTTAAGTCAGTACTCCTAACTTTAACTTTGTGAATACCCAAAAGTGGCACATTTAAAGTCTAAGTTTACCTTTGTGAATTGGGCCCATACAGTTTTAATGAAAAAATGATAGTGCACAAAAATGATAATGTGTATCATTGTGCATCACCAAGTAAAAGGTTTTTGATTTGCTTTCATCCTATTAAAATCTTTGCTTCCACCACACTTTAGAATTACAAAGAACATATGCTTAATTTTTGATTTCCGAACTTCTGAATGTGTACAGTTCATTTACAGGTATTTACATTTTCTTGTGTTACATAAAAATTACATTCATCAGCCTTTCCTTTCACACTGTCTGTACCCCTTGTCACATAATTAATGTTACTTTTCTTTCCCTGAATGCAAAGCAAGAGGAGTTTGTAAACACCAGTCCCCGTGTTAAAAAAGCAGCCATTTGTAAGAAGACATAGCCTGACATTTGGCCTCTGTCACTGAAGTGCAGCAAACGTGACAAGATAAATGCAGAATTTAAAGGCATATTTATTAACTGCTTGTTCTTTCACGAGCCATCAAAAACCGGCTGGCGATCTCCCAGTTTGGGAAACACTGGTCTATATACTACATGAACTTGCGTTACCTACGTGGGAGGAATTTGAGTGCAGAAGGAGACAGTACATGTGGCTAGAGCTATAGCAAGTACCATTTTAGATCAGGCACACTCTGTATGGTGCTTTAGATTGAGGATTAGAGTAAGAGCTAGATATCAAATGCATACTGCAGACCTTACCTACCCTCCAGAACATTATAGGGATCTCTTTCAGTAGAGTATTGCTGAAATTAGGAACGGAGACAGAGGTTCATTTTTAATCTAGGGTGTTATCCATGCCCCTTCATGGCCTACTGTTCCCTGTAAGAAGTTAGACCATAGGTTCACAGGCAGGGCCGCTTCAATTGCCTTTGTGGTTTTCTTTTGGGTTGCTCGAGAGGAGACTCCCAGCTCTCCACGGTCTTCCTGCGCACTGTTGGCACAAAGACTAGGACTGGACCAGCCTGCATACAATACACAAAACTCCTGAAATTCACAGAACAACCTGAAGTGCTGGAATAGACAAAGACTGTCTGCGACTTACGTATAAAGATGAGGCAGAAACTACTCATCAGTGTGCCAAGATTTAATGACCAGAAGTTAAAAAAGTCTGGTGCTGATATCTCGAATCTTGCCAACTTTCGTCCAATATCCCTGCTACCCATCTTCTCTAAAGTGTTAGAGAGACACATTAATACCCAGCTCACTGAACTGGTGGAAAGTTCTGGATTCTTACATTCCTCCCAGTCGGGTTTTCGGTCCTGCCACTCGACCGAGACAGCCCTTCTTGGGGTGACATAGAGTCTCCGACACGGTGTCGACCAGGGTGAAACTATGGCGCTCATCCTGTTGGATTTGAGCGCAGCTTTCGACACCGTGTCACATTCCATCCTTCTTGACTCTCTGCGGTCACTCGGCGTGACTGGTAGGGCCTTAGCCTGGGTGGCCTCCTTTCTTGGCGAGCGAACCTTTCAAGTTTTCTCCCCTAAGGCGGCATCAGCGGTCTGTTCCTCAGCGCGGGGTGTCCCCCAGGGGTCCATACTCAGCCCCCTATTATTCAATCTTTATGTAAAACCCTTGGCTAACATCGTAGAGCAGGCGGCGCTGACCCTGTTCTCTTACGCTGATGACACCCAGATCGTCTTCTCCCTATCAGGGCGAGACGAGAATAACCCCTCTGCACTAAAGTCGGGCCTCATTCTTGTGGCGGACTGGATGCAGAGGAACTGTCTCAAACTGAATAGGGAGAAGACAGAGGTGGTCATTCTGGGGAAAAATAAGAACCTCTGGGGCCCTCAGCATTGGCCAAATGAGATGGGTGCACTTCCTGTACCCACACATGCTGTACGTAACTTGGGCGTTCAAATTGACGACAAGTTAACAATGAAGCAGCAGGCCACTAAGGTCGCAGCAACCTGTTTTACTTCTCTCAGGTGGCTACAAAAGATCTTATGGATGCTTCCCATTCCTTCCCGTAGAACGGTTGTCCAGGCATTGATAACATCTCGCCTGGACTATGGCAACATACTATATTTGGGTGCTGATGTAGCCACTGTTAAAGTATTGCAGGTTGTACAAAATGCAGCCGCGCGACTCTTGAAGAATGTCCCTAGAAGAACTTCTGCATTATCTGCCTTGCATGATCTTCATTGGTTGAAGATCTCCAGCCGCATAAAGTTTAAGGCATTATGCTACATGTTTAGGATCAAGCAAGGCATTGCACCTACTTACTTACAAAAACTGGTGCAACTTTACAGGCCCAAACGTACCTTACGATCCTCGGAAATTGGCAATTTCTCTATACCAAGATTTTAGCTGGCAAGGATGGGGGGACGTTCCTTCTCCTATCTTGGTCCCAAATATTGGAATGCCCTGCCCACTGCCCTTAAATTAGAGACCAGTCTTCTTCGTTTTCGCAGAGCACTGAAAACGCTGTTGTTCACATAAGTAGTTGGTTCCTGTATGCTGGCTATCTGATATCTTCTTCTCCAGTCTGTCTCTAGCGCCGGGAAACCCACTGTGGGTAGCTGTGCGCGGTAAAAGTTTAAATAAATAAAATAAATAAAATAAGTCTGGGTCCACACAAGTAGACCAAAGTGTGAGATTTTTTAACTTCACGGTTAAGGTACTGACTGCCAACTTCCTTTGCCAGGTATGGGACCAGAAACCTGTGGAAGTCTCGCTGAACCTGCCAGGAGGGCAGCTTACATCCAACTTTAAGTGAGATAGAGCTGGCTGACTGCTTAGGAGGGTAAATGGAGGTATTCTTTCACAAAGAAGACACTTCGCAGGAGAGGCACAAGCTGCAAGGAGCTGAGGCAAGGTGAGGCAATGGGCATAAGTACACAGGGCACATTCTGCATTGAAAGTCTGTGACTGATGCCCAGAGGTGTTTCCTGTGTGAAGGCTGCATTGACAACTATTCTATAGTAACACTTGGTGCCCAGAAGGACCAAAGCCCTAGACAAATTCGACCGCCAATGTAGTCGAACTTACAAAAATCTTTCAGTACTGAAAGAAATCTAAAAATTGTCCAAACTGGTGACACAGTTATGACCACGGATGGGCCCCTGATTTTTTAGGTTCTGACTGGAGTAGAAGACCCAGTCAGTAAGATCCACATGATTGCAAGCTCTGCTACCACCAATGCACCTCCACAGGACTTGTGCTTCCACTGCCATGACCTATTTTAGTTGTGAACTCCATGCGGCGTGCATCACAAACTCTGTTGACTGTGCCAATGCCCCCACTGAAGTATCCGAGCTTGGTGGGCCATACCGAGAGCACATACCGAGGGCACACCATCAAGAGCAGTAAGGCCTCCAATGCACACAGGCAGATTCTGACACAGACTGTACAAACTTCTCCATTGGGTATGGAAAGGTATTGTGACATTTAGAATAACTAGGTGATCTGACTGTGACTGAGAATAAGCACTTGGCAGCATTCTCTTTCAGGTACTGCAAGGGTCACCACATAGGGCCTTTATACTTCGCCAGAAAGAACTGTCCCATAACATACTGAGAGTACTGCTTTCATTAGTACTTGCTTAACTGTCATGATCAAAATTGGGACCAGTGATCCATTTTGCTTCATTGTGTTTGGAAAGTATTTTTTTATGCTCGATAGTGCCTTATTGCTTTTCACCCAATGACTTTTGAAGGCTAAACCTCTAACACCTCACCACTTGAAATGCTTCAATTCACTGCCCAGAGAGTAAAGTGCTAAAGGGGTTGTACTTGGTGATCAGTTTTGGGTCCAACAGTAAGGTTAAGCCCCTGAACCCCACTGTTTAAGGGCTCTGGCTAATACATGCGGGCCCTGTAATTCTCGAATGCTCAGGAAAAAAGTTCCCACGGTTCAGAAGCAGCAACTGAAGAGGGTGTCTCTTTAGGTATGACCTTTAGAAGAAGCTCTTTCTTGGTATCAAAAGGATTTTCGGGGAAGAACTGCTTCTGTTTGAGGCACGCTTTTGGATAGTCTCCGGTAATCAGTTTTGAGACGTGGAGTGAGTCTGCTAGGTCCCTTTTGTTTGTGGCATGTGTTTCGAACTTTTCTCTTTTGATGGTGCTGGTCTTTTAAATAGTGCCTTATTGCTTTTCACCCAATGACTTTTGAAGGCTAAACCTCTAACACCTCACCACTTGAAAAGCTTCAATTCACTGCCCAGAGAGTAAAGTGCTAAAGGGGTTGTACTTGGTGATCTGTTTTGGGTCCAACAGTAAGGTTAAGCCCTTAAACCCCACTGTTAAAGGGCTCTGGCTGATACATGCGAAACCCTGTAATTCTCGAATGCTCAGGAAAAAAGTTCCCACGGTTCAGAAGCAGCAACTGAAGAGGGTGTCTCTTTAGGTATGACCTTTAGAAGAAGCTCTTTCTTGGTATCAAAGGGATTTTCGGGGAAGAACTGCTTCTGTTTGAGGCACGCTTTTGGATAGTCTCCGGTAATCAGTTTTGAGACGTGGAGTGAGTCTGCTAGGTCCCTTTTGTTTGTGGCATGTGTTTCGAACTTTTCTCTTTTGATGGTGCTGGTCTTTTAAATAGTGCCTTATTGCTTTTCACCCAATGACTTTTGAAGGCTAAACCTCTAACACCTCACCACTTGAAATGCTTCAATTCACTGCCCAGAGAGTAAAGTGCTAAAGGGGTTGTACTTGGTGATCTGTTTTGGGTCCAACAGTAAGGTTAAGCCCTTGAACCCCACTGTTAAAGGGCTCTGGCTGATACATGCGGAACCCTGTAATTCTCGAATGCTCAGGAAAAAAGTTCCCACGGTTCAGAAGCAGCAACTGAAGAGGGTGTCTCTTTAGGTATGACCTTTAGAAGAAGCTCTTTCTTGGTATCAAAGGGATTTTCGGGGAAGAACTGCTTCTGTTTGAGGCACGCTTTTGGATAGCCTCTGGTAATCAGTTTTGAGACGTGGAGTGAGTCTGCTAGGTCCCTTCTGTTTGTGGCATGTGTTTCGAACTTTTCTCTTTTGATGGTGCTGGTCTTTTAACCTGGAAGTCTTGGGACCATTGTGTTTTAGTTTCCATCCAAGCTCTATTCAAACCCATAATCATTTGAAAGTTGTGCTTCCTCCAGAGCACCTGTTGCAAACTCATCTCGATCTTTTGACTTATGTTAGTATAGTAACCCCTTCTATGATCACCCAGGTTTTGCATAATCCATTTACACTTGAAATGCTGACACGGCTAACAGCTGTCTTTGTTGAGATCTTGAGGCCTTCGTTGTGATCTTGAGGAAAGCTAAGATTAGAAACCTGGTGCCACACAGATAGTGCCAAATTTGTATGACAAGGACCACCTGGTTATCAGTTTTGAAGTAGAAATACTTCTAAAGTAAAATTTAAAAAAATGATCCAGCAAAAAGCGAAAAATACAGATTGGCCATGTAGAAAAGGCACACTTCCTACACCCACAGTTAATTAAAATTTCCACAATTGTGTACAAGTAAATGCTTCTGTCAATAGTGAGGTGAAGTCGGAGCATATGAAGTGGTATCATCTGATATAATCAACGTTTGGTTAGCGGTCTGCATCTCTTTCTTCTGATTGATTTGGAGACGGAGTAGGAGTTGGATGTCTCTTCCTTCTTGGAGACATCTATGTCTTTCTTCATACCAAGCTTGGCAGGAGGTTTAGTGGCTGCAATGGTTCCCGCAGTGGATCCTCAGAATGGAATTATTGGCAAAGGATGAGGTTCTGGTGTAGCTGCAGGTTTAAAAGAAGTCTTCGTTACCGTCTCTACTTTCTTTTTAGGTGTCACCGTAAGCAATGACATGGAGAATACTGGTGTAAGGCCACTCATCTGAGGTAAAGACAATTCTGGAGAATGTAGTGATACTGATAAATGCAGTGAAACTGCAGAAGGAGATGGACAGCCTGATAGGTTTGGAGTACTTAATAGGTCCTTCGACGTCAACATTGAAGGTGATCAATGTCGGTGGCCTGGCGATTACTTTTTAGGTGGAGAGTGGTGGGAGGCCTTTGATGACAATGGTTTTAATGTTGATTGATCTGGTCTCAACATCAAGTGATAACTGTGGCTCAAAGTTGTTCCTTCGACGGAGATCTCACCTCCTTATCGTGGTGTCATCAATGTGACTTTGCATTCTCTTTCGAGGGTAAACAAGTCGGGCTGAAGCCCTCAACATCAAACCTTTGGTGTCGATCCAGAACGACATGGATGGTGATGAAGTTTTTCTGACTTTCTGGCTTTAGAGCTCCCTCTGCAGAAGTCTGTGTCAACAGGCTGCCTTTCAGATGGGGCTTGAAAAGCATATCCCTCTATTCTTCTTTTCTTCTTCTTTTCTCATGTCTTCTATGAAGCCACCCAGCTTAAAGCCTACCCTGTCAACATTGTACTGCAGATGTCACAGTCTTTTACAGAGTGGTGTCTTGGAAGGCACACCACACAAGCTTTGTGAAGCTCAGATAACACCTTTTTTTCTACCATATGAAGGGCACTTTGTAAAAAGAGACAGGCATTTTGCCAAATATTCTTTCAAGAAAATAGAAATTTCAATGTCACTCGAAAGAACATGTGTCAAAAAACGTTTAATGAAAGATGGAAAAACCGGTAAAACAACCACTTGTAAGGAAAGAATTGAGGTTTAACACCTGACTGTGCTCTTAAAGTCCTGTTCTCAAGAACCAGAAAAAAGAACTGAGCTCTTGAAGGCAAACTGCCTGCAGGGTGTACTCTGGGTAGATGAGACTCGTGGATTCTTAAAGAGACAATATTCTTTTTAGCTCTTTTATAATATAAGCCTGTCAAGCTATATTTTATTTTTTTATTTCATCGCCATTTTCACCTTTCTAAGCAATAATGCTGCAATGCAGGTTCAGACTGGTATTCAGTCATAGTATTCTCCCAGAAAAAGAAAACTGAGTCAATTACAGGGTGTTTTTTTTTATCATGAAACCTTATACACAGTGATACCTTATGGAACTTTAAAATTGATTATAAATGTATTAAGAAGTGCTCTGAGGTCCATGAATGTTCCAAGAATGATTCAGTGTTGATGACTATCCGCATTTGTGAATATCAATGAAGATTCTATGATGCAGAGATGATATTTCGAACACAACGTGTACGCTATGGGATATTGTTGTATACAGTATTGTGATGTACAACCAAAGTGAGGCATGTTTTTTGCATCCACAGAGACTGATAGACTTTTCCTGCTCATCACTGAGTAACCTGATGCACGCAAATAGGAAGGGAGCTACTGTGATGCGAGAGAGTTGAGTAACGTGCAGCAGTGCTACACTGTGGTTCCCGTAAGCAAATGGTTGTGGCTTCCTATGTATACATGCTGCTTGTTCCTTTAACGCCTCCAGTTGCCTAGTGTGCATGTAAAATATTTCCTCTTTCATAACTGCTACCCTTGAAAGAAGAAGGCACCCTGCACAGTCGCCATAGCAAATTTACCCCCCCCCCAAAGTTGCATTTCCTTTAATGATCAAAAAAGATGTAGTGCAATCTACAATGACTGGATTCTTGTTTACGCAAAGACCAACCTTATTGGGAACTTCAAAAATAACCTACTTTTGACTTCATGTTTGGATGCATAGCAAAAGCGCATGTCATCAAGAATAAAAACATACACAGGGAAAGACTCTGGATCAGCCCCTTCTGCAATTGATTAAAGAAACTGTCATTCATATCTTCAATCAGCAGAGAGGATTTTTCAGATCTCACCTTATGAAACTGGGTTTTGAGTGTGTTAGCCCAGTTGCCAAGGGTTTGCCTACCATAGCAGTGCATACACATGAAGAGAAGTACTCCATGCACTGCAATGTAGGAAAATGTGTGCCCCTCAAAGTGTTCCCACACTTCTTTACATTAAGCACCAAGGGTAATTTAGCAACCACAGGGGGCCTACATTTGATTTGTGCACTTACAAGTGCTTCCAATATGCTGCTATTTTGCATCAAGGGTACTTTCACACCTAAAAGCGATTATGCACCTCAAAGTAATTTGTATTCTTAAATGTTTTTCATGTATAAGCTGATGTTGTACCAAAGGTGACTTTGCCCCTTCATGTGCTGCCAACCTTATCCAACATCATACTGATGTAGAACTTTTACATGTTGCGTGAAACGTTAGAACCTTATTTTCTCCATGTACTGGGTGATTGTACACATAGGTGTGATAACACACACTTGTTGACTTTGCACCTAACTGATAATCTGCACACAAATGGGTGTTTGCACTCAAAGGTGCTTCCGCACTTTTGCTTATGTTGTTCCAATATGGATGCTAACTAAAATTGATTTTGTACATAAATGGGTTTTTGTTCTGAAATTTGATTTGCTCCTAAATGGGATTTCACACAATCACCTCACTGTTGACTTTGCACCTAAAAGTAATTTTACTCTCAAATGTACCTATTTGTAAATTTATATATAAACGTGACTTGTACTCCTAATTGTTTTCCATAACCATGATGATGATGCACCAAGTGGGACTTTAGGTGTCAATGTGTTTTCAACCAAATGTGAGATAATACTAATGCACACTTTTCACAACTAATGTGATAGCTTACTACTGCATGTTAGATCTATATTGTGTGCTCCCCAAGGCTCAAAACAGCGCCTTTTCTCTACTGAACCTGCTTCTCAAATCAATAGCCTACATTTATTTTTGCCTGATCCTAAGGCCAACAAATCCACAACAAAATAATACCAGACTCCAGCATTCATTTAACAACACCCCACATATTTTTTTCCTCCTTGTTTATTCAAACCTAGCCCCAAATTCCAGCAAAACTGTGTCCGAAATTCTTGGACTCATTAGTCAGTGACTATTACAATAGTCTCAGTCTTGGCTGCATTAAAACTGACCTGCTCTGTTTTTTACTTCTTGATCGATACACTGTGCTTTTATTCTTAGTCTTAATGAATACAAATATCCATTATAGGAAAAAACATAGTAGTTCAGGGTTCCATAACTAGTAAAGTGAGGTACACATCCCCCTGCATGAATCTAGGAAAGGCGGGATCCAATCTTGATTTCTTCATCACATTCTTTGATAAACTGATGGCCCTAAAACCTTTACTACATCTAGTGTCCCCTACACAGTCTTTGTGGAATTAAACTAATCAGCATAATGGTTGAATAAATGAAGGTGGTTGGGAAAGTAACCTGGAACAAAGCTAGTACTACACGGTCCCAGACTGAAATACTGCCAATGAGCAAACCTCTGAGGGGAAACATCCTTTACAACGCAACTTTTACCACACAGTGCCTTTACGAAGCAACTTTTACAACGCAAACCATTACAACGCATTGCGCTGGGGGCGCTCTAGGATAGGGAATAGGTTTAATTTACTATCCAATACCTTCCCTACTATCCACGGGGACTGGAGTTGGAATAGTAAATTAAACTATTCACTATCCAGCGCCCCAAAGCACTATGCGTTGTAAAGGCATGCGTTGTAAAAACCGTGTTGTAAAGGCATGCGTGGTAAAAGCATGCGTTGTAACGTCATACATCCACCTCTGAGGATCCAGCAATGACTCTTGATACATATGGTCGCTGTATAAAAAAAAACATCCAACCCAGTCCAGCTACATCAGAACAGCAGAAAACAAACTGGGTCTGCATATGGGATGCAACCAACTGTACACATGATTCACATGAGAGCTGAGATAATTCGCCTCATGCTTCCTTATTGCAACTTAGTACTGACCAGTGCAGACATCTCTTATTCCCCCCACAAATAAACTCATTCACATCAAATTGAAGTTGGACCGCCTTCATGAAAGATACAAAGCCTACAAATCACCCTTTCCCATCTCTTATTCCAATAAGCACTGCCCTACCAAAGGCTACCCTGCTAACCCCAATTATACCTCACTCAACACACCTAAACCTGAACACCCCAACATGATCACCATTATCAAGACTATGAAGTACTCCTTCAGATACATTACCTCTAATGTGTCCTGTGTACCTGAAAATCTATGATCACTGATCTCAGCACACATCCCTATAGCACAATATCCAGGGTTAGATATCCCTTGACAAACATGACCAAGCCATATCAGGAGAATCACCTCCTCTCAAACCAGTAACACATTTTTCTTTACTTTGAATTTAAGCTACAAGTTTGAGGAAAGAGATAGCGGAGCGTGGAAACAGTGGAAAATTGCCTTCTCTTTGTGAGACAGAATACTAAACTTCAGGTCAAGCCTTTCATAAATGGAAAAATATAGCTCGGGACTCAATGGAAAATGTAAGGTAACCATTTATCAGTTTATTATAATCAAATAGTTAGTGGTCATTAATGAATTGCAACAAACACAGTTTCAACGGCTAACATGCAAGCAATGCATATCATTCTAAAACGCTGCCGTCATCTTTCTTACCTGATCATTTAGGCCAACTGTAACCATGGACATTTCTCCTATCATCTCCATCCAGCTCGTGCCACATGGGTTATGTGAGTTCACACCTCTTCTGAACCACACCTATCACAAAAGGGAATGCATTTACGGCGTTGAGTCCAGATCAAACATTAGAAACGTTCAGGAAAGAAATCAATGTATATTTATAGGTAATTGGGTATGAATCCTCAAACCCTTTCACAAATATTGTGTTAAGAGTTGATTACATTTAATTGTGAAAATAACCTACAATTATATAATCTGAAATAGTTGGTGTATATAATGACTAAAAAAACAGTGAGGATTTTTACAGACTGTTAGAGTTTTAAAAACAACCAGATGCCATCTCCAAAAATTGTTCCATCTTTGCATTACCTATGTATGCACGGAAATAACCCATGTATGCTATTAACAGTCAAATTCAAAAAGTCTCAAGAATTTACCAACGCTTCTTCAGGATTAAGAGAGAATATTAATCTAACAAAATGTGACATGCAACAAAGAGAAAGTCATCACATAACACAAAACTATATGTACAATAAACACATTTCACCCATTGTCAGAAGTTCGAAGAACAGTTTAATATCTTTAGGGAATGGAATGGCCAACAGGCCAGCATATGATTGTAACAGATTCTACCTTTAGATGACATATGAAAATATGTCCTGATGCAAGAGTCTCTAACTAGGAGGTTTTGAGGATAGAAAGTACTTATGTGGGCCACAGTAATAGGTTACATGGTCAAAAACAGCATTGAAACCAAAAAAGGGTTTAGCAAGTTGATAATTGAAACTGGAAAAGGGAACAAAAGCTTGGTGTAAACATTGAACTCCAGTGTTCCTAATCGACCAAACTTTGAAAGTAAAGCTACCCAGAGTGATTTAGTCGGTATGTATCATACACAAATAACTTACTATTATAAACTCAGCTTTAAGAGTCAACTGTCTAAGCATTCGCATCTCTTGTCAAATGGTGCACTATTGATTTATCTGTCTTACTCGTACACCTGTCTCCACAAATGTGAGGAGAATCCTGCCCAAGCGACACATAATCCTTTATTATATACCATGGAAGAAAACCGTTTCCCTATTTCATACCAGCTTAATTAAGCCTGTCTTTAATTTTTTACGTTACTGATTGGCCCTGACAAGAGCTCTTGAATGCCAAATCAGGCAGTGGGTTTTCATGGAAGTCTTTGTTCTAATGGGATATGTTGTGGGGCAATGGCAGGTCACAAATGCAGTTAGAGGAGAAATGAGGTTTTCCCTGATACTGACAACTTTGGAGGTGGCGAGACGAGGTGGAACTTCTCTCCAAGCTGATCTTTGTGATATAACTGCTGCAGCTGCAGTGACTACCATCTATACTCCTGTGCCTCCAACCAAGCACTTGGTAGCGTATATAGACCCTAGGGATGTATAGAACATCTTGCCTAAGGAAAAGGGTAAATGTGTGCAGGGTGCTCAAATTCCTGAATCCCTTGAACATACATGTGGCTTGGTGGAATTTTAGTAGCCTGCGAAGTAGACACAGAGAATTTCTAATCTCAATAGGAGTCCCCTCAAGGTGATTCCTGCCTTTTCATGATGCCACTTGAGACATGATACTAAAGAAATTGAAAAATCTTGCTAATACTGGTTTCCCCCATTTCCTTTTTCACCTCAAACACTTAGACAGCTTTGAGGAGGAGTTGCCACAGGAGTCCATTATTTGTAATATGAATTCTACTTCTTCCTTGGTTCATGGGGAGGCGGCATTGCCATACCAGTGAATAAGGTGAAAGGGGTGATAATGCTTCTATATGCAGGTTTAAACTGTTCAGTCTGCAGTGGGACATCCACAGTTTACGCAGCCCAGACAGATGTTCCAGTCACTCCTGAAGGGTTTACAGATGGGAGACCAATCCTACTTCTTTACAAGGGACTATGGATCTGTTGATGAGCATGAGTGACACTACTTTTGTTCTTCAACATCACCAGCCAGGTTTCTTTTTTTTTTTTTTTCATAAGCCTACCTAACCTCCTCCCCTCCCTACCTCATTGGTCTATTTTTCCAATTCTCAATTGGGTCCCAAATCCTCTTACCCAGAGATCTTCCTTTTTTCCCTTTCCTGTCATATATTGCTTTCTCCATATTATATGTAGCCAATAGTCTAGCAATCCACATTTGAAACGTTGGTGGTGCTTTATCAAGCCATAATGTTGCAACACATATACGATATACCGCGGCTACCATAAACATAAACTCGATGGGAATAACATCTTCCCCTGTCTCCACCCCCAGCAACAATAATTCATCTGTCAGCTTTACTTTATATCCTAATGAAACGTCAATAAATTTTTCAATATCCTTTTTTAAAGAGTACAATTGCGGGCATTTTGAGAATACATGAATTATATCTGCATCCTTATCATCACACCTAGAACACGTAATTCCTGTTGTACCTCCCCATTGTGCAATCCTTGCCGGCGTATAATACAATGAGTACAAAGTTTTATAGTGCTGTGACTGTAAGGTTGTAGAGCATAAAGTGGTTCGACCCAAATCAAGCGATAGTTGAAAACCCTCTGGTTTTAAGCCAATTTTTCCCTCCCACTTCCTCGCATATTTATCCCTGTCATCACTTTTGTACTTTCCCAATTCTGCATATAAACACCGAATTGTGCAATGCTCACTGTTCTCTATATAATCCATTAAACAGCATGAACCGAAACCCAAAGATCCACCTTGTTTATTTGCAAGGTAACTTCTAACCTGAAGATATTTAAAGAAGCTATTATTCCCTACCCTAAAGATGTTTTGTATCTCCTGAAACTGCATGATTCTGCCCTGTTGATCCATTAAATCCCCAATTCTCTTGATCCCTTTATCCTCCCACCCCTTCATTACTGTATCTCCAAATATCTCCCCCGGGAGAGATCTATTATTATACAGCCGTGTGTACCTGTTGTATCTTCCTATCCCTATTTTCTTTGAAATCGTCCTCCAGATATTATATGCGGCTTTGAGAGTTTTGAATCTTGTGTGCTTGAAGTAGGTGAAATCAACTGTATTCAAGAATCCATTTACTGCCCCATCCCCTAACAACACTGTGTAAACATTAAAAAACCGTTGTGTCCTACCTCCATGTTCAAAGTTACCACCACCTATTAATCCCTGAAAGTACTGTAGAGCTACCGCCCAGTAATAAAATCTAAAATCAGGCGCCCCCCACCCACCTCTTTCTCTTGATACTGTAAGATGTCTATATGCTCTTCTGGTTTTACCCTGTGCCCAAATAAATGCATTCACCATAGCTTCTATCTTATTGAACCAACTATGATCAAAATATAACGGGATTGCCCTGAATAAGTATAGAAATTTGGGGAATGTTATCATTTTGATTACATTTATTCTTCCCATCAATGTCAAATGTAATCTATGCATTCTTTCTGTATTCTCTTTGACTTTACTTAATAATGGTCTCATGTTAAGGTCTACCAGCGCGTCCAGATCTGCCGTCACTTTTATTCCTAAGTACGTTGCTTCCTTCACAACTCTACTATCCTGGAATATCATCCGGTTGTTCTGCACTATCTGGGTCTTCCCTTTATTGATTTTATATCCTGAGAATTCTCCAAACTTTGATGCTTCTCTTTCTATCTCTGGAATTGCTATATCTGGCTTATTGGTGATGACAGCCACATCATCTGCGTACGCAAATACCTTATATCTCTTCTCATGCAGAACAATTGGGGGTATCCTATTATTTTCTTCCAGTCTCCTTAAAATGGGGTCTATATATAGGGCAAATAACAGCGGTGATGCTGGGCATCCCTGACGCGTCCCTCGTTGTATCTGTACATTCTCACTATACCCTTTATTTATTCTTATTCTGGCCGTAGGATTGGAATAAACAGCCTGTATTGCTCTGATGTACCCTCTACCCACCCCGTATTGCTCCATTACCTTCCATAAATAGTCCCAAGAGACCCGGTCGAAGGCCTTCTCTGCATCCAGAAATATAGCCGCGACCGGATCCCCTGCAACCTCCATAGCGTCCAAAATTGTGATCATTTGCCTTGTGTGCTGTGTAGTGCCCTTCCCTGGAATAAAACCATGTTGCGAAGTACTAACTAAGTGCTCTATAACTTTACTTAACCTAAATGCAAGTGATTTTGTATATATTTTGGCATCCGCATTCATAAGTGTTATAGGACGATATGACCCAGGTTCTAGAGGTGGTTTATCTTTCTTTAAAATAACAATGATATCAGCCCCTGCCCATGAGTGCGGTATTGTCTCTCCCCTCTGTGCTTGAATAAAAACCTCGTGCATATCCTTCCCTAATACATCCCAAAATATTTTATAAAATTCAGCCGGGATCTGGTCTGGGCCAGTAGCTTTCCCACAGGGTAGGCTTTTCACAGCATCCTGGATCTCCTGTACTGTAAAACTCCTCTCCAATTTCTCCTTCTCATCCCCTTCCAGTACTGGGTGCGTTATCATATTCAAATATTCTACTATCTCGGGTTTAGTTCGAGTAATATCCTGCTCATACAGCTTCGTATAAAATCTCTTAAACACATCCTGTATGTCTGTTACTTTGTTTACCACCACTCCTACCTCATTTTTAATTTCCTTAATCTCTCCTGCCGCTGCCTTCTGCCTAGTTCTAATAGCCAGGAGATGCCCAATTCTCTCGTTGTATTCATATCCCTCCTCTCTTTTGGCTAAATACCTAGCTGCAGCCCTTCTTGCTACACTTTCACCTGCCTCTGCCTTCTTCAGTTCTATATTTAGCAGTAAATCTTCCAACGGTTCCTTCATGTTGATTGCTGTTATTAGAGAGTCTTCTAGATCTCTTAATTCCCTTATCCTAGTTTCCATTTCCTCTCTCTCTTTTTTAGTTCGTTGCAACGTAAAGCACAGGGTTTCCCCCCTAATACCTGCTTTAAAAGCATCCCAGACCATAGCAGGTGATGCTGTCCCTCTATTAATTTCCCAGAACTGTTTAATCCAGGCTGCCATTCTTTTCACATAACCCTCATCTTTCAAAAGTCCTCTCTCAAAGGTCCAATTATAGCTCTTCCTCTCCTCTGCCATTTTATTTGGTAACGTCAATACCAGCGGGTTATGGTCTGATAACAACCTAGGCAGTCTTTCTAGTTGACTACCATCTACTAATGTGCTAGAAATCAGAAAATAATCTAATCTGACAACCAAACGATGAGGTGCTGAGTAATATGTACTACCCGTACCTGGTGGGTGGCTCTGTGCCCATAGATCAATCAACGCATTATGTCTCATAAAATCACATACAGCCTTACACACCTTCTTCTTCCTCCCCCCGTATACCTCCCCACCCGACATACCCGACCTACCCAACCCGTTCAGCCCATTTATATTCAAATCCCCACAGCAAATAATTGGCTCGGGCCAAAGAGACAATTCGTGATCCAAAAATTCAATAACCTCAGGGTCATCTTCTGTAGACCCATATATTGACACTAATGTGCAACACCCTGTACTAGTTTCACCCTCAAGTATAACCCATCTCCCGTTCAAGTCTTCTTTTTTTCTTTTTATTTTACAGACCCCTTTCTTAGCTAAAATAGCTACTCCCTTAGTTTTGGTCTCTTGTCTAGTACAAGCTAACACCTCAAATCCCATTTGCTCCAATAAAAATTTATTATTTCCTTCGATATGTGTCTCTTGGAGACATATTATATCTAAATTTAGCATTCTTAGCATTGCTGCTACTCTCTGCCTTTTCCCTCCATTATTAAGACCACATATATTTATAGAGGCAATCCTCAGAGCCATCGACATATCTTATATTTTTCCATCACTTGACTCCACTTTTTATTCTCATGATTTTTAGCCTGCAGAACTCTTTCCTCAAAATCATTATATTCCTTTGTTTCCTTATTGCGTGTTGTATTTAACCATATGTCCTGCCCCCCCCTCACCCCCCCCAGCTCTCCCCCCTCCCCCTGACTCCCTCCCCCCCTTTTACGGGCAAATAGGTCAATCCTGACCTATGTGTGGCCTCTTCCGCTGTAGGATCGCCTCTCTCTCCTGCCCTTCCCTGTTACCCCTATATGTCACCTGGAGTATGATAGTATCATGCTCTGTGGTGGTTTCAGTATATTTCTCCCTTTATTATTTCTTTCCCCCTCTCTGCTCTGTGAGCTCAGCCAAGTACTCTCCTGCTTTAATCTCTGACATGAATACTCTAATCTGCCCTTTATTAACAACCTTTAATCTTGCTGGGTAGAGTAAATATGCCTCTGCGCCTACATTTTGCAGGGGGGAAATCAGTTGCCGTAGCCTCCATCTTCTTTCGACTGTCGCATGACAGAAGTCAGGTCTGGCAAAAAATGTAACATTATCGAAAGACTTCTTGGCATCTGGTCTTGCTCTGTCCATGATCTCCTGTCTTGCAAGAAAGTTTCCTACGAACACAAGCATTGCTCTTGGCAATACATTCTGCTGGGCTCTGTGATTTTTCTTCAGCACTAGTGGAAATCTATGCGCTCTTTGGATTTCCGACTCCCACTGCCACTGGGAGTCCGGAAGAGCTCCTTTCAATAGCTTGATAACATAGCCCCTGGGGTCTTGCCCCTCCAAACCTTCCTCAATTCCAAGAAGTCTAACGTTGTTCCGTCTTTGCCGGTTTTCAAAATCTTCTATCTTCCATTGGAGATCTTCCATTTTCTTCCCTTGTTCATTTTTAAAGTCCTGCCAGTCTGTCAACTCGTCCTCGATTCTTCCTGTCCTCTGTTCCACTTCTGACACCCTCTCTTCTACCACCTCGTACTTCCTGTTAAGTTTCCTAATTGATGCCTGTATTTTCTTTGTGTCCCTCCTTGCCCTCCGACTTTCCACCCTGGCCTCTACCTGTATTTGTTTTAAGGTACTGAACATCATTTCCATGGTTATGTTCTGAGGTGTACTACCAACCCCAGTTCCATCCCCAGACTCTTGGTATATCCCAGAGGTCGCTGAATAGTCCCAGGAGAGTTTTTTGTTTTTATTGCTTTCACCACTTCTTCTTCTTACTCCTGCCTTCTTTTTTCTTTGGCTGCTTTTATCCCTTGATTGTCCAGAGTTGTCTGAGTCTAAGCTGGATGTAGTAACCTCGGTAGTACTGCCCCCCTCCTGCTCACTCAAGTCTGTTGAATCTGACCCTTCATTAACAGAGTAAAACTCTGGGGACCCCCCTCTGGCACCTCTGCTCTTAGCCTGCTGCTGTGAGTCCAGACTCGTAGAACTGCCCCAGTTAGCTTTGCCAATGCTTTTCTGTTCCGCGTTTAGTCCAGCCTCCACTGACAGTAAGGCATCCATCATCTGAATATTGTTCCTCTTTTCAAGTGCCCCCAGCTCCCCATTCACATTGCCACCCACTCCGCTGCTCACCGTAGTCACTGCTGCTTCTTTTCCATCGATGCCGGCAGTTCCCGCCTGATGCGTGTGAGACTGTGAGGGCTTCGCTGGTTGCCCAGCAACCATTCCGCTAGCGTCCTCGAGGACGTCTTTCGCTTCTGCGCTCGGAGTGTGGATCACGGCGCTGGTTGCTTCGTTCTCTGTCTGCTGTTGCTGTTGCTGCTGGCCTGTTTTGGCAGAGAAGGATTCCGTCACGGTAGGCTGCCTCATACCCGCCGCGTCTTTGGAGGTGAGGGGGAGCGGGTTTATTCTGTGCGCTCTATGTTTCTCCTTCTCCCTGGCAATCGCCGCTTTAGCTGACGGTGTCTCCTTCTGCTGAGTTAGTATCTCCGTATCCATCTCGGCATCCGCCGCTTGTGTCTTCTTTCCTGTCAGCTCATTCTTCCTTTGTTGAGCTTTAGATACTACGATCCCTGGAGCCGGTGTCTGCTTTTTACCTGGGGCAGCCGTTTTCGGTATAGCACCCGTGGCTGAAGCTACTGGCGCCCCCTTGTTGCGACTGGACATCTTTAGGCTTTGCTGCAGGGCTCCGTTGATCCACTTCTTCCACTTCTGTGAAATTGCAGCAATTAACAATTCGAGGCGGCGTTTCCCCTTAACTCCGTCAGGGTTATACTGCGTCAACCAGCCTTCCAATATGAACATTTTCCTTACTCATCCTCTTCTTCTCTCTACCACCTGATACTATGTGGCAGGAGAGAGAGCAGAGTGCGACTGCTCCCTACAGCGTTGTGGCGGCCATCTTGCCTCCTCGAGAGTATCACCAGCCAGGTTTCATATGTGGATCTAAATATGAAACTCAACAGTACTCTCATCAACCACCTTCTCTTTCTTAGTCGCAAGCTGGTTGGGCCCCAGCTGAAATGACAAAATATGTAATCAGGTGACACTCTTTCGTGACCTCAGGATTGTGCTTGCTGACAGGTGTAGTCCTACCAGCCTCCACAGGAGCCCACCAGAGTATCCAATCAGAGTATAAAAGTCATTGGGGCAGGGTTCTGGGAGAAAGAAGAAAGAGATTTTATGCTGCAAGTTTAGCTCTCATTTAAGACGCCTCGATTTCTATCAAAGATGCATTGAATTTTCTATTGAGTTTGTAGATGCTCTACATCCTCTCTCTCATCCAGCAAGTTGCTGGTGCACTACTAGGAAACGTTTGAAAATCCTGCTTCTTCTAGACAGTGGTGCTATCCAGCTGATTTCAGGACTTCAACAAGACATGTTGGTCTACTCTATCTTATTTCTGGTCCGAAGAGCTGGCAGCAACTTCTGAGCAAAATCTGGAATATAAAATATGTCAAGAGATTCATCAAGATGATCAGACTTCAGTCTGTCTTTCCAGTAGTTTCTCCAGCGAAGACTTCTTGGTGATACGTGATCTGCAGGATGCCTATGTTTATGTTCCAATTCATCTGGACATTTTCCTGAAGTTAGGGTTCTTGCTGCTACCAGTTCCATGTCCTGCCTCTGGCACTGTTAGCAACTCCTCCAGCTTTCACCCTGGAATTAGATACTCTGCTGACTTCTCTCTAATTTCAGGGACTTCTCTTATTTAGACTGGCTAGTTTCTGCTCCTTTTTTAAGGACGAGTCTGCAGTGGTTAATTTGTAAAAAAAAGAAGTGCTGGAGCTCTCGCCAGGAGGTAGCTTGCACCGGCCCTTTTCTCCTGTTAGTGCTGCCTAAAACAGAACCAACTATTAATCATGAAAGTGGAGAGAGGATGTGCCATAATGGGGAGAGGATGTGCCGAAATGGCCAGAGCTGCTGTCTTCGGAGCTGGGGAACCAGGTTCAAGTCTTGGCATTGGCTAAACATCCTACATCCTATGATTCTGGGCAAATCCCTTAATCTCCCTGTGCCTACCATAAATTAATGTGTCCTTAACTGGTGCTCATGAAAAGCACTGGTGTTGAGGATTAAGTGCTGGTGCTGAGCATCGAGACCACCGGCTCAAATTAAGCCTTGCGAATCTGATAAAAAGAAGATCTCCAATCATTTAGAGGAACTCAGCTTCATGCTGAATGTTCCTGCTTGGTAGAGACGCTAATTAGTAGAACCCTCAGGATGATGGATCTCAGCGAGGACAGTCTATCTCTATGACACTCCAAGTGCTATGTTGGTCGGCCCAAAAACCTCGACCTACAAGTGCCTCAGGTTTCTAACCTTCATGGCAGCTACTCTAAATGAGATTTCTGAGGCCAATCTTCATGTCATGCCTGCTCTGCAGCATCTCTTGTCTTACTGAAATCCGAACAGTCTGTATTACCAGGCAGTGTTTCTAGTGAATTTGAATATAATTAAAATCCTGGGCTGATGTTTTGTTCTTGTGCCCTTGAGGGTGGTAGTTCTTCTGTGCAGGATTATTCAATCCCTGCTGCAACTCAAACTGTAACAGACTTTCTGCTATTTTTTGAGATTTTCATTGGTTTATCCCACATAACTAATAACAGGAGACCTCCTTTGCACATGCTACATAGAGGCCAATGCATCTGTGAACCACCTAATACGTTGCTCATTACTGACTCGTTTGGACAGGTGGCAATCCCTGAATGCTTTGTATCAGCTGATGCACAACAAACTCATTGGCAGACCATCTCTGCATCGCTTTTCCCTGCTCAGCCCTAAACACCCGACCACTAAATGCTTTTAAAGTGGCAGACCAGTTTGGCTTCCATGACTGGATAGTTTTGCAGCCACAGAAAATGTCCTCCTTCTAATTTTCGTAAATAGAGTGGATGTGCAAGGCGTGCCTGTAGATGCGCTGACTGCTTTTGATCAATATGAATTCTTTGTTCCATGTCTCCCACTCCACTCTTCCTAAGGGTAGCAGAAAACTATTATAGATAAAGACAATGCTAATCGTTGCTTCTTGTGGCTTCATTGCCTATGGCTCCCAACACTACCTACAGGTGGGTCCTCTTTCATATATGTATCGTTCTTCACCTCTGACTTTTGCATTATCCTGAATCTCCTCTACAGCTTTATGTTAGTCTTCACCTGCAGCATGGAGATACAGATGGGAATGTTCCAGGGAAGTACATCTGTCTAGCCTGAGTTCCAGGAATATCAGCAGTGGTTTAGTAAGCCAAATACTAGTTACATAAGGTTTGGTGCAGCGTTTAGGAGCTTCAAACTAGGTCCTGCGACCAGTTTCACATTTTGGACTTCAGAAGCAAGGGCTTTCTAAATGGAATGGCTCCCTCCAATGGCTCAGCGGGAGGCCATCTGTAGTTTTCTGGACTCTTAAGTTGAGTGCCCGGTTTTGTCTCCTGGCTGCCTGTTTGAGAGGAATCCTGTGGCTCACTCTCCTCTCCCTTCCTGTGATCTTCCTTGTCTTGCTGGATCGTCAGGTACCTCCATTCGACCATTGATGGTAGTAAATGGAGTTCCTTAACACACGTTTTATAGGGCTGTCAAGAAGGCTACCCCTCGATTATGTTTCACAATATCAACGTATATGAAAGGATTCCAGCAGTGCTCTTTGGCGTCTGGAGTTCGCTAAGCTGCTCATGTGTAGAGTCTCGCATTTTATACACTAAAACTGGATTAGCAGAAAAAACTATATTTGCAATAACTCATGTCGTGTTTTGGGTTATGGGAGTCAGATTTTGGGCTTGCAGCATCCTCACATCTGTCAGGTCTGGAATGAGGAAGCAGATGATGTGGTAATGACCCGATTATTTACTGGTAAACTTCCTTATTCCATGTTCTCTCTTTGGATGTCTCAATCTTCTTGACACATCCATCCCTTCTGTCATACTCCTCTGGACACCTCCAGAGGACACAGGCTGTGTGTCTGTGTGAACCGTGCTTCAGTGGCCAGTGGTGAGTGATGATTATATTGGAAGGAGGCGAAGCCTCTAAAAGTAAAAGGCTTAACTAGTTTGATATGGCCAAGGATTTGTTTCACGAACGTAAGGACTGGAATGAGGAAGACAAGGGCTCAGGGTAATGAAGTATACCAGTGATTAACCCCTTGGGCGCGGCAGCGATTCTGCGCCTGTGCAGCACATTCCGATCGCGGGTGCGGTCATGACAGCCGGGAGCCGTCATCAGCACACGAGCACTGTGTGCCATGACCGCTCCCAGCCGTCATCAGCATTGAAGGGGTTAATATGAATATATATGCAAAGTAGTTATGGAAAGAGAGCTATCAATGGAAGAAATATTTAAGTAACTTAAAACTGACCATCAAAGAAACTTACTTTTCGATCTTTGGTGACTGCCCACACAACGTTCACACCTACAGACACATGCATGATCCCATTTTCAGGTGATGGTGACTCCACAATAGTCCAAAGACTTCCTAGAAGAAAAAATGCATTGCATTAAGGATAAGTCAAGGTGTGCTATTCCAATTTAATAGTAGTTGCACATTCAAAAGAAAATAATGGCACGAAACACCATAAACACCAAGGGATGATACATATAGATAATATTTAATAGGTAAATATGTACCAAGGCTTATGTTGCCATCGATGGGTCCTGGTGACATTTACAAACCACTCAACCTTCTGCCTTGTGTTTTGTACATGTCACCGGGACCCCGAGTTAGAAATAGCAGCATCATATAGAACACATTGCATGTTTTGTATGTTTTATAATACATGTTTATTTTTGGGTAGGTACCTTGAAAAAGTGGTCTTCTTCACAGAGCAGCTAACATTGTGCACTGACTGGAATTAGAATGCTTAGGTTTTATCTTTCTTGAACAAAGTGATACATTTCTCGATAAATCAATACGCAACAATGGGGCCAGTTACTTTATGCAGCTATATGGCTGTATTGTTTACCAATTAATTATGGATTTAGAATATTTGCCATTTAACTTGCCACATAACTTTACAAATTTACAGATTTCACCAAAAGTAATGTTTGTATCTCCAATAGGTGAAAATGATATTGACAGAGAATTAGCAACATAATTTCCATTTTTTGCCGCCTGATTTAGGTAACCTTGCTGCATAATTTGGTCCACCATGCCACATAAACCTAGTAGTCCTCAATGTTAAAGCTCTACCAAGTGGTTTAGGGGCTTTCATTAGGATGATGTAATCTGCATTACACAGGCAACCGTGAAATATTAACTGTATTTCACGGTTCCGTGTAATAATTGGATTTTTGCACATTTTATGCAGTAAAAACACCAAAACATGTAAATAAACAAAGAAATTATATATATTTAGATTAATTTCAAGTGCTGGGCATCAGTAGGACTCAGGCACATAAAGCGTATTATATAGAAATCCTCTTGTCTCTCAGACGAAGAAAAACACTCTGGCACACAGAGAGGAAATTATTTAAAAGCTTAATTTTCATTCAGTAAAAAGACAGATTTGGTGGGTGCCTTTCGGTCTAACATTCAGACCTTCCACTGACAATTGAGCACAAATGCTAAACAACAGACATAGAAAATGTGCTAAATTTCTTCCAAATAAAACCGTGAAAAGACACAGGGGCATATGTATCAAGCCCTTTTCCCGTTCACAAACGGGCCGATTCTCAGAATTGGCCCGTTTGCGAACGGGAAAAGGCCTTTTGGGATGTATTTAGGATTTTTGGGATTTTGATGTAACATCCCAAAAGGGCATCGCAAATTTTGCGATTCTCTATTTTGTGATTGCATTTAAGGAATCGCAAATTGCGATTCCTTAAATGCAATGTAGAAAGCACCGGAATTGTTCGAATTTGGCATAATAAATCGTAAACTACCACCAACTGACAGTTGGTGGTAATTTGCGAGTTCTTTGAAAAAAGCACATTTTTGCTTTTTTCAAAGTGCCAATTGGCACACATACATGCCCTTAAGGCATGTTTTTGCGCCACATGTGCACACATGCTCATTTCAGGAGTGCATCAGGGTGTCCTTATGACACCCTTGCACCCTTGAAATTGCATTTGCAATTTGCGAGTACCTAATGGGTACTCGCAAATTGCGAATGTCTTCCTATTCACTCCTATGGGCCTCTAGGCCCAAAGGAATGAATGGGAAGCCATTCCTTAATTGCGACTTGCAATTTGCGAGAAACAATTAAGGAATACCATGGAATCGCAAAATATTTGCAAATTTTTTATTACACCTCGTTTTACGATTCTCAAATAGCGATTCTCAAAAAATCGCTATTTCAGAATCGCAAATACAGTATTTGATACTATGCCCCTTAAGCACATGTATACAGGCAATCATAAGACAGACAGACAATCCTTGAAACATACATAAATAATACCAATTTGATTGTGGTTCAAATTATTCACTACTCGTCTAGTGAGATTTACCTCAGTGAAGTTTAATACTCCTTAATGCACTAAAAGTATTTCAAATAGAGACATAAATGAAGTCAGCACATCTCTATGAGCCACTATATCTTATTCTGAAAAAACAGCACCATAAATCAATCAATCAATCAATCAGGGAATTGTCAAGCGTGCTACTCACCTGTGAGGGTCTCAAGGCGCTGGGGGAAAGGGGAAGGGGAGGGGGTTAAGCAGCTCCGGTCAGTCGAAGAGCCAGGTCTTGAGGGTCTTCCTGAAGATGTGCAGAGAGGGGGCGAGTCTGATGTCAATCTGGAGCTCGTTCCAGGTCTTGGCGGCGATGTAGAAGAAGGCCCTTTCACCTGTTTGGGCTCTGCAGATGCGTGGGGTTTTGGGGAGGGCGAGGTCGGCAGATCGGAGGTTTCTCTTGGGTAAGTGGAAGGAGACTCTCTTGTTGCAGTATTGGGGTCTGGTGTTGTGGAGTCATTTGTAGGCGTGGGTGAGTGTCTTGAAGGTTACTCTCTTCTTGACGGGGAGTCAGTGGAGGACTCGCAGGTGTTCGGTGATGTGTTCTTGTTGAGGGATGCCGAGGACGAGTCGGGCTGCGGTGTTCTATATGATCTGGAGTTTGCTGAGTAGAGACTTGTTAATTCTGGCGTAGATGGCATTTCTGTAGTCCAGTCTGCTGGTAATGAGTGCATGGGTGACAGTCTTTCTTGATTCGTGGCAGATCCATGTGAAGGTCTTGCGAAGGATGCGGAGGTTGTTGAAACAGGTGGACCAGACGGCGTAGACCTGTCGGTTCACGGAGGGGGAGGAGTCGAGTACGAGGTTTCGGGTGTGGTCCATGGGGGTGGGCGGGCTGCCGAGGGCGGTTGGCCACCAGGTGCTGTCCCATGTGGTGTGGGGGATGGACTGAGGATCAGGACCTTTGTCTTCTCCAAGTTGTGCATCAGGCAGCTGCTGCTCATCCACGATGTGACGTCCTTCATTCCTTTGTGGAAGCTGAGTTTGGTGGTGACGGGATCCTTGGTGAGGGAGAGGTTGAGTTGGGTGTCGTCAGCGTAAGAGACTATGTTGAGTCCGTGCTGTTTGACGATGGCAACAAGGGGGGCCATTTAGATGTCGAAGAGCATAGGGCTGAGTGATGATCCTTGAGGTACTCCGCAGTTGATCTCTGTGGGTTCAGAGAGGAAGGGTGGCAGTCTGATTCTTTGGGTTCTGCCGGTGAAGAATGAGCGGAGCCATTAGAGGGCGGTTTCCTGTATGCCGGCGTTGTGGAGTCTGGCAGTGTGCAGTGGGAGAAGGTGTCGGAGGTTGTGGAGAGGTCAAGTAGGATCAAGGTCGAGGTGTGGCCTTGGTCGAGGAGGGTGCAGATCCCATCTGTGGCGGCGAGTAGAGCGGTCTCGATGCTGTGGTTGCTGCGGAATCCGGATTGGAAGGGGTCGATGATAGAGTTCTCTTCGATGAATTTTGTTAGTTGGGCATTGATGGTCTTCTCAGTGACTTTAGCCGCGAAGGGGAGGAGGGAGATGGGTTGGTAGTTTTTGAGGTCCAAAGGATCTGCATGGGCTTCTTGAGCAGGGGCTTGACTTTTGCACGTTTGCAGTAGTCTGGAAAACTGCCGGTTTTGAAGCTGGTGTTAATGATGCTTCGTAGTTCTGGTGCGATGGCGGCAGCAGCTCAGTGGAAGATGTGCAGAGGGCAGTGGTCCATGGATGCTCCTGAGTGGATGTCTGTCATGGTTGATTCTGTGTTTTCGGTGGTGGCTGGGGTCCAGGCAGAGATGGTGGGTTCGCTGGCGTTGGAGGAGAGAGAGGTTTCGGAGTCCGGTGTCCATTCGTTGAAGTTGTCATAGAGGGACTTGATTTTCTGACGGAAGTAGGAGCTGAGCTTGTTGCCGAGGTCCTGGGTTGGGTGATGTCTGTGGCCTCGCTGGGGGGTTTGGTGAATACTTGGATGATGCTGAAGAGTTCCTTCAAGTTGCCGGAGTTGGTGGCGATCTTGTTCTGGATGAAGGTCCTTTTGGTTGATCTGATGAGTTGGTGGTATTCTGTCATGGCGTTCGTGTATGTGGTGTGGTCTTCTGAAGTTTTGATGTTTCGCCAATTCTTCTCGAGGTGTCTGCAGGTGCGTCTGGATTCTTGGAGGTCGTGGTGAACCAGGTGGCCTTTCCGTGGCGCTGTCTGTCAGGGTTGCGAAGGGGTGTGAGTTAGTTTGGGCAGTTGGTGATCCATCTGTGTAGTTCTTTGGCTGCGAGGTTGGCGTCGGGCGAGGTGGAGGGGGCATCGTGGTGGAGGAGGCATCGCGGTTGATGGTGGAGGTGTGGTGCTCTTCTGTGACCTCGCTCCAGTTACTTTGCGGTGGGCGGGGTGCAGGTTTGGGGGGGGGGGGTTTGTCAATGTGGAAGTGTATGCAGTGGTGGTTCGTCCAGAGGGGTTGCGTGGTGTGGCTGAAGTGGATGTTGTTCCCTCCTGCTAAGATGGGTCCTGCAATGTGGGTGGAGGTGGTGACGAGCTGTTTCAGTCAGAGGTTGGCGAGGTTGTCCAAGAGGGTGGAGGAGTTGGGGTCTTTGAGGTTGTCAAGGGGGAAGTTGAGGTCTCCGATGAGTATGTAGTCCATGGAGGTGATGGCGTGGGGTACAATGAGGTCAGCAATGGTAGTGGTGAATGCTGTTCGAGGTCTGGGAGGCCTGTAGGCTAGAGTGCCACTTAGGGTGGTTCTGGGGCTGGTCTGTATCTGGAAATGGAGATGTTCAGAGGTGGATGGGGAGTCACTCGTGCTGGAGGTGGTGAGTCAGAGGGAGCTCTTGTTTGCGATGGTACGTCCTCCTCCCAGGAGGTTGGGGCGGTCCTTCCTCTGGATCTTGCATCCGTCAGGGAGGGCTGTGGCGATGTCGGGGCAGATGTGGAGTTGGTCCAGGTTTCTGTGAAGAAGGCGATGTCAGGCGAGATGGTGTTGAGGAGGTCCCAGATTTCTATGGCATATCTGTGCAGGGAGCGCACGTTGAGGAGGACGCACCTCAGGGCTTCGGGTGTTGGCGTTCGGCGTGGGGGCGGCAGCCGTGGAGGTGTAGAGGGTGGTGAAGGTTCAGAGGCAGTGTCAGCAGGAGAACTGGCCGTGGGTGGATTTCGGTGTAGACAGATGGCAGTGTTGTTCCTTCTGGGGTTGAGAGTGAGGTGGGCAGATGAGTCGTAGCGGTGGGTGGTCGGAGATTCAGGGTTTCTGGCACTGGTCGCGATCGGTTGCAGACAGGCTTGCCTTTGGCACGCGACCGCCATTAAATAGGGAAGAGGGGAGGGAAGCGCAGCTGGGAGGAGGAAACGGCAGGGGGAGGGGCCTCGGGGGAACAACAGCGGTGAGAAATGGGCTCGGAGGAGAAAACAAGGGCACAGGCATAAAAAACGAATGAAAAGGGAAGAAAACAGAGTCACAGACAAACAGGCACAAAAATTACAATGAGAGACAGACAAAAGACAGTGACAAAATGGGCACAACAATGCAGACAGACAGCAGTGGAACAGCAGAAGAGCAAGGCTCTCCCACTGGACCACCAGGGATAAGGCGCAGGCAGGAGGCTACGGGTGGAGTAGGGCCTCAAACCCCTTACTGGGAGAGACGTGTCTGGGGCAACGTCAGGTGAGGCTTAAGCGGAGCCACTTGGGGGGAGAGTGGGACTCTGGCCAGGAGGTCAGAGGACCTGCTCCTATTATTATATTATCCAAGTGGGCCCTAGCATCTTTAGAAGGGATACAGCAAATTCTCTTTTGTTACATTGATGCTCACTTTCCTGACAAAGGTCATGTCTTAAAACGAAACGTGTTGTAGGGCCGATCAAACAGCTCTTATGCTTTTACTGAATGAAAATAAATCATACAAAGGATTTCACCTCTGAGTGCTGGTTTATTTTTCTTTGCAACAGAATTTGTGGGCTATGTATCTATGCATCTATCTTTAAATCTGTATATCTATATAATTTCACAAAAAAAAACAAAGGTTAAAGTGATGTTATAGTTAGGTGTTGAAATAACATAAAAACTAATGTTTAAAAACAAACAAAAAAATCATTGAAATACACCATAGTTTACCAAGCTAACTATAACTTGCACCCCTCCTATGCGCTGCTTATGACCACAAATATTGCATCACTCATAGCATGTTAAATGTCATTAATGACACCAATAATGGCATCTTAAATTACATCATTGATGACATCACTGATACTAACACAGTCATATTTACCTCAGAGCTATTGATGTGCATGTGTCAGTCCATAGCAGGAAAATTGCATAAGCCCTGGAGGAAAGCATGGTTGTGCATTTTGAAAGTTATATGGTGCACCATTTACAAATCACTAATGTTCAGGATGCAAGTAATAATCCCTGGTAAACAGGGCAAATGCTGAATACACATGATATGAGTTGCTGTGATATGTTTAAATGTAGGCCGTGGCTTAAAGCCAAAGCCTTTTCCAAACATTTTGACCAGAACTTGTGATGACTAAAGATTCTCCACCAGTGGATATCTGGGGCATGTACCCATGTTAAATAGTTGTAATACAATGCCACAGACAAATCCTATTTAGCAGAGAAGTTCATAAAATGTGGATATTTATTTCCATACATTTTGCTGAAGATTTTGAGGCACTACCGGTTATTAAACAATGTAGAATGTAGCTGTGCCCCACTGAGATGTGTTTTATTTCATAGTGCTGTTGTAAGCATAGCTCTAAGGTTATACGCCGTTGTGCCCATCTCAGAATATCTGTAGTGTATTTTACCAAACCATGGAGGGTTGTCCATAAGGGCTGACAGAAGGTATCTTTTCAGTGGCAAATGCCTACTTGTCATCTTCTTTAAATGGCGGCTGATGTGAAGTCTTTAAGTGGGTAATTGCACTAAGGTGAATAGAAAATAGGCCACAGGAACAGCATGTCGAATTACTTTAAGTCCACAAATCCTATGGATTATGTAATCAATGATGTCATTTAAAATATTATGAGTAATGTAATATGTGAAGTCATTAGGCTGCATCTCGAACACACGCGCAGCGGACGCGCCTGAGATACGAGGCGCCGCAGCAGCGTTTGTGTTTGTTTTATCCTTACTTTCATGTTATTGTGCACTGCTTTTAAAACCACGTTATCGAGTTGCTACACTTACTGACTTCTGTGTAAAGTCTACTCGCCTTCCATCGGGTCATCGCCTCGTTCCACCACGGCTTGTGCCGCTTGAGTGGAGGGCGTTCCTGACCTCGAGACCGGCCCCCAAGGGCGTCATTCTTCCGCCATAGGCGGGACCGGTAACTATTTAGGCTGCATCTCGAACACGCCCTGACCCCTGGCCGTCTAGCCAGCCAATGGCCTCCTATGCCCGGGAGGAGCTGATTACTATCGGAAGACAGGCAGGATGTACACCTCATTTGTGGTCCCCTGGCTCTCTCTGCGCTCAATGCGACCAGTGTGGCTTCAAGGCCTCAGGGACTTGCCAACTATTAGCGCCTGCAACCTTAGCAGCCAAGTCCCCTACAAAGTTAAGCTTAGTGAGTCTCAATTGCAGGTCATTAGTGAAACACCATGAGGACATCCATGAGTTCCTCGTAGACCACTCCCCTGACTTCCTATTCCTGACGGAAACATGGCTAACCGATGACACCATGGCCATTTCCACCTTGGCGCTTCCCCCGGGTTACCTCATATGCCTCCAGAATAGACCAAAAGGTAGAGGTGGTGGTATAGCAGTGATATTTAAAGATATCTACTCCTGTACCCTCAACCCCACAACCATAACAAACTGTGAAAGTGCGGTATTTAAGGCACGGGTTTCTGACACCTTCACCCTCACGGGGCTCCTAATTTATCGCCCCCCCGGCTTAGCCACTGCCTTTCAAGAATCGCTGGTGGCAACTATCACTGCACTGGCCTTACAGCCAGCTAATTTCAGTGTACTGGGGGACCTCAACCTCCATCTTGAATGTCGGGACTCGCCCACCATACTGAAGTTTCTGGGTGATATGGAAGCCTGCCAGCTTATCCAGTTGGTCGAAGGGCCTTCGCATCAGGCAGGCCATTTATTAGATCCGGTGTTTACGAACATCCAGGAAGCGTCTGTCTCCATTCCCGGTCCTCTTACCTGGACAGATCATTTTCCGGTTTTTACTACTATCCAGATTCCAGCTAGATGCAGGGAAAAGCCACCACCTTTGTTGCAGAGACGCCCCTGGAACAAGCTTGACAATGCAGCGTTCGAAGCTAGACTCCATTCCTCCTGCCCCACTTGGCCGAGCAACCTGGACGAGGCCGATACAGCCTATAGGGAGTGGATAAAAGAATCACTTGACCATTTCATTCCTATGAAATGCTCTAGGCCCAAGCGGGGCCAAACTCATCCGTGGTACTCTGAGGCCCTTACATTACAGAAAAAACAATGTAAGCAGTTGGAGCGCCTCTGGAGGAGGTCGTACGACCACTTGGCTAAAATCAACTTTAGAGTAGCTACTAAAGCCTACCATAAACTTATAAAACTATCTAAAGCCAAATACTACACAGATCTGATCAACTCCAGCACCAATCGCTCCAAAACCATTTTTACCTTAGTAAAAGATCTGACCAAGATACCAGAAGGTCCAGGTAATTTAATTGTGTCCGATGCCCAATGTGAAGAGCTGGCCTGTTTCTTTGTAGACAAAGTCAAAGGGATTTATAACTCTCTAACCTCAGATAGACCCAGTGCTAATTCCAACCTTATGGGGTCCATCGACTCGCCATTCTCACTACAATATTTACCATCTATTGAGCAAACTGAGATGGACTCTCTGATCAAGAGAGTCAAATCAGGTTCCCCGGAAGACCCTGTTAAGCCAGAATTATTCAGATTATTCCAGGATTCCATCTTACGGGAAGGGCGGATGTTAATTAACAACTCACTTCAGTCTGCGACCATTCCCCCATCCTGGAAACATGCTAAAGTTGTCCCCCTTTTAAAAAAGCCATCATTAGATCCCACCAGATCAGACAGCTTTAGACCCATCTCCTTGCTCCCCTATCTTGCTAAGGTGATGGAGGCCCATGTAAATTCCATTCTAACTACCTATTTGGAGTCGAATGGAATATTGGACGAATCTCAGAACGGCTTCCGTGCTAAACATAGCACGGAATCTGCTCTGCTAGCCGTTACGGAACATCTGAGGGAGGGGTTGGACCAGGGTGAGACATCTGCCCTGGTTCTGCTGGACTTGAGCGCAGCCTTCGACACGGTCTCCCACAGGATCCTGCTTGCGAGACTGTGGGATATCGGAGTCAGGGAGAGTGCCTTGGGATGGTTCACGTCGTTCTTATCTGACCGCTCCTTCCAAGTGCACGCCCCGCCGTACTCATCCAGCATACACCCCCTGGACTGTGGAGTTCCGCAGGGCTCTGCGCTC
The DNA here is from genome assembly GCF_964263255.1 of Lissotriton vulgaris. Lineage (NCBI taxonomy): Eukaryota > Metazoa > Chordata > Amphibia > Caudata > Salamandridae > Lissotriton > Lissotriton vulgaris. The sequence continues at coordinate 152,637,968 of NC_141698.1, read as the reverse complement.
AGCCCCACATTGTTCAATGTGTACGTCCGCCCCCTGGCCATGCTGGCCAGGGACCGTAACATCAAATTAACATCATACGCGGACGATACACAACTCATCTTCTCCTTTTCTAAGAACAGTGGGGCTGACCAAATTAAGTTCCAGGAAGATATCCTGGCTATATCGAATTGGCTGTCACAGAACTATCTCGAGCTAAATTCTTCCAAGACGGAGATACTCCTTGTAGGTAGGGATACCGAGAAATGGGATGCACATTGGTGGCCTCCCACTCTGGGACCCTCTCCCGTCCCCAAAGAGGCTGTTAAAAACCTGGGTGTGATGTTGGACAACTCACTCTCCATGGAAAGTCATGCCAAGAGAGTGGCAGGCACCTGCTATGGTCGCCTGCGCTCTCTCAAACCTATCCTCGGATTCTTTGAGCCTTGCATCCTCCAGACTATAATTCAGGCCTTAGTCTTATCCCATCTAGACTACTGCAATGTCCTGATGCTAGGTTCTAACTTGACGGTGATAAACAGACTTCAGAGAGCTCAGAATGCCGCGGCGCACATTTTATTCGCTCTGCCAAAAAAATGCCACACCTCCCCTATCCTTCATCGGTTACATTGGCTTCCCGTTAAACAACGTATCCAGTTCAAGAGTCTTTGTCTAATTCATAAAATCCTGTATAATACCGCCCCTCAAACCTTGCTGGGACTCTGTTCCTTCTATGTCCCCTCGCGTGCCCTTCGTTCAGCCGACCTGTCACTGGCACGCACGACTAAGATCGGTAGGTGCCGAGCTGGTGGTCGCTCTTTTAGGCATCTGGCGCCGAAGCTGTGGAATTCGATCCCCCTTGGGGCTCGGGCCACTTCTAACCACCTGCTGTTCCGTAAACAGATTAAAACTTGGCTGTTCTCTTCCATCTAACTCCACCTTCTCTGTTGTGTTGCACTGCTTCTAGGTATGTCCGCAGCGCTGGGACGCCCCATTGCTGGGGTAGCCATGCGCTATATAAGCAGACTTAACATACCATAACAAGCAGTGCATGGCAGGTCACAAATTATAGTTAGCTCAGTGAAATTCAGTGGCTTTTGTTTTTTAAATGTTAGTTAATTGCTGAGGCTTTTTTTTTTTTTTACTGAAGACAAGATCTTATTACCACACCTAACTATAACTTTTGTTTTTCCCCCAGTGAATTTCAGTTTTTTTATAATATTTAGCCGACTTCCCCACTGGGCATGGCTTTCAACCTTGAGCAGTGAGAAGCCGAGCACAGAGCCAAGCATCCGTCAGGCCCTGCGGCCAACATCTATGCGGGCAGCCAACACCCCACTACACACAACTTTTGGCCATGGGCACCGGGATCAGCAGCAGGGCCTGGCCTCCAGCCAAGCCATGCCGCATACGTCACTGCGGGCGTTCGACACCCCAACGTGCACGGGCTTGGATCGTGTGCACCAGGGGGTTGGCAGCAGCGCAGGTGGCCAAGCCCGCACAGTGCACGTTTTTTGACAATGCGCACCAGAAGTTTGGTGCAGGGCCCGACCTGTGATGAAGCCCCCATGGATGGCGTACCACCTGTTTAGGCACAGGCTGCTGGGCCTGGTATTGTGCTTTCATCAGCAAAGTTAACCAGTGGACTCCCGAAGTACCAGTTAAACTGGAGTCCACACATTCAGGCCAGGGTGACAGGACAAAGGACAACATTCTCTCTCTCCCTCTCTAGCTCTTTCTCTCACATGCACATCAAAACTATACATTATGTTATGAAAATATCAAAATATAGGCAAAAGATATAATGATGATCACAGAAACATATCAACTCAATTCATGCGACCCAAACCTGAAGGGCCAGAAGCCCTCAGGCAACCTTAAACAAATGTCAACCCTAAAAGGCTATCACACTTTCGCAATACTCAAAACACACAAAGTATGAAAATCAGTACCAACTAACATTCAATCATCTTTGATTCAAATCAAAGTTTTGGCAATATTTATGAGTAACCTGTCAGTCAAGCAAAATTCCAAACCGGCTGAAAGAAGTGCTCCAGGGAGCTGGGAACATGAGTAGGTGTAGGTGTGTAGGTCAATGACTAGTGCGGTCCTATGGGGTTCAGTGAAGTGGAAAGAACAGGGGCAATTTAGTGTTCGGGCATGGCAGGCGGGTACACCAAAGCCGTGGCGGATCCTCTTCAGGAGAAGAAGAACTGTGGGAACACTGGTACCGTGGCGCTTCTTCCAGCCGGTTTGGAATTTTTACCAGCCACCGGGTTGGCTCGACCTGCGCCCGCCCCTCCCCGCTACTCCTCACCCGGAGTTTATGACCCAGCCGGGTTGGAACTATCACCGGCTAATTGCCCGGAAGAAGTCACGGGAACACTCCCACATGTGAAGAAACATGTGTCGGCTGGTTGCTCAGCCATTTCCTCATCGATTAAACACACATGATACTACACATCTGGTGTGGATCTAATATCCTGTTTTGAACTTTATATCGTACAGAACCAATATTGACACTCATTACGTGTGCCCTGGACTGTGTTTTGCTTTAAAGTTGTGGGTTTCTGGCACCGTTCGTACACGCAACTCATCACACAGACACATAACTCAGCTTGAGCGCCAATCTTCCTGCGCAACACAAAAACCTTACATCGATACAAAGCTTTGAATGAGTGACTGTAAGAAATTGGGTAATTAGTTGAGGTGGGTGAGAGCGCCACTCAAGTAATAAACACAATCTTTGTCTGGAGGAGCCCCAAGTGTCACTAAATAAACCTGTGCTTAACCATCTCGTAGTATGACACAAAAGCAGCAGGGCTTAACTCAAAGGCAATGTGTAAAGTATGTAGCACTCAATCAGTAGTAAAGTGAAAACACAACACAAGGAAAATCCCAAACCAATTAAGAAAAATAGAGCAAATTTAATAAATAAAATGACACCAAAACTGCAAAAATCTAATTACTGAAAATGGTGCCAAAAGCACAATGCTCCACTAGTGGGTATCTGGTTGCGCTGGACTGTGTCGCAGTCACAAGTTCAGGATAATTGAGCGTGTTTCGGATACAGGAACCAGGTTTGCCCCGGTGAGGAGCTGAACTTCTCAAAGTCCTAGTCCAGGCGGTCGGCTTCAGCTGAAAATTTGCATTGGTGGGGGCAGTGAGAAGGTCGATGTTGGCATCAGGAACAGGTATCTGCTGGAAGTCCGCGTTGGAACTTGACTCAAGCAGTCCCTTTTTGTGCAAATGGTCGTTTCTTGGCACAAATGGAGTTTGTTTGCAATCGCGAGTTGCTGAAAACGTCCTCAATTTTACTTTAAGTTCAGAAGGAACTCTGATGCCAACCACGGTCTAGGACCTGTAGGGCAACTCTTAGGGATCAGAACTCAGTCCAGCAGAGGCTAGCAGCAAAGTCAGGCAAGTCCAGTTGGTAATGGCCAGCTGGACGGGTGCAGAGAGGCCACTGGAAGCTTATCGTGTCCCTGTAGTTCAAACAGGAGGTCAGCCAACTGACCCTTGGAGTTAATTTCGGCACTCCAAAGTCCAAGGCAAGCAGGTCCAGGCTTCCTTCTTCAGACAGCAGGGCAGTCCTTCTTCTGACTTTTCCATACGTCCAGGAGTGTTCTGAGGCTGATATTGTAATACACAGTGCCAGTCTGTGGGTGGGGGATGCCCACTTTGTCTAACCTTCCCCCTTCCCTGGGTTTAGCTCCATACAGTCTGTGGTAACTAAGGACAGGCAGGCCTAGGTGTGAGCTGCAGAGTGTGTGGCCATTAGGAAAGGGGTAGGCAGGCCCAGAGGCTACCCTTTGACGCTCAGGAAGACTAAGGACAACCCCCCCCATACGTCCTGTTGAGGGAAGGAACACTGTGCCCCTCACCCAAGGCCCCTTTAGTCCAAATCTGGAAGGAATACACTACACATCACAGGAGAACTATTCACAGTTGTGTGACCATGTACACTGCCAGAAAGGCGCATTTGGTTTAGGCAGAAAAATGCAAGCTTTTAAAAGTGACATTTTCAGAATAGTAACTTAAAATCCAACTTTACTATTGAAGAGGGATTACATTAATATTATTTTTTTTGCAGATTTATATATTGCGAACTGACCCCGAAGGTTTAGGAGCGCTTCACATGAGCACCAGTTATGCTACACAAGGACACATTTGTTTTTGTGAGGCATGGAGAGATTAAGTGATTTGCCCAGAATTACAGGATGCTGAGTGGAGGCTCAAACTTGGTTCCCCAGCTCTAAAGTCGGCAGCTCTAGCCGTAAGGTGAAATGAGCATTTCTTTATCTGTTCCCAAACTGAAGTTATCATTTATTTGATGTAATAAGCTAACCCGGTGTTAGTCTATGGGAGAGATAGCGTGACAACAGTGAAAGAAAACGTTAGGAGTTTTCCACTATCAGGACAGGTAAAACTTAAGTACACATGTCCAAATACCATGCACCCTGTCCTAGGAGTGGTTAGGGTCTACCTTAGGGGGTGACTTATAACTAAAATAAATAACGGTTTAAGTCTGGCAAAGGTATATTTTGCCAGATTGAAATGGGAGTTTAAAAACGGCACTACAGGCTGCAGTGGTAGGCGTGAGACATGTTTTGCAGTGCTACTTTAGCATGTGGACAGCGGGTTCTGATGTCTACGAGTAGCATTTAATTTGCAGCCCGGGTACATTTAGTACCATTTACTAGGGAGTTACATGTGTATTACATGTGCTAATTAGGAGTATGCTATTTATTTCTCTATTTTTAAGGGAGAGACCACAAGCAAATTACTACTGGTTAGCAAGAGTAAAGTGCACATAGTTAAGGCATAAAGTCTTGGGGAATACCATGCCAAGGACTTTAGGTCAAACAGTCACAGAGGGGAGACTCTTAGGAGCCTTTGCTAAGCAGAAGATTCTACATGTGTGTGATGAACACAACACTGGAAGAGCAATGGAAAGTCGGGGGTTATTAAGAGAAATCTGTGATGCTATGCAGCAGCAGAACCTTTGAAGGTGACCACATGTGGGCGGACACCAGTATTGGCAGGTCTCCTTGCTGGGAAGTGCATCATATGGATATTGATAGATAGGGTATAAATTGTGGTTCTACATATGCGAGTTTTGGGGGTATAAAGTACAGAAGTGGTCTTAATTGCCAGAGCAGCTTTAACTCAAAGGTTCATACCAACACCCCAAGATAAGTACTGCTTTCCTTTGCACAGTGGCAGGTTTATAACTGATGTTGTGCAGCTTTTGCCTGACTACTTAAAAACTGAGAATTAGTTGTGATACAAATTGTGATAACACCGACACCTTCCATACATCATGCTGACTGGACACACTTAAATGTTTCAGGGCCCTTTTTGCGAAAAGGTTCACAGTACCTTATTTCGCTCGCACAAAGACACAGCTTATGTCAAAAGAGAGTAGGTGCAGAAAAGACCCTTTGTGTTTTTTTAAATAATAGATATGCAATAAAAAGACTGCTGGTTAGGTTATTTTAAGTACCTAGAGAGGGTCACCAAGTGAATAAGCGTTAAAAAGCTTTTAGGTCTGTAACCCCATACAGCCTGACCAAGGTAGGGGCCACCAGGATCTTCTTTCATGGGTTTTGCTCAATTCTCCTGGGAATTAAAGGTATCAGGAGACCAGGTGGAAATTGTGAGCTTTTATTGTAGGCCAAGAAATCAAAGAAATCAAAGTTGCTATCTATTGACTTGCTATATACTACCACATGCTGGCGCAGAGCCGGCAATGGGCATCCCAAGTTGTTGTGAGGCGGTCCCAATCTGCCTGTCATTTACTTCTCAGCTGTGGTACTCAAGTTTTTGCTGCTGAGCCGATTTGTCAGAGTACTCAGCATACACCATGTATTTGAGTTCCCGATTTCATAGCCCATAGGCCACCAATCACACCTGCAGCAGTCCAGTTTTCCTGTTTCCCGATTTAAACGCGCCAGGCCAAATAATGTCAACTCATCTGACATAGTTTTGGTCCTAAACTCTACAACAGACTATATATTTCTATGCATTTACATGAAAGGTGAATTCCATATAGCTATTGATCTACTGGGAGGGTTTAGGGTATTCCAGAATTGGCCAGGCGCGCACCTGAGTAACCGCAAGGTATATTGCTGCTATGGAGTATAGAAATCCAGGCAAAAAGGGCGGGCGGTAATCCCTCACAACCGCTCAATGTTGGATCCAGAAAATCCACACAAATTGCATATACACAACAAAGCCCCTGCACTGGACAAACAATAACAATGTTCGGGTGATTTCGAGTTTCAGTAGCATAGGTCAACGTGCACATCGAACATTTCAAAGTGAATAGACCATATAGTGCCGAAATAGGAGTTCAAATGAAGTAAAGTTCTTGGTATAAAACACCGGTTTATTGTTCCTCTGTACTGGCCAACACGTGTTTCATCGCAGGAAAACAGACTGCGAATCTTCAGGGCCTCATAGAAAATGGACCGGAAATGGTGTTGTGGCCAAAAACCGGAAAGGGCGAAGTAGCACTCAAAATACGATGACAGGCGGATACACCTGGCTGTTTGTATTCCCCCTCCTGTAGTTCCCGGCGCCGTTTTTCAAAGACGGTCTTTGAAAAACGGCGCCGGGAACTACAGGAGGGGGAATACAAACAGCCAGGTGTATCTGCCTGTCATCGTATTTTGAGCGCTACTGCTACAAATCTTCTCCTCCCGGTTATGGCTTCCTTTCTACCATATTAAGAAACCATCTACTACGCGAGCAACTTTTTGTTTTCCACATACTTCGCCCTTTCCTGTGTTTTATACCAAGAACTTTACTTCATTTGAACTCCTTTTTCGGCACTATATGGTCTATTCACTTTGAAATGTTCGATGTGCACGTTGACCTATGCTACTGAAACTCGAAATCACCCGAACATTGTTATTGTTTGTCCAGTGCAGGGGCTTTGTTGTGTATAGTGAATTCCATATAGAACTAAGCCCTACCATGATCATTTGTTGAAGGACAGCACCCCAACTGAGTTGTGAGGGGCGGGGGTTCTTGCCTTTGACAATTGTGGCTTATCAATATATTTTGAATGTCTTGTCTCCGCCTTAGCATTTTTCGAGGAGGCCTTCAATTCAAATGTTGCCAATCCAATGACCTGTTACTAGCCGCAATTGGGTGCCCAGCACCTCTTGAGCAATGCACATGGGAAGACAACACTTCCAATCATAGGAATGCAGTATAACAAGCACCCTAGCAGAGCCATTAAACTCCAGGCAGAGCACCAAGACAGTGTTTGACAATAGCACAACATTGTCATTTGTTGAACTGTGCAGGAGGTGGTGGGATTTAAGGAGTGCTAGCTTGTAAGGACAGGACAAGGTTGTGGCCTCGACCAGTACACAGAGCGAGTGTGATTTCACAGAATAACAAGTTGTTGAGATGCAGATAAATGTACAGTGCTCAACGTCAAAGGTAGAGAAGCACTAGAGCCATGGAGTTTGTAGAGATTCAAAGAGCAGGACTCAGATCAAAACAGAGTACTGTGAATTAGTAATCCTGGTTGTTGAGCATAAATCTGAAGTAAGGTTAGTACTTGGATTATTGGAATATAACCATTGGCACCCTACAGATATACAGTAGTGATTAAATATTAGACCCACGGCCTATGGAATATTCTGCATCATAGCTACGTAGAAAGTGTTTCTCGAACAACTTTCTTCACCAGAAAGCCACACTACAAGAGATGTCAGTACCTTTTGCATAGCTCACTTTGTTAGCATCCTGCAAGGTGCTGCTTGTGTTCTATTTTCTGAAGCATGGATGGTATCCTGCCGATTAACTGTACTTTAAAGTAGTGTGGCTCACTGGTTAGAGGCGGCAGACCCGAGAGCAGAGGACGGCCCGGGACAAGGGTTCGATTCCCGGCGCGGCAGGTTTCTGGACCAGGGTCAGCGGACTCGATAATTCTCTCGCCTCGGTGCCCACTCTGATCAGCGATCACACTCGGCAACTCTGGGCATTAGCTTGCCTCATCTTCACTAACGGCCCCACCAGACCGCCGGTGATGCCTGGTCTCACCCTGGAGATACCCATTAAGGGACCATCTCTCAGGGAAGCCAGGAAGGGTTTCGCAGCGGTCGAAGCGCCTTGGGACCCTACGGGTAAGTAGTGCGCTATATAAATGCCTATACATTTACATTTACATTTACTGATCTATTTCCAAAATGCACATGTGGAAATTTTATTCTTTGAGCTTAGGCATAATGTTTGCTTTTGGCAGTATTGTGAAGAGCCATAGTTGCCTCATGACTTGTAGAGTCGGAAATGTTATATTGATAGCCTCAATGACGTTCCTATGTTTACCCTCTTTATGACAGATATATTTTAGAAAGTTGAAGTGAGGTACGCGCTTTGCAATTCTCAGTATTTTTTTTCACCTGGATTGCTTCATCAGAATGTCATTAAAAAAGGCAGGACTAAGATCAACGCGGGCAACTGGGTCCAAATGAAGTGGTCAGACCCAGTCATAGCATTGTGGCATTGTAATATCGCTTCATGCCTCAAATTTGAATTGGCAGCATCTAAATATGCACCAATTGTTGCTGTAGATATAAGCAAACCTTCCTGCAGGATTGCTGTAGCATAAGCCTTTTGATCCTCAGGGACGATTTCAAGAAAGTATCAATACGACTGTGACAGATGCAACTGCAAATACAATAAGTCTAAACTTTTGTCCATGACATTCATTTTTCTAACTTCTTCTGGGGTGTGTTAATCGGTGATGCTGTTTTTTTTTTTAAATCTGCAATGAGAAGTGGCCAATATCACATAGTTAATTTTAATTTTATTCAACGAAAAGGGCTTGTAATAACATTTTACTCAGTTTGGAAATGACTTTAGAGTACATACAGGATTTATCCCTAAAGTCAAATAAGAAAAAACAGTATATTTCTTTTGATGGTACAACTTTTTGGATCATATTCAATGAGGCTGCAAAAGTTACCAATGGCGCCTGGAGGAGAGTCTTTGAGTCAGGGCTCAAGATGACCTCACTTTCAACCACATAACTATTCCATTCATCTTATAGGGGACAAACTGAACCTCTGCAGGAGAAGCGTGCTGATCATGATTGCTGATGTCATCACCAACATTGTTATCATTATCATCATCACCTCCTTCATCCTCCTCGTGTTCCTGGAGGCTGACATTGAAGTCAAAGGCTTCTAGGCACTGGTAGCGTGGCAAATATTATGGAGTTGCTTGGTACTAGTTGTGAAGGTTGCATTTGGGAAACCTGGTACATCCACCATTTACTTAAGAGACTCCAGAACATCAGTAGGAACCTGTACAATGGGAGGAGCAATGGGCATGCCTGATTGATAAAGTACCTTTGGCAACAAAGTATCCTCATGTCTAAAAGAATAAAAGAGTTATCCCAATATAACGGGTAATCAAGTTTTGTCTCACAATACGCTTCTTTAATTCATTTCTTCATCATTAGTGAAGAAATGAATGTTAAGGGTTCAGCAGTCCTGGGCATGGAGCAGAGAGTCATTATTGGAAAAGAGGTTTCCTCAGTGTTATCATACTGATCATCATACTCATCATATCCATATCTTTTTGCTCCTTTTCGCTCTCCTTGCACGAATAATGTTGATGTGTTTTAGAAATGTGTAAATTATACTATTACCCAAAAAAGAGGGTGTCTTGGCAGAGGGTCAACCTCCAGTTAAAGTGTGAATAGGGAAAAAATTGGATTTTAACAGTTCATGAAATTTCAAAAGATTCCTCTATGTTGGAATGGCCAAAGGAAGAGACGTTTCAAACTTAGGAAGAGCAGTTTCAAACTTGGGCAGTGACCACTGAAAAAGACTAAGCTCCAGTCAACACCTAATTGAACTTAAGAATGTTTACATAAAAAGTGCTAGAGTGAAGCACCAAGCAGAAGTATAGATAGAGTAAGGGATGCAATGTAGTTAGAAGATGAATGGCTGTAAAAATCCATGTGGCCTGGGAGACGCAACGCTTGTGCATGAGGGAGAGAGGGTCAGAGATGCATGTTTTTCTGGTAATCACCACAATAACATGAGTGCCAGAGTTCTGAATGAGTTGAAATGTATAAAGATGAAAAGATGGAAGGCCTACAAAGAGTGAGTTACAATAGTCCAACCTTGACATGAGTGTTTGGACTAAGATTTTTCAACAATAACTAGGTACACAAGAATTCATTTTCTGAATAACTTTGACCATGAAAAAGTTTGTTGAAGTAAGCTTATTAACCTATGCCTCAAAGGTAACTTTGCTATCAGAATTCACCCCGAGATGTGTGCATTGTGGGAAGGAGAAAGACACAATGAGTTCAGCCACCAACTGGAAGGCTAAATGGAGGGTTGCGAAAGACAATAATCGTAATAATATTTGAGTTTAGCCTTAAGGAACTGGCACTCATCCAAATAGCAACTAAAAACAAGACTATTTTTGAACTGATCCCAGAGGGGGCCAAGATGTTCATCAAGTCTTAAGATGATCTGGGTGTCATCTGCATATGTATAAAACCTCAAGCTGTATGATGAAATGAGGATGACCATAGGGGCCACATATACGTTAAAGAGTGCATAGCTGAAAGGGGGGCCTTGGGGGCCATGCAGTTGGTAGATTTGAAGGTGGAGCGCTAATGGGTCACGGCCTCAGCCTTGGAACAGCTCTGGAGGAATGAGATAAGCCAACAAAAAGAAAAGTCCTTCACACCAACACCATCAAGTCTTTCCAGCAGAATGTTATGAAAAACCCATAGCACAAGCTGCAGAGAGATTAGGAAGAATGAGAGCAGCAGAACGGCCTACATCAAGGATCATCCTGATATCATTCCTAGCACCGATTAATATAATTTGTCTGCTCAGATTAGGGCGGAAGACCTTCTAAAAATCACTAAGAAATTAATGTTCTTCAATATATTTGGACAGTGTTAAATTGTCATGTTTTGACTACTTTCGCTGCCAGTGATAATAAAGAGATAGGTTGACTGAAAGGACTGTTGGATCCAGGGTGGGCTTTTTCAAGAGCAGAACAACGAGAGTTCTTTTCCAGGAAACAGGACCTGTTCCAGGGCATAAAGAGGCATTGCAGAGTGATGTCATCACTGTTGGGATCTTCCAAGATCTCTGCAGGAAGGAGAAACAAATTCTTGAGTGGTAACACAAGGACTGGCAGTGATGGCAATCTCCTTGCTCCTGGAAAAGGACAATCTGGAATGGCGTGAGCTGTTCTTGTCAAAGTGGTTGTCAGTGACAATTGACACTATCAATGACGCAGGTACTGGCAGACGGGTCACACACAGCACACATAATGATAGTGAATGTGTGGGACCTTTATAAAATAATTTATGAAGAAAAAAAGCAGCTGGAGGTACTAAGATTTTATTTATGTTTTAAACACTTGTTTTAAATGTATGGAGGTGTTTCAAAATGTGACATTTTTAAAGTATTATTAATAAGTTATTTGTGTAACATCATCAGCCAAACGAGAACTACTAAAATGTCAGAAATAAATGAGGCATCATCAAGCTTTCGAGGTAGGTTACCTGGTGTAAAATTTCAAACAGCGTGAGCACTGTCTGCATTTTTTGGACCAAAACATTTTGTGCAGAACGAAAGCAATCACTTTTAAATTCCACACACCGCAAATGCATTTATTCCTTACTACCCACTGCACTTGTATGAATTAATACTTGTCAGAAGTGAAAGTTTGGAACAATCAAAAAGTACTTATTTACTTAGTGCCAGGAATATTGTGCCACGCATACACTGACAGAGAACAACTGAATAAAGGAAAATATACAAGCAACATACAGCTCCAGTCTAGGGAGGTTTTGAGAAAATGGAAGGCTGGGCAGGAGGGCGGGCTCACACAAGAGGCAAGCTTGCACTTCTGGGTGATCAGGGGAAGCATTACCATTAAGGTCCAGTCCCAGTAATGGCTCGATACCTGAAAACACTAGTTGTTGTATGGACTCTAGCAACTGGTCCAGTTCACGCACATTTTTTTGTGTGAAAAATATGTTTATTGCGGACAGCATAGAAGACATAATCAGGCAGTCTACTCCTAGGCGTAATAGGATAAGGATAACCAAGGGTACCATACAGGATAATACACAGCCATACGGCCCACATCCCGGAGGCCGGGCGGCGTAAAGTCAAGAGGCGCCTCAAAACAGAAATAGACTTAACCAATTGCATAGAATACACATGTAACACATGTCTTTGCTGTTTCTTATTTCTTCCCCCTCCTACGTCGTCCATCTATCCCGTCACCCAACTATCTTCGCAGATAATGTTCGCCTCAAAAACACAATCAACATAAAAAATAGAACAAACCCCCCCTATGTGGCATCGATAACAGCTAGGTTACCTCTTCTTGGCCCAGCAGGGTACAGTCATCACCATGTTAAGCAATTCAATGAGAATCTAGACAATTCACATAACAACCTAATACGGAACAGAAGTGCGCGCCCATCGGGACACTACCCCAAACCAGGCCCCTCCACCTCTCCTCCTGCCGCAACCTCCTCAGATTCAACTCCTCAGGGGTGAACAATTCGGCACTAGTCGCATCCGAGTCATCACCAGGTAGCACCTCAGCACACATCACCCTCCAAGCCAGTAGGTCTTCCTGAAGCCTCTCATCACGGCGCCAAGTCACCCTCACCATCTCCTGCAGTCCTCTGTAATGCAGGTATTATCCCCTGCCCAGGTCGAAGGTTTCCTCAGTGCGCTCAAAGGACACGAAGGAGTCGTCTAGGTAAAGGTCAGCCAGAGTCTCACACCCACCCTCCCGCCACTCCCGGAAGGACATATTCTCCTCCATCAACCTTACCGAGGCCAAAATCCACACTGGCAGTTCCCTATGAAAGGGGGCGCGCTTCAAGATCCGCTCGACAAACTGCTGCCAGACCCCCGCCGTATGGCGCACCACATAGGGCAAGGTCCCGTCCGCCCCCCGTCCCTGCATCAGCTCCACCTGCAAGGCTGTTTCGTCCGCTCTTCCCGCCAGGAGCCGCAGCTCCCAGTTGTCTGTGCCCGCGAACCACCGTGCGGCCGGCAGGAGCTGTGCCGCATAATAGTAGAGGTCAAGCCCCGGAGCCTCAAGGCCCCCCTCCTCCCAGCCCCGGACCACAGTATGCAAGGCGACCCTACTACAGCCGCCTGCCCAAAGTAAGGACGTGAGCAGCGCGTTGAGCGTGCGAAATATTCGCCGGGGGAGCGGGCACATCGTATTTTGCAGGACATATAATATCCTGGGCAACATCACCATTTTGGAAATCGCCACCCGCCCCATGAGAGACAGGGGGAGCGTATTCCAGAAGGACACGGACTGGCGCAGAGAGCAGAGCACCCTCTCGGCGTTACGGACCAGCAGTTGCTCGTAAGACGAGGCCACCTGAATGCCCAAATATTGGAAGGCCTCCAACTCCCATCGCAGCCCCAGGCGCGGGAGGCTCCCTCCTGGGTCCACGTCACAGCCCGCTAGTGGAAAAATCAGGGATTTCCCAGGATTGATGCGCAGCCCAGAGGCCGCTCCAAATCTGTCTAGCAACCGCAATAGGACGGGGAGCGATTCGCTCGGGGAGGTCAAATAGAATAGAGCGTCATCCGCATAGAGAGAAATCACATTCACGGTGTTCCCCACCCTAATGCCCCACTGTTCCATCTCCGCCCGAATGGAGACCGCCAAAGGCTCTACCGCCAAGGCGAATAGGAGCGGCGACAGAGGGCACCCCTGGCGAGTGCCCCTCCCCAAAGACCACTCTTCGGAGCGGAAAACACTGGCCCCAGCCCTACCATCTGGAGCACCTCCAACAAATATCCCCCGCAGACCGTGTCAAAGGCTTTAGCCAAATCGATCGACACCAGGACGTGTGGCTCCTCACTGCCACGTACCTCATGGAGGATATGGTTCAGACGCCTCAAGTTCATTGCAGTATTACGAAAAGGGATAAATCCACACTGGTCCTGATGGACCAAGTGTGCCAAGTGAGGGGCCAGCCGAGTGGCCAAGAGCCTGGTGAGGATCTTAATGTCCGTATTGATCAGAGTGATAGGCCGGTACGCCGCGGGGTCGCAATTGTCGCCTCACAGTTTCAAAAGCATACAGACCTCTCCCTGATTCATGGTGGGCGGAAGGACGCCGCACTCCAGGGCCTCATTGTAGACCTGCAATAAGAGGGGGCCTAGGGCATCCCCAAACGAGTGATAAAATTCTGGAGGAAAGCCGTCTCCGCCCGGTGCCTTAGCACGCGGGAGGGCGGCCAACGCCACTTTAATCTCCCGGAGTTTTAACGCCGCGTCGAGCTCCTCCGCAGCCTCCCCTGAGAGGGCCTGGAGAGGCAATCCCTGGAGGTAAGGCAGATAGGAGGCCTCCGTAATCGTGGGGTCAGCAGTGTACATCTCCTGAAGGTGAGAACGAAGGACCTCGAGGATAGCAGACTCCGAGTGTACCATGTCACCAGCGGGGCCCCGCAAGGCAACTATCCGCTCCGGTGCAAATTCTCGCAGAAGTATCCAGGCCAGCAAGCCAGTTCACGCACATTGAGTGGGTTTCGACATTTTGTTTTGTTTGCCTTTCTCCACTCCCTTTTGGCCAGGATTTTCACAATTTATGTAGTTATATACAGACGGTGGCTTGTCTTGCTCTCCTTTCTTTGTTCCTTAGCTTGCATGATTTACTAGACTCCAGTTTTCAAAAAGATTTGGTATAAACTCCTCACCCACATCTTATTGTGGCATGCTTCATCATAGGTGAATATCCACACCACGGTAGGTGAATACCACAGTGGCAGACTCGACAATTCCTGGGAGTTCTTAGATAAATACTTGATAATTAAATGGGAATTCCTTGAGTATACCCTAAGACATTTTTATTTATCTGGATCTCTGCTATAATCCAGTTGTCATTTATATAAGAACTCACGGAAATGGTTGAGTCCGCCACTGTGGTATTCGCCTGTTGTGGTGTGGATATTCGCCTACGATGAAACATGGCACGCTAAGTTGTGGGTGAGGAGTTTTTCGCAAATTTTTTTTGATTTCCTCGCAAGACCATCACATTGTAACCCATAGCGGTTAGTCTTTATGTATTTTAAGTTCACCTCATAGCAGACACCCTTTTCTGCAATGCATATCAAACTTGACGACTATCATGAGACATAGACTCAAAGCTTACCAAATATTTAACTTATCTGCTGAGATTTTCAACAAGCGTAACAATTTGTGCTAAGTATGATTGGGGTTTTTATGTGAAGCGACCCTCTACCAAACCGAAATGAAATCGAGGGCAATGACTCCTTTTATTTAGAATATGGGATAGGTCAGCAGATAATACATTCAGATAAGTAGTGACTAATGTCAGATTCAAATCTGAGACCTAAGTGTCAGTTTATTTAATATAATGGCAAAAACGGTGATACCTCCAGCGTTGTGTTTAGAATTAACACCATTAACAGCAAATCAGATTTGTGTGGGAACTGTGGAAAAAGAGGACCTGTGTTGCAGTTTGTGGGGAAAAACATGTAAAGTGTAAGATAATCACTGTATCAGTAGAATGCCTCACAGTGGGTTCAAAAGATGTTTCTTCTCATGACAGATCTAAAAGTTGTGTAAAAGAGCAAAAATATGACTACAAATATATTTGTTAACGCTGAGAAGTGTACCACCTCTGGTGGTTATCAGAACATATGCGGCCAGGAAACCACCAGAGTGGTGATGAATTAGTGAGAAAAAAAAACACAAGGAAAACCGACAGTTTATGAACAATGGCTATGGAACCACATCCCCATATTTACCATGACTGCCCAAACTTTGCTCTAATTTAGGAAGGAGCTGGAGACACATTTATTTAGAGACGTTAATAAATGAACAGTCCTCTTCCGCTTTCAGAAACCAGATACTCTTCCTATCTCTTGTTCACTGTATATTTAGGCTACATTTAATCTAAGTTAATATCACATACATACAAAAGATTAGAAAACTACTTACCTTTGGTGTTGTTTCTTGAAATGCCCTCTCTGACGATGGCTTGTCCTTCCCAAAGAGAGGCCCACAAAAGATCATAAGGACCACAACTCATCTGTACTACTTCACCAGGAGTTTCTATTTCTGACCAGGAGGAGCCCTCAGGGTTGTGATGACATACATCTTCTCTATACCAAACCTAGAGGACATAACATATTATTTAAAGAAAACAGAACACCAGTGAAGGAAAGAGTGAGAAATAATGAAGTAGAATGTTTACTTGGAAAGAGGAAATTGGCTTTGCACAGCGACTGCCCTTAAGAGCCAGATGAAAAGAGTGCTAGAGATAAATGTAAAAATATAATGGGTGAATGCTTGAATTGTTCTCAGCTCCTTGTAAATACTCGATGCCACATCGCAGTCTGTTTTTATCCCACCATGCCTCCTCAGACGGGACACAGTCATACGCAAATCAGTCTTGGTCTTGCTCCAAGTCCAGTCCAAGCTGCCAGACTAGGTCTAGGAACTCAAGCAAGCCAGGACCAGTTATCCCCCTGTTTGGGCCTTTCATGTATGGTGAAGCTTGAATTCAATAGCACAGTTAGCACAGGATCCACATCTGGGCATACTTGACGCACTGCAGGACTTGTACTGAAGAAAACAAAAATGTAAACTGTGGAATTCTTTAAAGACTTTCTACCACTGGCAATTACTCAGGTTGTATCCCAGTTCATTATTTTGTTTTGCTCATCATACAACCTCAGGCAGGAGCCTGTAATATGCAAATCAGCATTCGTCCTTTTCCTACACGAACAGTCCAGCCCCAACTGCCAGGATAGGTCTTCTCTGGAGATGTTCAGATAATATTCCTCGCTTGGATATTTGTGGCACTTGATTGTGTGGATCTTAAGTAGGACTCTGGAGTCCGCAGGTTTATCTGAGTGCATGTATTTGTTGTTAGACGTGCCATGAGCTCCAAGATCCACTGACAGGGCCGGACTGGGAACCACAACCGACCCTGGCAAAGTGCTTGGCCGCCCCCACCTCCCCTCCCCACTCGGGGGGTTGGAAGTACCGCAGAGCTCTTTGCCGGGGCCGGTTTTCGGCCGATCTTGGTACAGGGCCGATTTTGCAGCTATGCTGCAAACGACCCTGTAACAAAAACGGCCCCCAGGGGCCCAAAAACGGCCCCCACCCGTGCGGCGCACCGGGTGATTGCCCGGTGCCCGCTATGGCCAGTCCGGCCCTGTCCACTGAAGTCTCATACAGGGGACTTAGTCACTTTTTCTAAAATGTTTACTTTTTAACACTGACTTCCATGGAATGGCCATGTGTCATTGTTTGCTAAGGGAACATACTATCTTTCTTTAATAACTTCTAAGATACCGGGATTTTCTTTTTTCTGGGCTATATAATAACTACATTTTAACTCTTTTATTAAAAGTTACTTTCTTGATTCATTTACTGTATGGTTAATTGAATTGTTACAACACACACCCTTGCATGTCGCCAAGATACCCTTCAGTATGATCCTATTCAGAAGATGCGAGAGCTCAGGCACACCTCACACCAAGACTGAGGTAGCTCTCCTGCAGAGAATGCCAGATCAAGTCCCTAAAAGTAGAATCCTTGTCTTAAATAACCTATTATTTCTATTTGTCATAGTCAACCTACCAATGCAGTGTCATATGATGAGGGGTTTAAGTGCCTATTGGACACTGTTCATTGTTTACTTATTTGAGAGTTTTATTAAGCGAGTTTATGACCCGTACAGAACTCACTGACCGACCAGCCTTACAACGGAGATGACATAGATCTTACAATCCCTTCAGATGAGGGTTAGCTAGGCCTGCAGATTACCTACGTTCAGGAAAAAAAGGAAAGGACCCTTCGGGAAGAAGCAGGTTCTTTGCCCTGATGTACTATTATGAATAAGCCTCTACATTACAGATATGTTCAGTGCTTTGAGTATTCGGAGTTCACTGTTGGAGAGCCCATGAAAGTGACATAATGGCAACAAGCATTTGCAATGCAATAGGTCTCGCATTAGTAAAGTTAGAGGTATTAGTATTGTAAATGACAATTTTTTTATTTATGTTTTTGTTTTGAAAATAGCGAAATTAATAACTGTCTTTTTCAATGCCAATAGTGTTGACTTTTGCAAACGTGACACCTATAGCATTTGTAATGCAATATGTGTTGTATTTACATGACTTGGATGTATTCATATTAAAAATAACAATGGGTTGTATTTTTTTCAATAATTAATACTTAAATAAAAGTTATTGTAATTTATAATGGCAATAGCTTAAACTTTTGAAAATAACTTTTTGGAAGATTATGTTACTGTGTTTTATTGTGATGAAAGAACAGAAGTGAAATATTAACTTTTTTTGTGACATTTGTAATAAAGTTTGAAACATTGAGAGAACATATTTGAATAAGGTGTTGTTGAATGGTTGCACAGATTGATGCTGTGGTGGCTCTGAATGATGTTGTGGTGGCGAAGAGTGATGCTGTGGCGTTCAGTGATGCTGTGGTAGCGCATAGTGATGTTGTGGTGCCCCTGAGTGATACTGTGGTGATGTGATGGATAGTGAGGGCGATAGATAGATAGAGGGAGGGCAAAAGATAGAGGCAGGGCAAGAGGGCGAGGGATGGAGTGTGGGCGAGGGATGGAGTGTGGGGTGGGGGATGGATGGAGTGTGGGGCGGGCGAGGGATGGAGTGTGGGGCGGGCGAGGGATGGAGTGTGAGGCGGGGAGGGTCCGAGGATAGAGCCCACAGCTTTAATGCTTTCAAATGTACTTTCCACATTATAGATTTTTCAAACCAAATACCCAGGTATTTGTACTCCTTAACTATCTCCAATTTTACGGAGCCACAGAACCAGTTGACAACCTTCCTTTTTACCGAAGCGCACACTCTTAGTTGTTTCCAGGTTTACTGTTAATCTCTTCCGACTACAGTACTCACCAAACACTTTAAGCTTTCTTTGCAGACCCATCTTAGTTTGGTCCACAATCCCCAAATTGTCTGCATAAAGTAAGCATGCCACATGCATAAAGTAAGCATGCCACATGCATAAAGTAAGCATGCCACATGCTTCCCATCTATTTTTGGACTGGCACCCCTCACCGTTCTCAGAGTGGCTGGCAGATCCGCTATCAATAAGGAAAATACCCCAGCCTTTATGTGAAAGTGAGACTTCTGTATCCAAAACAACCGGTCCCCAATTCTGAGAGGAAAACAGCAAGCGCCCTCCAACACCGCCAGGCACTACGGCTTGTGTATACAACATTTATCTCACTCAGGTTTGACTTTTTCATTCTGCAGATAAAAGGCACTGGGGGAGGGGGGCGCACAGGGCGCTTTGTCATGCCCACACCGAGGTAGACGCACAGAGCTTTAAGCGCACCGCACATTGTAATTGTATAACTTAATTATTCAGATGACTCTGCCCTGTACTCTTTCCCAACACCCTTTATTCTGCAGCCACGTCACAGGTCCGCTCAGCTCGAGAATAGAGATCAGATTGCAGGTAACTTCAAGCGCCTCAAAGCCAGTCCTGGGTCCCTTCCCTGCTCGAGTATCTCTGCGCGGGGCCGACTAGGTGTCCGCGTGTTATGTCTACAGCGAATGCATTAATTTTAAACATCTCAGAGTTAGTGCGTGGGCTGAAGAGCCTGGAAACACATGGCAGTGACTGCCCCTTCGTGTCTGCGAGCTCCACGGTCAGTGAAACCTGCGCAGCGGAAAGAACCGGATCACGAGAGGGCCCCTGGAGTTCAATTCAATAACACTCGGCATTCTGGGAGTTGTAGTGCTGGGTCAGCAACAGACTATTATTCTGATCTCTACTAATAGGAAAACTGCCACTGGGTGTCCAAAAAGAATGGAGGGCGGAGGGTTGCACTCCTTGTGACAGCAGAGATGGCTCTAAAAAAACAGTCATCAGTGAAATAAAGAGCAAAGGACTGTAGCACAATGTCCGAGCTCGAACAAACGATGTGATCCTGGGCGAATCCCTAGCTCAACTCCGGAACCATGGACGCACCTAGAAGCCCTTCAGTTCACTGGGTGCACAAGAATATGTATTCATTTAACAATCCACCCCCTGGCTTAGTGAGCATGTATACGCTGGAGATGGAACTGTAGAGGAGAGCTTCAGCCTTAAAGAAGAGAAATCTATGCAAGTATGTTTTGAATTTTCCATACCGCCACTGTCTCGTGTCCCATGAAACCGGTTCTACTGATAAGGTACATTAGACCAGCGGCCATTACACCACATGTATAAAGTGCTTAAAAATCCAGCACGGGCCTCCATGCACTCGAGGAACTAAATAAGACAGACAGTGAGAAAACTGAAAAAGTATTAATCACCCGAGGGCCGGTAGGGGAGGGGGGGAGTCGGTTTCGTTTAGATGGTTTTAAATATAGCACCCACACTGATTTTGACCACTTCATAGCTCCTTCTGCATGCGCGGTGCATTCCAAACTTTAAGCGCCAAAGGCGCACAGGGTTTCCCGGCCCCTGGCATGTTAAAATGCGTCCAGCTCCGGGTCTAGATTTGATTGAGCAGGAACCTGTCCACGGCTGCTGGCATGAGCGGGCAACGCCGTACACACAAGTCTGTTACTGTAAGACAATCTCAAGAGAAGAACTCGGCGCTACAATAAAACACCCGTCAGGCTTCAGCAGAGCAGCCAATAGTGGGCGAGTGTTCAAGACTGCGCCAAAGGGCCTCCTTGAACGTCCCCTCCAAAGACAGTGGTGCAGCAAACGTGCCGCAGTCCCTTGTGCAGGCACAGAAAATGGATACCCTGAGCCCATGGAGGATAGTAAAATAAGGCAAGAAGGAGTAGTTTCTGTCCTGTAACTCCAGTTCTGTAGTAGGGGTATATCTGTTATAGACATAATCTAGTGAATAGTCCCGTCCATGTGCGTGGACCCCGGCAATCAAAAATAATCTCTTAAATTGTCAAGAAATGCAGAACTGCAAGACACTTAAGAGAAAATTAAAGACAAATAATGCAGCCTATACACACAGGCTACACTGTCCGGTACTTCAACTAGAAATTCCACCAAAAAAACCACACACAACACTGCCTGCCCAGTTTCTTCCATAGAGAAACTTGCTGTGAGAAGTTGGCCTGATATGTAGTGCTCACTATTCTAGTGATCACTGTGTATCATTCCAAACAACCCTTATTGATGATTGGTTGTAAGTCAACCTTATAGACCAGCTATCCTAGTAGCATGGACAAGAGCAGTCTTTAGGCTAAACTCTAGAGGGCGTGTTAAGCCAGCTGTTATACCATCACATATACCCCTTGAACACCAAGTGAAAGGACACCACACAAGTTGTTATGAAAATAAAAGGATATTTATTTATAACAAGTCTACCCTGATCTCTTTATGAGTCAGGGAGCTAAGCACACAACAAAACTCTTAAGAAAATACTTTAAGTTGCACAATTTACACAAATGCCCGAGGGGCACGAAAAACCATATACTACAAAAGTGGAATGCGAAATACTAGCAGGTAAGTAACAAGATCCAGCGGCTTTAGGATCGCTAGGACTAACTGAAGTTAACTCAGAAGTAGTCTTTATTGCGTGATTTAAAAAACCATTGCAAATACAAAACATTTTGAAAGGTTTCAAAATTACATTAAAATATCATGTTCGTAAAAAAATCAATATGGGTAGCAATAGCAGGTAAAGCTTTCATATAAAATGTCATATTCATTAAAAGCCAAAAGGGCTGGAAATAACAAGTGAAACTTAACAACGTTATTCCAATGGGGAGTCACAAACTGTGGGCACCTCACTAAGTTTTTTTGCAGCGCGCTCCATAAATCTTACTAGGGAACAGTTTAATTTAGTGTTCCTAGGATCAAAACAGGCCAAAACTGCTGCTCTACAGCTTCTAATCATGTTCCTATTCCAATGGTGTTTAAGTAGGCCCCGTCTCTCTGTCAGTAGTTTTGGACACAGACAGGTGATATGTATGATGTCTTCTTTGTGGGTCTCGCAGAGTCGGCATAGGTCTCTTCCATGTTCTCTTTTCCATTTTGGTCAATGAATCAACAGGTTAATAACTCCCAGTCTCAATTTTAAAAAACTTAGTTTCGTTCGAGCACTAAAAGGTATAGTAAGATACGGCTGTGGAATTAACAAGGCATAGGATTGAAGGGTCATCCACCCATGGCTTCTTTTTGCAAGGGTGGCTTTATCCTCCACTATTGACAGTTTTTTGGTACTGATTTTCGCTAGCCTTTTGAATTCCTTTTGACTAGCGTGTAAGTTCCAGGATCGCTAGGACTACACTACTGAACCTTCAGGTTAGGAGCAGGAGGCCTAGGGGGATCGGGTGCAGAGTGTGCACTCTCACGCGGGATGCGGGACAAAGTCTATGGATGCTAGTAAACGTAAAGTTAGTGTTATCGGACGAATCCGACTAGATAGGCTGAAAACGAAAAAGGATCTGGACACTTAGATAGTGAACCTACGTTGGAGCACCGAAATGCTCAAGTTACCTAGCCCAGGGGCTGCGGCTGCATAGGGTTCAAAAGACGTTGGGAATCCTCGTTACAGTCTATGGAGCCTGAAAGAAGAAGTTGCTGGCAGGCGACCAGTGATGATATTAGGAGTGATCCAAGCCTGGATCGAAGATGGAGACAACCTGAAAGCAGAGGGGACTCAGTTCTTAACCACTAGCCAGTGATTAGGTGGGCACCAGGATGGCACCGGATGAAGTCACCTCGACCAGGTGAGTGGGCGACGCTGGGCTCTGCAGTCTCTCGGACCAGGAGGCGTTGTCGGCGACCAGGATGGAGGTGCGAGCTGTCCCACGAAGGTGTCTGCTGTCGGCGATGCTGGACCCAGGATTGGGGCAACAAACCTTGGCAAAGGCAAGCCCACGCGGTGGACTCAAGATGGCGTCTGGAGTGGACCAGGAGGGTCCGGGGTGCTCCTCTCTTGGAAGGGAGCAAGGGCCAGTATGGAGCAACCAGACCAGCGATGTGATTGTCGTGGTTCGTCGTCAGGAGGGCCACAAGCCAGCAGGCAAGTAGCCGGACAACGCGGTGAGCAGCAAAGAGCAGAAGGGCCCCACGCAGATCTCGTGGATGCTGGGGGGCTGGACTTCGGTGCTGGAGCTGCTCAGGGTTAGGGCTTCTCAAACCCCAAAGCACGCACTCGAGGATCCCTCGGCGGTCGTGCTAGATGAGCGTCGTGCAGTTTTGAAGATGGCCGGTCCCTTCAGGTCTCGTCACACCCACGCATCTCAGCTGGGCTGATGATGTAGGTAGAGGTCAGAGGTGCCAGGGAATCCGGGTCTCGTCGAGCTAGGCAGTCTTGATCCAGAGGATGTACGTGCAGCAAACCGCATGCGCTTAGATGGTGCCCGCTGGTGTAGGGTTGCTACTCCTTAGCCACAAGGGAGAGTCTTCAGAAATGTTCAAGAGTTCTTTCGTGGAAAGTAGTCAAGATTCAGAATTATCTAATTTGGGAAGGGGACCTGCTCCTACCTTTATTCTAAAAAAAAGGGTCAGGCACGCGACTAGGTCCTGCCCATGGGTGGGACCAGGACGGGGGGTGGTTACACCATTCTCCCTTGTCCGGACTTTCCCCAGCTCAGGGGCTGGTGTGCCCCTGGAACTGGTTCAAACCGGCAGATGCATAGTGAGCACCGGGGTGCCACTTGCAGTCACCTTCCTCTCAGCCCTGCCTACCTGGGATACACAAAACCCTGTCTGGGATGGTGCTAGCACCGCCCCTGACAGGAAACCCTTTGTCCAAGCTCTCCTCGCTGGAAGGACTCCCAGCAGCAGGAGGTCAGACTTGTGTCTGTGGTGGCAGCATCCATTTTGTGATGCTGAGGCTCGAGTTAACTTTAACCGGGGTTCACAGTTACATACATGTCGTGTCCCTCTAGAAGGGTGGAATGCTAACCCCGTTGCCAGAATTGGCGAGGGGTTAGTATTCCAATTCGTATGACACCTTACTCGAAATGTTTTGATAAAGCGATACCAAAGATAGCAAATAACCGCGAGGATTATAATGCACTTAAGAGTATATGGTACGCGTTATCATGGAACAGCTATTAGGACTTGGTTCCGCAAGCTGCAGACGGGCTCAGCTCATGCCAGAGCACCATCTCACATAGTTCCAAGCACTCTGCCTTCAGGATTGTTAAGGCCTGCCATAGGAGTGACTGATAGGAATACATGTGTCCATTTTAGGGTTAGATATAGGGATACTATATCTAAAGAAAAGGGTGATTACACCACCTTGCCCCAGCTGTCGTGCAGCCAGTTGTGTCAGATTTGGATGGCCAGCCAGGGGTGGCATAATACATGCTGCAGCCCCTGGTAGGCCCTGGGTGCACTTATGCCCTGGGTACCTAAGGTACACTGTACAGGGACTGATAAGGTGACTCAGTATCCAATTAGGTATGTACCTAAGGTACATGGAATCCACTTTACAGAGAGAGCAGTAGGTCTGGGGCCCTGAATAGCAGGGTCCCAGGTCAACTAAGTCGAAAAGCCAGCAAAACACCAGGCAAAAAGTCCACCTTCCTACACTTGCCTCTACCAGTAAAAAGCCTCTGGAATGATAGAGATGAAGGCATGGACAGACAAGCCCCATAGGCTGCCATTATGTGGCTTACAATAGGATACTGTGCCTTTAAGAAACTTTCCAGAACTTTCTCCCAGTATCCCAGAATGCACAGCAGGTCCCTTTTACTTTCAGTTCTTTTTGAAGGGGTAGCATGCCAGGCCTGTAGCATTCCTTACATGAACATCCATCTCCACCGGGGAGGAGGGCGGGCGCTTATGACTATAACAGAGATACCCCTACTACAGAACTGGAGTTACAGGACAGAAACGACTCCTCCTGTAGTAGGGGATCTCTGTGTATAGTTATAATCTAGTGAATAGAATGGCAAGCCCATCCCCGCACCAAAGCGGCGGTGGAGAGAGGAAAATTAACACCACTATTGTGCGAACAAATTTTGCAGCGAAGCCTGCCCAACCTGAGCATCCGCCCTGGCATCAGTGTCCAGGCAGTAATGCTTAGCAAAGGTATGAACCGACTTCCAAGTGGCCGCCTTGCAGATCTCTGCAATCGGAACATTACGGAGTAAAGCTGTCGTGGCAGCTTTTCCCCTGGTGGAATGAGCCTTAGGTTTACCTCCTAAGGTCTTATTAGCTTTTTGGTAACACAACTGTATGCAGGACACAATCCACCTAGAGATGGACTGCTTGGAGGTCGCTAGACCCGTCCTGACCGATCCATAATTGACAAACAATTGGTCAGACCTACGAATATCTTTGGTTTTATCCAGATAAAATTTCAACACCCTCCTAACATCCAGGGAATGTAAAGACCTTTCCGCTGGAGATGAAGGATTCTGAAAAAACGTAGGCAAAGTTATAGTCTGGTTGACATGAAAATCAGAAATAACCTTGGGAAGAAATTTAGGGTGAGTACGCATAACAACCTTAGCAGCATAAAATACAGTATAAGGTTCTTGGCAACACAACGCCTGAATTTCACTCACCCTGCGGGCCGATGTGATGGCCACGAGGAACGCCGCCTTCCAGGACAGGTGCTGCAACGAAGCCTTATGAATAGGTTCAAAAGGCTCCTTCATCAATCTGGACAGCACCACATTAATTCCAATGAAGGCGAAGGAAGCCTGACAGGAGGGAACACGTTCTTCAAGCCTTCCAAAAAATCTTTGATCACAGGGATCTGGAAGAAGGAAGTCTGTGAAGGGCATTTCCTGTAGGCAGTCAATGCAGCAAGATGAACCTTAATGGAATGAACACTAAGGCCAGATTGCGCCACATGTAGAAGGTAACGAAGGATGACATCTTCCTTGCACGTCGTCGGGTCGTAGTTCTTGGACTGACACCAGATACAAAACCTCTTCCACTTGTAAGCATAGGAAGTCCGAGTGGAAGGCCTTTTAGACTCCTTCAGTATGTCCATGCAATCTTCTGGCAGATTAAGATGGCCATATTGCACTATCTCAGGAGCCATGCCGCCAAACTCAAAGACGAGAGGTTGGGGTGCAACATCTGCCCCCCGAACTTCGTGAGAAGGTCCGGCCTGCACGGCAACCGAATGTGAGGAAGGAGTGTCCGGTGAAGCAGGTCCGTGAACCACCACTGTCTGGGCCATTCCGGGGCGGTGAGTATCATCCGAGCCTGGGACCGGGTCAGCTTGATGAGTACCGCCGGAATCAGGGGAATGGGTGGAAAAGCGTACAGAAAGCTGTTCGACCAGTTGATCCATAACGCATTCCCCAGCGTCCCCCGCTGGTAGTACCTGGAGGCGAATTCTCGACATTTGCTGTTTTCGGCGGTGGCGAACAGATCTACGTCTGGAGTTACCCACCTTGCGAAAACGTCTCCTAGTACTTTGTCGTTTATGACCCATTCGTGATTTTCCTGAATCAGTCTGCTCAGCGAGTCTGCCTGAACATTCTGCACACCTGGTAGATGGGTAGCCGTCATCGTCAGTCCTCTGGCCAGAAGCCAGTGCCAGATCGCCTGCGCCTCCTGCGACAGAGTGCGTGATCTCAAGCCCCTCTGCTTGTCGAGGTAATACATTGTGGTGGTATTGTCCGTCTGTACAAGCAGAAAGTTGGTCTGGAAGGACGGAAGAAAGGCCTTCAGTGCCAAGTGAACAGCTCTGAGTTCCAGGAAATTGATGTGATACGTGGCCTCCATCGGGGACCACGTTCCTTGAATCTGTAGGTTTCCGGAGTGCGCTCCCCACCCCAGGAGAGACGCATCCGTCACGACAGTCTGCGTGGGAATGTCCTTGTGGAAGGGAACCCCTCTGAGGAGATTCTCCGCTGAACAACACCACTTCAGAGACTGAAGAGCATGCAGAGACAGTCGTATCTTGTCGTCCCAAGATCCTTTCGTCTGATCCCACTGGTCTTCCAAGCACTCCTGCAGCGGTCTCATGTGCAGCCGTGCGTGTGGCGTCAGGAAGATACAAGAGGCCATCGATCCCAGTAGAGAAGACACCGTCCTCATTGTTGTAGATGGATTGGTCATAAGAGCCTGAGCCTTCTGAAGGAGTGATAACCGTCGCTCCTCCGAAGGAGACACGCTTGCTGACAGCGTATTGATGGAGGCTCCCAAGTACTGTATGCATTGGACCGGAGTCGAGACAGACTTGGACATGTTGATGTGCAACCCCAGCTTGTTCAAGAGAACGCACGTCTTCTGGAAGTGTGCTCGCACTTCCGAGAAGGAGGATGCCTTGATCAACCAATCGTCCAGGTACGGGTAGACAAACACCTTGTTCTTCCTCAGGTGTGCCGCTACCACCGCCATGCACTTTGAGAATGTCCTTGGAGCAGACTTTAGTCCGAATGGGAGTACTGTGTATTGATAATGATTGGTGCCGACTTGGAACCGCAGGAACTTCCTGTGTTTGTGTGCAATGGGCACATGGAAGTACGCATCCTGTAAGTCTATAGCACACAGCCAGTCTCCCTGTTGCAACTGAGGATAAAACTGATGCAACGACAGCATGCAAAACTTTTCCCTGCGAATCCATCTGTTTGCCTGTCGCAAGTCCAGAATGGGCCTGAACTCGTTCTTGTCCTTCTTGCGAACCAGAAAGAACCGGGAGTACAGACCTCTTCCTCTCTGAGACAGAGGTACGTCTTCTATCGCCCTTTTCCTTAGCAGGATATCTGCCCCTGCCTGAAGTTCTTGCAGTTGGTACTGCGAGCTGACCAGAGGGATTGATGGAGGCGGGCTGGTGAACCGAAGACTGTATCCATTGCAAACAATATTCAGCACCCACTTGTCCTGAGTAATTTTTCTCCACTCTGCCAGAAAAAATGTAATGCTTCCCCCTATCAATCAATCAATCAAAGACATTTATAGAGCGCACTACTTACCCGGAGGGTCTCAAGGCGCTTGGGGGGGGGCTGCTACTGCTCGAACAGCCAGGTCTTGAACTTCTTCCTGAAGGAGAGGTGGTCTTGGGTCAGGCGCAGATCGGGAGGGAGGGAGTTCCAGGTCTTGGCGGCCAGGTAGGAGAAGGGCCCTTGCTGAAAGGTGCTGGCAGATGTCACAGTCTTCAGGGACATGTGCCTCAGGGAGACAGATAATGCAGACATCATGTGGATCGCTCTTGGCCTTCTTCCTCCCACAGACTGGGCATTTGTCGAAAAGATCAGGCATTTTAGAGCCCTAAAAGCCTGAACAAAACACACAGGAGAGAAGAAAAGCACCAAGGAATATAAATCTGAAACACTTTTTAGCAAAAAAGTGAACAAAATCCAATAAACACTTGAAAAAGGGGAGAGCTCAATGCCAGGGTCCTGTTAGCAGGAGCCACAAAAAAGAACTGAAAGTAAAAGGGACCTGCTGTGCATTCTGGGATACTGGGAGAAAGTTCTGGAAAGTTTCTTAAAGGCACAGTATCCTATTATAAGCCACATAATGGCAGCCTATGGGGCTTGTCTGTCCATGCCTTCATCTCTATCATTCCAGAGGCTTTTTACTGGTAGAGGCAAGTTTCTCTATGGAAGAAACTGGGCAGGCAGTGTTGTGTGTGTTTTTTTTGGTGGAATTTCTAGTTGAAGTACTGGACAGTGTAGCCTGTGTGTATAGGCTGCATTATTTGTCTTTAATTTTCTCTGAAGTGTCTTGCAGTTCTGCATTTCTTTGGTATCAAGAAAGGGGAATAAAAGATGGACGATTTTGGGGGGGTCCAATGCACTCGTCCTAGAAAGTAGTAAACAAAAATGTGTGCAGAGTTCCCAGGGGGGGCCAAAGAAGTGGCTCAGAATGACATTTCTCTCACTGGTTAAGAACGGGCAAGTGCATGGTGTGAACCCTTGTCGGAAAGTTTAGGATACCTCACACAAGTAACCGGTTGGACAACAACTGTCATCCCATCCGGTGACCGTCCAGCGTCATCATTGGCATCCTGCTCCTACGGCAGGCTGGCGGTGCAATGCCCGTCGGGTAGCCCAGGAAGGCTACACTTTAGTGGAGATCTTTTTTTCCTGCCAACGGGTGTGTGAATGTAAGGGGCCTAAATAAAGTGCAATTGTGAGCGTGAGTGTGAATTCTAAAAAAAAGTCAGTTGAGTCCATTGAGCAATTTTAATAGTGTGGCTCACTGCTTTGTTAAAAGGGAATAAGGGGTATTAAGGAGTGATGGGTAATCTGATCAATCCTTATTCAACCCTTAGTGTGGAGTTGGTCAACATGTTTCTTGCCTGGAAGGCAATTCATCAGGACCTATAAAGCTCATAAAATTGCTAACGGTCCCTCTGATTTCAGAGAGATCGAAGATACGACCTGTACGTTGTCGCAGAATTAATGTATTCCTTGGAGACCTATCAGGAACTGGGAAGGAAACAAAACAAGTGGTTACTCACTTTGTTCACTCTAAGGCCTGGGGACAAAAAGTGGTCCAAAGAGTGGGGTATCAATGAGTGGTCTAGGGGTGTGGAAGATAGACAACCCCGTTTGTATATGGTGTGTCCGTAAGTGAGAGAAAGTAAAGTTAAAAGACAGAACGTGAGTTGCTGCGTCCTGTGAGTGGCATGCTTACTAAATAGGTGGCATGCCTCATGGTGTCAACATATGCCATGTCCGATCTACAAATCAAGTTTGATGTGTCACTAACACTGTTAAAAGATCAGTGTTAATTTCCCCCAGCATTGGAGTGAAGTGAAGGGAATATAGTCAAGGATGACATATTGAGTAATGAGCTCGAGCTCAGAAAAAACCGTGACTGTTTGACACTCTGTGGAAAACGTCAATGCTGACTAGTGACGTGGTGTGTTTACATTATTGGTGCCGGCTGGTCATGCTCGCCGAGTGGTAGCTGGCACAAACAATACACTTACCCGCTAATCCCTTGGAATAGGCCACCTCGGCTGACCTGGTGGGGCCAGCAACCAGCGAGGAGAGCCTGTAAATGAATCAGAGGGAACGCGGGAGAAAAGTCAATTTCAAAGCCGCGCTGCTAACTGAGGGCAGGAGCGCCGTGTCAGAGACCGGGCGCCGAGAGCACAGCTTAGCGCTCGCCGTGGTCAAAGAGCTGGGCGAGGAGGGAGGGAAGGGGGAACAGAGGAGAGAGAGCGCGTCGGAGGAGTGTTACTCCCCGTCTTACCTCGTGAGTTGCTGGAAGAGAGCCTCTAAGCACCTACCCTTCCCACGTCTCTGCCGATTGCAGGACAGCCGGTAACAGCTTAGGTGTCCCGGTGAGGCAGATAAGCGTGCGTTGCGCGCGCGCCCAGAGGGGCGTTTTCTTTCAAGTTACTATGGCAACTTCAAACGCGGGTCAGAAATTAGTAAAAAGTGAAGAAGCCTGCGCTGTATTCGTGTGTAGAAACTGGGCGCCATCTTAGATAGGGACCTCTGGAAGTTGGAGGTACACTAATGAATGCTGGGCAATCAGATTCTCAGCACCAATGTTAGAAAGCGATGAGGTCTGTGTTAGGTCAGATTGATAAACATGGGCGCCATCTTGGAGAAGTGGTCATATACATTAAAGATATACTGAACATAACTGGAGGAAGGACAATATAGTCCGAGTCAAATACTATCTGGCTAAACTCGTCCATGGCACCGCATCGTTAAGGCCCAGGTCATCTGTATGTAGACGGTGTATCCATCTTTGTTCGAGTCTGAAGAGAGTTTGTTGGTTGACTGATGGTGGGCTTTCAATGACAGTCCATCGGATACTCTCTATGGAGTGGTTTTGCTCTTTACAATGTTCATAAAGTTTGGTGTGAGTTTTCAGGCAACGTATATTACTGTTGTGCTCCATTATGCGCTGTTTAACAGGGCGCATTGTCATCCCAATGTAAAGCTTCTCACATGGGAATATGAGAGCATAGATACATTTGGGACTGTTGCAGTTGGTGTGCCTGTTATATGTCCAAGTGAAATCTCTTTGTAGTATGATCGTTTTTCCTTGGATGGTCTGGGGGCACACCACGCAGGAGCCACACCGGTAGTGCCCGGTGACCGGAGGAAGGTCCCAAAGGGTATTTCCTGGTTGGGTACTAGTCTTCTTGGGGCGGGTATGGATCAGAGTGTCCTTTAAATTAGCTGTCCTTTTGAATGCAAAGCGTGGGAGCTCCAGCCCTGCAGAGTTGAGAATGCCCCAGTGAGAATTGATAGTCTTTTTTATGAATGTAGAGTGCCTGGTAAAGGAGGTTACACACGTGATCATCTCATCTTGTTCTTTAGGGTGAACCTCAAGCAGAGCTTCTCTGTTGTTATTAAGTGCTCTCTTGGTTGACGTTTTTAATAGTCGTGTAGGATAACCCCTGTCCCTTAGCTTGTGTTGTAGAGTTTTAGCTTCTTGCTTGAAGTTTTTGATGGAACTGCAGTTTCGCCAGAGGCGAAGAAATTGGCCGAAGGGTAAATTATCCCTAAGGGCTCTCGTGTGGTGGCTAGTGTAAGGTAGTAGACTGTTCCTATCAGTCTCCTTTTTAAATAGGGTAGTGCTGATAGTTGTTGGCTCAAGAGAGATGGTCAGATCCAGGAAAGGTATAGATTTCTCGGAAATGGTGCCCGTAAATTTCAAGAATGGATCTTGTTGATTAATCCAGACACAGAAGGCCTCGCAGGAAAGCCGATCCCCCTTCCAAAATACCAGAATGTCATCGATGTATCGACGCCAACAGGTTAGATTGTCACGAAATGGATTCTGTTCTGGGGGGTAGATACAATTCTTCTCAAATGTCGCCATGTAGATACATGCTAGGCTCGGTGCAAAAGTCGAGCCCATCGACGTTCCACGTACTTGATGGTATAGTTTGGATTCATATCTGAAAAAGTTCTCAGTGAGTGCAATGTGTGCCAGCTCCATAATGAAGGCTATCGGGGTAGGTGACACCCATTCCTCTTGTCGCAGCAGAGAGTCGACTGCCTCCAACGTTGCTTGTTGAGGGATGTTTGTATACAACGCTTCAACGTCAAGTGTCAGGAGGAGGTCGATGTCTTCTCTTCCATCCATGTCGGAGATTAGACGTAACACATCTCTGGTGTCTTGTAGATAGGACGGGATGAGTTTGACCAAGGGTTGGAAGAAGGCATCGCAGAATTGGGAAAGGGGCTCCAACACTGAACCAATGCCCGACACAATTGGTCTCCCAGGGACCGGGGTGGTACCCTTATGTATTTTTGGGAGGGTGTAAAAGTATGGAGTAACCGGGTCTGTTGTTACTAGAAATTCTGCCTCTTTCCTGCTGATCCACTCACGCTCACAATTGCACTTTATTTAGGCCCCTTACATTCACACACCCGTTGGCAGGAAAAAAAGATCTCCACTAAAGTGTAGCCTTCCTGGGCTACCCGACGGGCATTGCACCGCCAGCCTGCCGTAGGAGCAGGATGCCAATGATGACGCTGGACGGTCACCGGATGGGATGACAGTTGTTGTCCAACCGGTTACTTGTGTGAGGTATCCTAAACTTTCCGACAAGGGTTCACACCATGCACTTGCCCGTTCTTAACCAGTGAGAGAAATGTCATTCTGAGCCACTTCTTTGGCCCCCCCTGGGAGTTCTGCATTTCTTGACAACTTAAGAGATTATTTTTGATTGCCGGGGTCCACGCACATGGGCGGGACTATTCACTAGATTATGACTATACACAGAGATCCCCTACTACAGAATTGGGCTTTTTTGGGGCCCTCTAGCCACTGGGCTATGGTGCGATTGCACCTGTGGCACCACTGGTGACTATGCCCCTCTCAAAACTTGCATCAGTTCAGGGAACCTTTAAGTAAGTTGCGTCTATGTGATGGAGGTCCGTACGCACATTGCCACTGCCAGAACCCTGGTGGGCTAACTGAAGCCCCTGGACCAAGCATGTGGTTGAGGGTAAGTTACCTACCACCCTCCCTCACCTGGGCACCTTCAGACCTGCCCAGGACACACCGTTCTGACTGGGGGTACCCGCACTCCCAAGAATAACACAAATCACCCGAAGTGCAAATAAAAGGGGCCCGACTCATCTTCAGCCAGGCAGGACAGGTTTCACACATTTCTACGACGGAACCCAGCCAGTTTGGAACATATCACCGACAAAGTCTTCCGCAGAACTCTGGCACGCACAAGAGCACACGGTGCACACGTGCAGCCGTGAACCGAGCGGCCCCTAATGAACAATAATAAAAAGAGAAACCCCGCACAGGGCAGATGAAACTCAGACAAATGAAACGACTCAGCGAATATAAAAGATCCCCCCTTCTGCAGGCTGGTGTAAATACAAAGGCAAGGGAACCGAGGCAGATGGAGAGAATGGTCTGCCCAGGGTCACACAATGAGGTGGGACCTCATCAGTGCAAATGAAGTGACCCTCTCTGTTTGAAAGGGACCGGGCAGGCACAGTTTTGAGCCATGAAATGATGGTTCTAGAGTAAATAAGGCCTATATGTTAAGAAGAGGCGAAGAAGGGATCACTGGTTGACCTTAACGTCACTATCAACTCCCACATTCTATGAATGTTGTATTACGAGGGGAATTCGGTCTTCTAGTTCCCAAATGATCTACTTTTAAATATTTAGCAGCCTAAAAGCTATGGACAAAAATGTAATATTACCAGTTTCATGGAGGTGAAACGACACTGTCACCTGACGCACAGGGCTTCCTTGGATGCGCCAGGAGCACTCCTTTCATCCAGGCTGCTCTAGAAAGCAAAGACGAGTTCTAACAGCCGGTCCCCAACTTACCACGGCGTGTGATCGTGGACAAATCACTGTGTCCACCAGCCGCTCGGTTCCATTAGCTGCTAAGACTTGGAAGCAGCGATTCACCCAGTTGCAAAAGCAGGGTTAAAAGCCGTACACAGGGACTTGTGAATGTGGGACGAGGCCTTAATTTCAACTCACCAATGTACACTCTGCCGAAAATCGAGCTGGTACCGAATTTTAGGTCAGACACACATTTTAGTTGGTGTATATGTCACCTACGTTTCTGACTGAGAAAGACCCTAATACATCGAAAATAACGGGAGCTCTAACCGAAAATATCTAAGCATCAATAAACATCGCAGGCGCCTGTGCATTTCTCTAAACAAATGCACATATTTTAAGTACATTTTACACATCACTCTGCACACATTCCTATTTACAAACAGCACCGCACGCTGTCCCTTAACCAGGAAACACACCCACCTCTTGTACCTAAACATAGATTTTACCATAAACCTAACATAACATGCACATATGGAAAGAAGGCATGTTCACAGTACTGCGCTGTCTTTGCAGTAAGATACGTGCCATGACCGGTTTTCGGTGAGATGAGGGATGCACGCTCGTGTGGTCCCCCACAATAACATTATCCTATGAGCTGATAACGAGTCCAACGTTCTCTTAAATTATAACCTAGCGCCGAGACGCCTCTCCAGAGATAGCTGTGCGCTTTATAAATGGCTTTATGTTGTATTGTAGCCTGCACCCCACTCCCTCGTCATGTGATGGAACAGTGGCTTGAGCAGTATCTCACAGTGGTGCCCTCCATGGAGTCCTGGCTGGCACTATCTGCAGGAACGCAAGCAGTGTGCAGTGCACAGAAAGGGGGCATTGTGCAGGCACAGAGCACCTTCACACCGAGGGTTTCAGTCCACATCAAGGCACAGAGTGAGCATTCACAGAGGCAGGGCCTGCTCATGAACCCGACCCCAGGCCTTAGCAGGGAAGGACGAGTTTTCGGTGCGGTGAAAACAATTCAGCGAGTTATATCTCCTTCACCCTAAAAATTCGCATAGGGCAGTAAATTACCCTTGGGAGGCTGGACGGTGTAATATCATGTGCGGGAACAGATTTACAGGAGGGTGATTTAATCGCACTGTAATGCCGCATACCAAGAAGTGAGGCCCTGTCTGTCCTCAGAGGACATCTTTGAGACAATCGTGTTACCTTCTCGCCTCCATTGCAGCTGACGAGGCCAGGCATTAGCATCTATTAACGCAGCGCGGCCTTTTGCTCTTTCATTCAAAAACGATTTTCTCAAGGGAAAGCTGAAATATGCTTTGTTGCCAGTCAACGGGGAAAACGAAAGCAAGATCTCGCAGTAACAACATCGCAGTGTCGGATTCCGACGCGCACCTCGCGCGTTTCTCATCTCTCCTGTCAGCCGCGCGCCCCTCTGCAGACTCCCCCTGCATTCCAGAGAGGCGTGCGACGCGATCCGGTCTGCCATGCCATGCTGTGGAGATAAGACCTGGCTGCGCGCACACGTTATCCTATGGGGAAACGCTGCGCGCGGCCAGGTCTTGTCTCCCTTCGTCGTTCTGAGACGGCTGAGACGCCGACTATAGTTATCTGGCAAGAACGCGCTTCGCGCGTTTCTAGCCGAGACCTAAAAAGTGTCTATGCTGTCACTAGAGTTACGTCTATCCACATTTATAATTATTCATCTTCCAAAATATAATTTAAATAAAAGGAAACTGAAAAATTAGTTGTACCTTTCCTTGTAAAGAAACACCCCAAACAGATAAACGCCCAACAGGCTCATCAGTGATTTCCCATCCTCCCACGGTGAGATCGTTAAAGGGGTCTGGAAACTGCTTGCTGCCTGGAGGAGGGGGGATCTAGAAAGAAGACAAAAAAACAGTTTTAAAAAATCAACCTTGATATGGGTTGCCTTTCCTCGTATTTATGCTCTGTATGCTTTTAATAAACATATATTTCAAATAACACACACTTTATCTGGTACACAATCAACACGGGTCATATCTGTCAGTTCATTTTCAGTGAACTCTGAGCTAAACCTGTCAGGTGAACGCATTATAAACAACAAATGTAAATCTATACATATAAGAGGCATAGAAAGGTACAAAAGTGTACGAAACCCAATAAAAGGGTACAAAAAGTAAAATCAACTTGATTGGCACATCCAAAGCAAAATGGGGCGGTAGTTATTGCATGTGACAAGTCTATGAATAACTAGCAATATCTCTAGGTAAATGCCACACGTTCCATAAATATCCAGGGACACAGAACACAAGTGCTACTTCTGACTCACCCATCTAAGTTACATGGAGGGTTAAATCATCCACCCCACAGACCTTTAGTTGCATTACACCATTGTTTGGTGATTAGCATGACTAAACTGACTGAAACTGGTTTCTTTGCTCTGAAATATGTACGGTCATTGTCTTAAAATAATTTCTCACATTCATTATTACTTCAACAAGAGCATCACTAGAGCGCTGCAACCTCACAACCCACACAGATGAAGTGCCAGTCAAGATTTGTTGTGCCCTGAGGAATTAATTCTAGTTTTTTTACTCAATATAATTTAAAGTTAGGACGAGATAACTCATGTGTTAGCAGTAGTTATTTGTATTCTTTTAGAACTATTATGCGTGCGGACAAAACAAACTATATTTTTCATTTTGTTTTATGTTTCAACAGTGTTCTGCTAAAGTTTTAAACACTAAAACCAATCCTCAAAAATGAATCCATTGGAATCCATCTCTTTTTCTGGTAATTATGGTACCCAGGATCCAAGGAATGACGGTTCTTCCAATTATTATCAGCTCGCTGAAAAATTAGAGCACTCATACATTTGACTACAAGAAAACAAATCACTGGGGGTCGTAATCCACTGTCTCGTGAGTGTAATGGGAATGTGCCCCAGCTTTTTACCCCGCCCCAGGCAATTTGGTATTACAGAAGGTAAACGTTTGCGCAACACTCTATGTAATACTGAGTGTACCAGTGCAACATGTGTGCTGGCACAATTTCAACGGAGCGCTCTCTCGTTTGCAGGGGAGGGTGGCAAAAGAGGGGACACTTTGTCTCTGCACTAAGCATGAGCGAATTTTGCGGATCTCGCGTTCGCGAATTTTGCGGATTTGCGGATTCGCAATCCGCAAAATCCGCGAATTCCCGCGAATTTGCGGATTTTTTTTTTTTTGTGTTCGCCCGTGTTTCTGCCAGTTCGCGAGGGTTTTGTACACTTTCGCAAATTGCGAACTTACCTGTCGGGTCGCAAGTTTCGCGAACTTGTTGTTTCTACGTGTCCAGCCTGTTTGGGACACTCTTCTTCATCACTGCCACTCTCTGTCACCACTGCCACTCTCTGACTACTCATGCCACCCTCTGGCCCACCCATGCCACCCTCTGTTTCATCACCACACCCTCTGGTTGTCCAGTGTACATTATTTTCGGCAAAGCAAAGCACACCTTCCCTGCCTCAAGTGACCTGAATTAATTTGGGGCTGATTCATGTGTCACAGAATATTTTTTTAGCTGGCACCTGCTTCCTTAGTGCGCCCTGATTAGTGATCTTTTGCACTTGCTAAGTGCTTTCATTGTTGCAAAATTAGTTACAACACCTGCCCTGCCCCAACTGACAATAATGAATTAGGGGCTGATTAATGGATTTTAACTTCCAGCCTGGCTCCTGCTTGTCTCCCTTAGCTGTAATTCAGGACCTTTGTGGCATATGTGTAATTATTCTGAGGTTCAGAGCAGGGTCACATAATAGTTTCAACTGGCAACTGAACTCTGGAGGGGCCCCTCAGGAAGCACTCCAGGAAATGGCTACTAATGATGAGCCTGAACTTTTGAACCTGGTAAGTAGTTACTTTCAGTTTTGCTAAGATCGTATTTCTGCAATTTTGCACTTATTCGCGGGGCGCGAACTCACGCGAACAGTGCGAGCAGTGCGAGCAAAATCCGCTGCTCGCGGATTTGCGGATTTTGCGGGAAATTCGCAAATCTCGCGGATTGCGGATTTCCCGAAAATCCGCAAAATCCGCGAGCGGAACGGATTTTCCGCCCACGCCTACTCTGCACCCATGCCATATTACAGAAACGACCGCAGAGGCAAAGAAGCTGCCAGGGTGTGTGCTGATTATGCCACAAAGAGGTGGTGAACAATCAAAGCACCCCCATGAGGTTCCATGGACTCCCCAGCATCTGCCCACGGGGGATATCTGTCCCCCAAAAAAGGCCGGCCGCATTAATGCCTTCAGAGAGAACAAGCATTTACAATGCAATAGGTCTGGCATTTGTTAAAGTTAGAGCTGTTGGCGTTGAAAATTACAATGTTTTTTAATGGGTTGATTTGGTTATTGTGCAGTAAATAACAAACCTTTCCCATTTAGCTGCATAGCATGCTCTAGTAGTTGGTCTCCTTTTCTCCTTAATGATATTCATGCAGTCTGGAGGCAAGTTAAGGTATCCAAATTCTAAGACTTCAGGAGCCAGATCGCTAGGTTCATCTGATTGGGATCTGGGTGTCTGATTTCTCCATTCTCTATTGAAGTAGGAGGGCTCCCCAACCTGTTAGTGATGCGTCCGCTGTTAGTACTAGTTGTGGAACTGGCTCTTGGAACAGTCGCCCCTTGGAAAGGTTTAGTGGGTCCCATCACTGCAGAGAGTTGTAAGCGCGACTGTCTACCAACACTAGGTCTTTTAGTAGTATTTGAGCTTGGTTCCACTGTGTTGCAAGGCACTCTTGCAGTGGATGCATTTGAAGTCGGGCATGGGGGACAATGAATATGCAAGAGGCCATCATGCCTATGAGCTGCATGAAGACTAGAGCTGGCAAAGAGTGTTGTGGCAGAAATTTACGAATGAGCATCTGCATGCTGGCTATCCTCGCTGAGTTTGGATATGCCTTTGCCACTGAGTTATCTATAGTAGCTCCCAGATATTGTTGGGTGTGGGATGGTTGTAAGTGGGATTAAGCTGTGTAGCAGCTGAAGTGTCTGAGACGTGTCTCTTAGACACTGATTGTACGATTTTGCTTGTATTAGCCAATCGTCTAGGTATGGAAACACGTGGATGTGTTGTCTCCTGAGATGTGCAGCTACTGCCGCTAAGCATTTTGTAAACACTCTTGGAGCTGTGGTTACCTCGAAGGGGAGAACCTTGAATTGGTAGTGTTGACCTTCTATTGTGAACCTGAGATATTTTCTGTGAGCTGGATGGATGGGTATGTGAAAATACGCATCCTTGAGGTCCAATCTTGCTAGGAAGTCTCCTTGCTGGAGCAACAAGAGCACTTGCTGTAGTGTGATAATATAGAAGTGCTCGGACAGTATGTATTGATTTAGGGGTCTGAGGTCCAATATTGGTCTGAGGGAACCGTCCTTTTTGGGAATAAGGAAGTATAGTGAGTATACTCCTGTCCCTTGGTGTTGGAAAGGGACTGGCTCTATGGCCCCCTTTTCCAGCATGCATTTCACCTCTTGTTGTAGCAGAGTGATGTGTTCTTTGGACATTGGACGGTGTCTGGGTGGTATGTTGGGTGGAGTAGAAGTCCGTTCTAGGCAATAACCATACTGGATAATTTGTCTCACCCACCTGTCTGTGGTAATTGCGTTCCAGACTGGTAGGATTGTTGGATCCTGCCTCCGACTGGTGTTAAATGGTCTGGAGGTAGTGTGATGAAGTCACTGTTTTGCGGCAGTGGAGGCTCTGGTGTTATTGCCTCCATGTCCTCTTCCCTTATTATTGTTGCCCCTATAACCTCCTCTGTTGGAGTTCTTGTTAAAGGAACTTTAGGTGTTGCTTTTGTATGTCAACGAGGTTTGTGAAGTATTGCCCCGTGTAGCTCCTCTGTATGAGGAGCGTTGCAAGGAACCTCTGTGTTGTTGAAACCGCAATGCGCCCATTGATTTTGCAGTTTCTGTGTCATTTTTCATTTTGTCTAAAATGGTGTCGACTGCAGGGCCGAAAAGGAAGTCTTGATTGATTGGTTGGTTAAGAATGGTGGATTGCACCTCGTTCTTAAAGCCAGAAATACGTAGCCATGCATGTCTTCGAAGTAAGACGCTAGTGTTAATGGACCTGGCTGCAGTGTCAGCTGCGTCAAGCACACATTTAATGGAGGCATTTGTAATAAATTTCCCCTCCTGTATGAGGTCATTAGCTTGGGCTTTGAAAGGCTCAGGCAAGTGTTGCATTAAACTTTCAAGCTGGTCATAGTGTCCTCAGTCGTAACGAGCTAGCAGAGCTTGTGTATTTGCTATTCTCCATGAATTGGAAGCGTGATGCTACCCTTTTACCCGAGGCCTCTAGTATTTTGGACTCTTTATCAGGAGGTGGAGCTTCTCCTGTTGTCTGTGAGTTGGCCCTTTTGCGTACATTAGCCACTACTAGTGAGTCTAATGGTAACTGACCTCTGATATAAGTAGGGTCTGTAGGGGCTGCTCTATATTTCTTTTCAATCCTGGGATTGATTACGCATGCCCTGGTTGTATCTTTCAAGATATCTGGCGCTTGTTTTAATACCCCTTTTAACATAGGAAGTGTTCTTACATTTTTTTCTGAAGTAGGAAATGTACCAAATAAAAAATCTTCGTCTATAGGGTCATTGTGCATGACTACGTTGTGGTACTGCGCTGCCCTATCTATTAGCTGGTTGAAGACAATGGTGTCGTCAGTAGGTGACGGCTTTGTTGGGTATGAGGAGGTGTTGTGGATGGGATGTGTGTCGTATGGATCAGTAGGTTCACCCCATGGTTCATCTTGAGCGTTAGGATCCTCTGGATAGGCATAATCATGTTGAGGATCTTCCCCTGTGTCACCCTCATTGTCCCCAGAGTGCGAAGGAGAGTAAGGAGCAAAAGGCGTAGTAGGCATAGTAGGATAGAGAGGAACGAAGGGTCTGGAGGGAGAAGTCCCAAAGTCCTTCTTTTTCTTTAGAGGAATGGGGGAATGAGAGTCCGTGTCCAATGGCCTCTTTTTCCTGTGTAGGATTGTGACTTTACCAGTCTCAGGGTTTATACAAATTGTTGCCTGATCGTCTGATGGATCTGGATGGAAGAGTTCTTCTTCCACTGTCCGTGGCTGTGTATACTTCTTTGGCTTAGTTGGATCGACTATTGCCTTCGGGTCCAGAACCTTTTTTTGTTCGACGACCTTCGGAGCCTTATTGCTCTTTCTCGGCTCGGCCTCTTTATTTGGGTCGACGAGTGATTGCGGATCGACCGGATCTTTAGGTTTGACACGCTTTTTGTGCTAGACAGGTTTTTTAGGTTGACTGTCTTTTGTTGAGTCGATGACTTTTTTCGGATCGACTGGTGTTTTAGGAGCACTTGTTTTTGGTTTGATGCCTTTCTTTGGTTCGATAACCTTCTCTGGCAGAACCACGACGAGTAACCCCAATTCTGGTCATTTTGGTCATACCAACGTGCCTGTTAGGTACACCAAGAATGTTTATGTGCGTTTCGCTGAAAATAACAGACTGTGTAATTTCTCTGACTTATTTGTCTTTATACTGCCTCCTTTGAACGAGAATCCACCCAATCACTAGTAATATGGTTTATCCATTTCACAC
Source organism: Lissotriton vulgaris (assembly GCF_964263255.1). NCBI lineage: Eukaryota > Metazoa > Chordata > Amphibia > Caudata > Salamandridae > Lissotriton > Lissotriton vulgaris. The sequence goes on along the minus strand of NC_141698.1, from coordinate 152,596,685 downwards.
GTTTGCTGATGTCCAAGGAACCTTTCTAGCGTCCTTGGTTTCCCGGCAACTACGAGGGTAGTCCCTTTTCAGTGTCAGCATCTCCCAATATATACGTAACCACGCCCCCGGCTCTGACTTCCTGGTTACGAGAGCCGCTTCCATTGACTGCCTCGAGACCTCGCTTATGCAGAAATAATTTGTTGGACAAGGTAAGCCCACTTTGTGAATAGTGCAGGAATCAAGTAGTACTAAACATGATCCAGAATCTCTCTAGATCAAGCATTCATGAGGTGTTGTTTTTTGTTTGTTTTCCCTAGATACGATCTGTAGATACCGATCCCGACATACCAACCCGGGAACTGAGGTAAATCTTACATAAAATTACGTCTTCTCAAACCATCTGTTATGTAGTAACTTTGCTGCTCATTCGGCAATATCTGTCCTAATTACGGTCCTTTTCGCATTCAGATATTTATCGAGGCGATTTTGACCCGACCGGATGGCAATCCTATCGGTCCTCCTTTTCCAAGGTAAATGCGTTAATGATCATGGTAGTCCCTCTAACAGTGTTCCCAATGTTTTGACCAAGCAATAACACCACTTAGGTAATTCGGGATTTTATTACCCTTTCTGAGTTTTTCCCCATTGTTTCTTACCCTAGGAGGCTTTCCCACCGCCCCCCCTGTCCTGATGAAGACCTGTTTTGTAAGGGCGAACTACCCTACACCCTCATAGGGTCGAAACGTAGACTATCCCCATGTTCTTACTCCTATGGTCATTCAGGATTCAAACAGCCTAATGAGGAGATATTGTTTTCTGTAATAAAACAGTGACGAATTAATTTCTTATGTGGCTCCGAATTAGGGAGACCAATTTAGAATGTATATATGATTACTGACCAATGGTGTAAAAATTGATTACTGTTTTTGCATTTCACTCTTGTTCACTTAATTCCTTCACAGCACTTCCCTCCCTTTCCTATCTGGGCACTAACTTTGATGAAGCATAAATAATTTTTCAGAAACTGTGTAACCATGAAATGGTTGATATAGGTGCTTTGTGAATTAAAACATCGTAACCTCATTTGTTTCCTTTTTCAATTATCTATCTAAATTTCTATATTGTATGTAAATTACTCTCTCAAGTCCGGGACCCCTCTGTCCATAACAAGGACCACAGGCTTCGGCACAACGCCCTTCGTGTCGACAACCTTCTTCGGTTCGACGTTTTTCGGCGCCGCGGCCTTCTTTGGGTCGACGGCCTTCTTTGGTTTGGCACCCTTCGGGTCGGCGGCCTTCTTTTGCTCGACAGCCTTCTTTGGTTCGGCGCTTCTTGGCTCGACGGCCTTCTTTGGTTTGGCACCCTTTGGCTCGACGGCCTTCTTCGGTTCAGGACCCTTCGGGTCGGCGGCCTTCTTTGGCTCGACGGCCTTCTTTGGTTTGGCGCTTCTTGGCTCGACGGTCTTCTTCGGGTCGACGCCCTTAGGCTGAACGGCCTTTTTCGGTTCGGCGCCCTTTGGGTCGACGACCTTCTTAGGTTCTTGAACCTTCTTTGGGATAACGTTACTTGGACCTGGGTTCTCTGAAGGCTTAATTTTTGTTTTCGGAGCCGAGCCGGACGGCGGGGCTGCCGAATGATGTTTTGGATCTTGGCTAAGGCCTTTAGGCGATGCCTCGACCGGAGCCTTCGGTAACGGGGTAATTGGTGTCAGGGGCAGTGTACTCACGATTTGGCCCGGAGGGATTTCGTCTTCGGAGTCCGAGTAGTCCTCGACGGTGACGATCTCTGGATCCGAATCTTGCGCTTCTGGAAGATCTTGTTCATCCTCAAAGATGTTGTCTGGTTCTGGTGCCTGTCACTGCATCTCTTGCCTAGCGGCCCTTCGAATCCGGATGGTTTTCTTCGAACGGAATTGGGCACAAGCTGGGCAGGTTTCTTCCTTGTGGTCTGGTGATAGGCACTTGTTGCATACTGTGTGTTTGTCAGTATGCGGGAACTTGGAGTGGTATTGTGGGCACCTTTTGAACGGGCTCCTTTCCATCGACAGCAGGCCCACGTGGCGTCAAAGGCCCAACGGCCCGCGTCGATGACCCAGTCGAGATGGAAAGCTTGATCGAGTCAAGAAGTACCGAGTGAGAACAATACCGTCGAAGTCGAAGTCCTTTTGGCCTCCAGAAAAGTTTATTTTCGATTCCGAAAATGGAGTATAGGAATAACATCCGAACCCAATGGCAGAAAAAAAACAATCTGAGGATGGAGAAGATGCCCATGCGCACTGTAGTCCAGGGGCGAAGTCAGCTATCTCGTGATACTTCGAAGACTCTTCCAGGACAACAAGGTGCAATCATCCGGACCCAACATTAGGCGGCGATCTATGCACAGATATGAATTCAGCAGCCCACATGCCTCGAACTATTTGATTTTTTAGCACAGAGCATTTCTATTGAGGTCACAACTTTTTAATGAAAACAAATATATAAGTTCAATGTGTTTTTCTTCCGTAGTAGAAGAGAAGATATAGACCAGAGCATGGCAGTCTACATTCACTCATGTGTTAAAACCATTAAGGCACATACAGAACTTCAAGTTCACCACATTCTAAACACAAAGCTTTTGAAGTTGTCCACAAAATGGAGCAAGTTTTCTAACCCATGGACAAACTGCTCATCACTGTTTAAGAACACATTTAATCAGGATTGTTAGTGAAGACATGCCTCGCCAATTATATGTTTAATTCCAGTGTAGGCAGGTAGAAAATCAAAAAACTAAAAATAATCACACAACAGTTGTGGTCCTAAAGTCTCTATCTGACCAGAAATGTTGATACCTGCGAAAGTTTTTTTTTAGAACAACATTTTTGATCTGGATAACCTCTTACACAATCCCTACCTATTGGGGCTTGAGGAAGAAGAACTGGAATAATATAAATTTGCCATAAGCCACATGGGTAATGTGGGCATGCCTTGGGCATTTTTGAATTAAGAATATTTAATTCAAAAGTGCTTTTTAATAGTCGTCACGTTTATACAAATTAAATATGTGATATATCCTTTTATTTTATATGAAATATTTGTATTGCCATTTTCAACATACAGCACCCATTAAACCATAAGTCGAATGGAAGGGGTCAGCAAAGCCTGCTCAGATACACGCCAAGTTAATCACTCCATCAACTCAAACAAGACGCCCCCCCAACTCAAACATCTTCCAGTCCGCATCATATGTCAGGCATAGCATTTATCCTTGTGTGTCTGTTCTAGGGTGGGCCTGCATCTCCTCCCCAGCTGGTTGTCCCCGTCCCACTTGTGCTTATGTGGTCCACACCAGTTACCGCCCTAACTACCACACATGAGGTGGTGGCCCTCAAAAGCAGGCCTCCTCAGTCCAGTCCACAGTTCCATACTTTCTTGAACTTGCTTGGCCAACCCCCAGGCTTGATGCACCGACTCCTCCGCCCACATACACCAGCTAAGGTTCGATTCCCACTCCTGCACTGTGGGCAGAGTAGGGATCACCCATCGTTTGGCTACACCCACTGTGCAACCGCTAGGCCTATGATGCAAAGGAGAAGCATGTATTTCTCCAACTTTGCTACCTCCCCATATGCCCAATGTAACCAATTGAGGCACGATTTGTATCTGTAACTCCATCAACACGGATATTCGTGGACCAACTATTTTCCAGTACCTTCGCACCGGCGTATACCCCCAAATTGCATGCATTACGGCACCTCTCTGGCCGTTACCCCTCAAGCAGAGGTTCGATTCACTGTGTTCCATTTTGCATACATTCTACCTCGTGTAATACAATCAGCTCAGCAATTTTAGCTGCACCAGGCGAAAACCCACCCATATCACTACCTCCCGCGGATAGTGGCAGGCCTCATCCCACATGTCGTTCTCCAGTCTGCCGAGATCCTGCTCCCATCTGCCTCTAAAAGAGGCTAGTGGGAGGAGGCTATTGTCTAGAAGTGTGATGTATACTAACAACATGGCATGTGCATGCAGGGGGAGGCAAGCACTCTAAGCTCAAGGGGAGATTCCTCTGGCAGGTCCTCAAGTAGGACTCTTAAGGATGTACTGCATCTGTACCTTAGGTATTAGCTATCCGACATTTCATATTCTGCCTGCAGCTCCGTAAAAAAAGATCCTATCCTTCCCTACTTCCGGACATCTCCCACCGCTGACATACCCAGCTTGTCCCATCTCTTGTATCCCTTAATCTCCCTGAGCTCTTTTAGGGCCTCTGACTCGCACAGGAGTGCCAGCAGTGTGATCCTCCCCCTCCAGTCCATGGTCGGTTCAGTTCTCCAAATATTGACCACTATGGTCATTGGTGGTGGCAGCTCTCCTGGCTCCCCCCCATACAAGTGGTATGGGTTGCCCAAAAGGTCCAACACCCTTCTATTCGACAAAAAGGGAGGGCTCCCGTTAATTGGAAAAGACCCAATCATTCACAAACCCCAAGTGAGCCGCCAAATAATACAACTTGAGGTTAGGTAAGGCAACACCCCCAACCCAGGTCTTTCCTGTCATTGTCGTCAGCGCTATCCAAGGGGCCCTATCATCCCAGAGTAACATTATGGTAACCTCATCTAGCTGTCAGAAAAACATGTCTGGTACTGCATAAGATGTTTTTTGTAGGACATCAAAGAATTTAGGTAATATATATCATTTTATACAGTGCTACCCTGCCCAGCAGTGCCAGAGGAAGGTATTGCCAATGGGCAGCATCCCTTTTATATGCCTTCAGGATCCTACCCAGGTTTTTACGGAAGAACAGCTCCCAGCTAGTTGTAATGTAGATGACGTGGTTCTAAAAACCAGTGGGCTGCCAGTAGACCGGGAAGGGTCCCGGGGGGGAAGGTACCAATCCGTAAATGTTTATTCCAAATAATGCGCAGCCCAGTGCACGCTCCCAAGGCATGAAAGAGCTTTAGTATACAGTTGAGCGACAGGCTGGGATTCACCAGATATAAAAGTATATCATCTGCATATAAGGATATTGCATCTTTCCAGTCTAGGTCCCACTGCAGGGCCTGAATTGGGCATCCCTACATATCCAGCTTTCTAGTGCCACCGCAAACAGCAGCGAGGACAGCGGGCAGTCCTCCCTGGTGCTCCGTCCTATTGTTATTTCCTCCAACAGCATGCTATTCACTCGTACCCAGGGTTTTGATATATAACAGTTTGACCGACCTAGTGAAAGACAGGCCGAAACCCATCTTTCCCAGGGCCTCCCACAAGTATGGCCACTCAAAGGAGTCAAATGCCTTTCCAGTGTCAAACGATAGGAGCATCACTGGCTCCCCGATCCCCCCACTACGCACCAGGCAGCCAAACAGATGGCTGAGATTATGTCATATTGCCCGATTTGGCATGGAGCCCGATTGATTGGCATCCACCAGAGACTTCACTGCTTGTAGGATTCTGGTGAGGACTCGCGCCAGCACCTTTACTTCCATGTTAAGGAGTGAAAGGGAATGGTAGAATGCACAGTCTTCCCTTGGCTTCCACTCCTTGTATATGGGGACAATCTTGGCCCGGCACAGATCATCCGGCAGCATCCCCTCCCCGCTCCTCGCACTCCAAAACAGCTCCTCTCAATGAGGCACTACTTGCGTTCAGAGACATTTGAATAATTAAGGAGGAAGACCATTGGGATGCAAAGCACTTCCACTTTTTAAATGGGTGAGGGTCTCTGTAATCTCAGAGTCTGATTTTTCAGCCTCTAGAGTTTCTCTGTCCTCGCCCCTGATAGTGGGGGTCGGGGGATCTTGGACAAAACTGAACAACCCCTTCTCCATCATCGGAGGTGCACGAGCTGTAGACCGCCCGCAAGAGAGCCATCATTTCGTAGGCTATGCCCTCTGTTGTAGCCACCATGAAAACATCTCTCTCGGGGCGTGGCTTGGAAGCCAAAGCGATCGGCAGCATGAGCGCCGAGCTCCGCTAAGGAAACCCCACAAACATCCTGATTTAATGATCCCTTGGCCCCCTTGGCAACACCCGAGGGTCGGACGGCGAAGGGGTGCTGCATCGGGGCACTTTCGCTCCAAAAACGGCAAAATCCAATACTTTATGGGCTGAACTGGCTGCCAGCGGTGCCCTCAAAATGGCGGCGCTGTACTAACGAGAGGCTCCCGAGCTGTGCCGCTGGAGCTGCGGACTGCTGCCTCGGATCCTGAGGCAGTAAAGGATCGACTCTTGCACAGAGCGGCACTGTTTTGAAGGCTGAAATACGCGGCGGCAAAGTAGGGAGCGACCCGCAATGGCCGATGCTCCGGGAGCCCGCCGCCTGGCGCCGCAGGGGGCGCATGAATCGGAACTGGGGGCGTGAAAGGTCTAACCCCCTCCCCCGGAGACTGAGCGGCACACATGGGGGCTACGAGACAGCTGTTGGTGCCCGAAGGCTCCCTGGAGGACGCCCACAGATTGGCCCTGCACTGGTGAGTGGGGCGCGTGGGGTGGCTGGGGCTGCGGGCCGCGGATGCGGACGTGTGGCCCTGGGGACACCACTGCCTGCGAGCTGGGGCACGGGTGGAGGTCGGTGACCTGGGACCTATACCGGTGCCTGGAGGGTGACTGGCGTGGCCGCGACAGGTGGGGCCATGCCCGGATGTGCCTAGGAGCAAGCCCTGGAGGTGCTGTGATTCACGGTGATGCCTGGAGAGGCGGCGGAGGGGGGCCCGCTGTCCTTTGTGGTTTTACAACAAAAGCTACATGAGGACTCACTATCCATTGAAGAATGTACTCTGAGGCATTGCTGGAAACGTTACTACAACAGAGTTGGGGTGCAGCGGCCTTACGCCCCAGAGATACCACTGGGCATGTGTACAGCCCTTCCGCATGGTGGAGATTGGTCTGCCCTCGCCGAGTGGGAGACTTTAGGATAGCAGGTGGTGGGAGACTTGTATGGAGATGGTGTCTTATTGCCCTATAGTGTGATCCAGGAAAGCTTTGGGCTCCCGCTGGGACACTACTTAATTCATACGGCTCTAGTTGCTGCCATCCAAAAACACTGGGGCACAGGCCTATTGGAGCCACCAGTGAGTGCGGCGTGCCAGTACGTAGTGATGGTGGCAGGCACTTATAAGGCTGTCACCTGCTTATATAGACGAATGCTCGGGGAGGAGTTGTCACCACTGCAGAGGCTACGTACCCAATGGGCGGCGGATATGGATAAAGAAATACCTGACTCGGCCTGGTCGCAAATAATTAAGAGGGCGTGGAAGGGCACTAGAAATGCCAGATTCCAATTAGTCCATTTTTTCATACTGCACAGGGCATATCTTACGCCGGCGAAGATCAACCAATACTTTCATGTAGATACAGCACAATGTCCCCGGTGTAAGTTGAGGGACGCGGACCTGTTACATATGCTATGGGATTGTCCACAACTGGGTAAATACTGGGATGATATAATGACCTTACTTTGTAGTATAACGGAGCAACAGATTAGTCCAGACAAGGGAACCTGCTTACTACATTGGTTTCCACATACTAGTAAGCCGAAATTGACGAGTAAATTCCTAGACTTAGGGTTAGTGCTTGCCAAAAGGGAAATCATGTCCCACTGGAAAACAGTGGGGGGGGGGGGCAGTTTTTCCCAGATGGAAGGCTGCGCTACTCACGTGGGCAGGGAGTGAGAGCACAGTTCACCTGCAGCAGGCCCAAAGGTCCCATAATGACAAGGTATTAGAAGCAGCACGAGCATGGGAAGCCCTTGTCGCAGAGCTGAAGGCCACAGATATTGACTCCGACTCAGAATCGAGTGCCCTCACCGGGGATGGGGGCTCATAAAGGGACTGTCCCAAGCAAAGGTATGGGAAAGCGTGGGTGTTTTTCCCCCTTCTACAATAGTCATACTATCTAATACTGCTATCAAAACGGTGCCATGTATGGATCCCAACGATATATTTTGTCATTTTGTTGAACTCTGCTATTATAGTTGACACGCCGGTAAAAGGGTGGGGGGAGGGAGGGTGGTATAAGTAGACCTGTTAAATAAGGCCTTGCAACACATATATACAGTTTCTGCATGGGTATCCTGGTGCTAATATGGAATAATTTGCTGATTACCAGGTCATTGACAGCTGGGTTTATTTTAGTTTATCAAATACTCTGCCCTGAATGTAGCATCATGTATCACATGATTCTCCAAGTGCCTCAGTAATGTCGTGCTTAATGTAGGTATGATTGGTTATTATGTATGTTGTTTGTATACGGAAAACAATAAACAGAGTTAAAAAAAAAATGGATCCATCTCTCTCCCAAAGTCTGGGTATCCATTTTTATTATTCTTCCAATTTTGCCAAGAAAGCCATGAGTTTTCCGGCCTTGTCACCAAATTTGTTTACACGCCCTTGTTTAACCTGAAAGCAAACCCAACTTCTTGGTGTGCCAGTCTTCTATATTGCTCTTGGATTCTGTCAATTCTTATTGCCAGGTTGGGATGTTGGCGAAGTTACAAACTCTACCTCGCCGTGCACCAGTTGTGTTTCCAGATCAAGGCACTACCGCTCCCATTCTTTTTTCCCCCACAATGTGGGAAATCAATAGCCCCCGGATCACCGTCTTATAGGCCTCCAATAAAACCACCCTCGATTTCACTGACCTCTTATTTTCTTCAAAATAGCTAGCTTTCACATGAGTCAGATATTTTCTGGTGCCCCAATCAGTGAACACCCACGGATCAAGTCTCCATCCCCCTCCGGTCTTCCCCCGGGCACCTGGCAAATTGTGGTCACAGGGGAGTGGTCAGAGATGCCTCTGGGGAAGTACTGGCTGTCACCCCACTAGCCAATTTCAAATTGCAGGACAAGGAGGTAGTCCAATCTGGAGAGTGACCTCATGGCGGTGGCCACATATAAGAATTGCCATCAGTCGGGATGCTGCACCCTTCACAAGCCAACTTGTCCCATGGAGCCCAGGAAGGCTCCCAGGTGCGTATCAGCCCTACATGGTTGTTGCAATTGTGTTATTCTGTTCCTAACCCCCTATGCCGTCAAATTGGGGTCCCCCCCAAAGAACCTTAAGGGGTTCTGGTGTGGCCAACAACCTGTCCCCCATTTGCGCTAATACCTCCGTCTGCAGTCCCAGAGGAAGATACCATGATACTACATGTAGGTTCAACCTGTTCCAAGTACCAGAGGCTGCTGCCCAGCATCTTGTATGTGTGCCTATAGAAGAATCCACACCCATTACCTACCAGGTGGGTTTCCTGCAGCAGAAATATTTCTGGGGCATGTTGGGATATGAATTTTATGACCACTCCCCTTTTTAGGCTGCTGCAAGACCATTGGCATTCCATGAGAGAACCCTTGGGCTCCTATCCCCCGTAGTATGGGAGCCGGTCGCTCTATCCTGTGGGTTTAGCTTGTAGACATTCACTACTCATCCACTTCAGTTGACGCCTCAATAGCTGCTGTCTGGTATTGTTCAGTCCTGAACCTCCAACAGTAACCAGCCTCCTCGCACATCCCTGTGCGGTGAGCTTGGAACTACCCACCACCCAATCAATGCTCAAGGTGTCTGGCGCCGCCCCCCCCTCCCCTTTCCCCCATTTTATACTCACTGTCCAAGCCTGTCCATTTGATTCAGAAGTAGGTTGACATTGGGGTGAACCGTGATCCGCCAGAAACTCATTGCCCGTTCAGACGATCAGGTCCACAGTCATCAGGGTCACCACTGGTGGTCTCCGCTCCTCCTTTTTATCTCCCATTGTAAAGGTCTCCCCATCTGTTGTTTCCTTGTCTACATCTAGTGTTGGCCATTTATTGCCTGTGGACCAGGCCTGGCTGCCATGAATTTCAGCAACCACCCTCACTCTTTCAGACTATGCCTCTGTTTTGGTGAGGGTAGACCCAGGTCTATTCCGTAGCTAACTCTGAGTTCCATGGGTACTCCAACACCAATTGCAATTCCCTTCTGAGAGTCCTGGTACAGAGAGATCCTTTGCCTTCCGCCAGGCCCACACCTCTTCTGCAGTCTCAATGAAGTGCGAACCATCCATATCTATTATAAGTAGGCTGGCGGGGAACATTAGCGTGCATTTGAGGTTTAAGTGTCTCAGTTGTCACTTTACCTCTAAGTAAATCTCTCTCTGCTTCTGCACTTTCATGGTATCTTCTAGGTAGATGATTACGGTCCCCTCATCCAGCTGCTATGGTCCATGGGCCCCTGCAACTTGCAGGATATGGGCTCTTTGTGAGAGTTCATGAGCTGCACCACCATAGCTCTTGGAGGGGCTTCTGGGGGCGGAGAACCTACCCCATATACCCAATGCCACCATAAACAGCTTCAAAGGTCGCCCCTTCAACACTACCAAGCCCACCCAGTCCTGTAAGTAAAGTTTGGGCAATAGACCCTACACCCGCTCTGGGACCCTCACTATCCAGTTTTTGCAGCGGCGAGAGCAGCCCTCCAGGTAGTCCAGTTTCGCCGCCATGGCCGCATTGTCCACTTCCAGCTTCTTAAAGTAGTTTTGGGCCCCCATCACTGTCAACATTAGCTGTGTGAGGGTTCGTTAAGTAGCCCTAACTCTCTCCGCCAATTTCCTAAGCTCCACCCTCAGCAGCCATACCTTTTGGGTCACCATCTCACTTTTGTGTTCATGGGTGGTCTTGGTATCTTGAATGGCCGTCAGCCTCCAGACTTTGGTCAGCTGCCTTCGACAGGCAAATACCCATGCTATCCTGCAGCAACGCTGAATCCTCTGGGTGCTCCTGCTTTGGAGCCCTTTGCACAACCCATCCTCTGTGCATGGCTCTCAGCGCACAATATGGGATATTGATGGGCAAATAACATTTGGCAGGATTGTAGGTAATGGCATGCAGTTGATTCATTTTGGTATTACAGGTAAGTAATTTTATTGTTATTAAAATGGTATAAGGCATTTAAACTTAGTGATGGCTTTCAAAGGAGTAGTTTTGCGAAATGTCACAAAACTATCGCATTACATGGCAATAACAAGTCATTTTGTGATTGGCTTATTACTGTATTTACAAAAGTTAAAAGCAGTCATGGTTTTTAAAGCTATTTTCCCTGTGTTTTGGGTTAGAGACTTAGATATAGGTAAGTATTAGGGTTTATCATTTTCACCTACCCAGTACCACTAAATTAAAGTGGTAAATGGTAAGAACAAATTATATATAGTTTATTTATTTAAAAAAAAAAATACGATGGAGTACCACAGTACTTCCTAAGAAGTACAACAGTACTTAAAATTAACAAAATATTGTTAAGAAAAATTTAAAATACACTTTACTACACTGTATTTCATAAATATAGTGAACTACATTGCATTTTCTGTGTTTTTGTTTATTCTGGTATCAATTCTTTAATATAGAATTCTTTTTTTAAATTTGAATATTACCCCAGTACTTTCTCGATAATTTCTTGTATAATAACATAGAGTGGCGTGGAGTGGTGTATACTGGAATTGAGTGGTTTGGAGCGGCCTACACTAGATTGGCTTAGAGTAGGGTGACAAATAGTACAGTGACGTAGACTACAGTGGTACAGAGTAGAGTGCAGTTGTGTAGAGTGGGGTGGTTTTTATGCACTGGGGTAAATTGCTGTGAAGTGGAGTTGTCCATGGAGTACAGCGTAGTGGCCTAGAGTAGAGTGGCACAAAGTATAGAAGAGTGGCGTAGAGTAGAGTGCCGTGGTGTACAGTGCAGTGGCGTGGAGTAGAGCGCCATAGAGTGCAGTAGCATGCAGTAGTGTGCAGTGGTGTAGAGTGGAATCGAGTATAGTGGCTTGGAGTGGCATAGAGTACAGTGGCATACAGTACAGTAGTGTAGAGTGAAGTGGGATTGAGTAGAGTGGCGTATAGTAGAGTAAAGCGGGTTGGATGGGGCAGAGTAGACAGTTGCGTAGAGTTGGGTGCATTAGAGTGGTGTAGAGTGAAGTGGGTTACTGTGAAGTGTGGTAGAGTAGAGTGGCACAGAATAGAGTGAAGTGAGGGACAATGAAGTGGCATAGAGTAGAGTGGCATAAAGCGAAGTAGGGTAGAGTGAATTGGGGTAGAGTAGTACGACGTAGAGTAGAGTGCAGTGATGCAGAGTAAAGTGCAGTAGCATACGGTGGAGTAGAGTGGCATATAGTAGAGTGGAGTAAAGTGAAGTGGGGTAGGGTAGGGTAGAGTGGGGTACAGTGAAGTGGGGTAGAGTAGAGTGCCAAACAGCAGAATGGCATAGAGTGCAGTTGCTTAGAATAGAGTTGTGGAGAGAAGGTTACAGTGGCATAGAATCCAGTGGTGTAAAGTGAAGTGGGGTAGAGTAGAGTGAAGTTGTTTCCAGTAAAGTGCAGTGGAGCAGACTAGAGTGGAATGAAGTAGAATGGCTTGGAGTGACGCAGAGTAGAGTGGCATAGAGTTGAGTGGCGTAGAGTAGAGTGAAATGGGTGTTACATGAAATAGCCAGTATAGAAGTATTCAAAGCTTTACTGAAGAAGTGCCTGGCAGCATCCAGGTTTAGTCAACAACTGAAAAACCGTTGCTGAATACTACTGAAGCCACTATTCCATTCCAGAATGTGGAACATAAACAGTCAAACATAACCATGACCAAGTACATGCCATTACATAACCAATAACTAAGTACATACCATTAATAAAAACCCCTTAATACAACACCTCATCCATTTTAAATGAAATAACATTCCTTCCAAATCTTAAACAATATTAAAATATTACATAGCCATTGAATCTGCTTGGTGCCTTAGTTCAGGGAGCCCAAAACTTATTTTTCCTAGTTCAGTAATGGTAGTACAAAAATCATTCACAATACAGGGTTGATCATCTTGAAAAGGCTGAAGATTCATCAAGATAAGTGTTGGTATCAGTATCCTGAGAAGACACCAACCCTTGTAGAGAACAGATAACTAACTGTTTGTATACCTTCAGAACCCAGTGTTGGTTTTGTAGATTGCGTTTGTACCAATTGGGAAAATCATAACAACAACCTTACAGTTTTGTCTTATTGAATCCACCTGTTTTGAGACTCGGATAAGATTCTTCTTGTTCCACCAACCTTTGCCGTCAAGCAGTACAGAAACTTTATTCACATCACATCATAAACTTTATTCGACAGTTAAGTCATTAAAGCCCAAGATAAAATCAGTCAGCAATAGACTACTCAATCTAAAAACAACCACTATGTACATTCTATATAGATAAATAAAATACAATTAAACTCTGTATGACAACTATTGAATAGTCAAGTAAAAAATATATGACCTTAAAATACTTAATAAATAAGTTTAAAAGATACCATTATTAACATGTTACTAATTCATAGTATCAGATGAAGAATGATTCAATAGGGCACAATAACAAACAAACAATCAAAATAGCCATTCCCATCAAGCATACCCACGAAGGTGACCAGACAAGTCAACGCCGTCTCCTCATCGTGCTTCAACATCCTGCGCATGCTACGTAAGATCTTCCGGTGGATCCCCACCGAGACCAGGAAGACGGTCACCCAGGCCCTCGTCACCAGCCGTCTGGACTACGGCAACTCCCTCTACGCCGGAACCACCGCCAAACTCCAGAAGAGACTCCAGCGGATCCAGAACACCTCAGCACGACTCATCCTGGACATCCCCCGTCGCAGCCACATCTCCGGACACCTGAGAGACCTGCACTGGCTCCCGGTCACAAGAGAATCACCTTCCGTCTCCTCACCCACGCACACAAAGCCCTACACAACCAAGGCCCAGGATACCTCAACAGCCACCTCAACTTCTACGCTCCCAAACGCCAGCTTCGATCGACCAGCCACGCCCTCGCCGCCGTCCCCCGCATCCGAAGAGCCACCACAGGGGGACGGTCCTTCTCCTACCTCGCCGCCAAGACATGGAACTCCCTCCCCACCCACCTCCGCCTGACCCGGGACCACCTCGCCTTCAGGAAGCAACTCAAGACCTGGCTGTTCGAGCAGTAGCGGACCCCCCTCCCCCAGCGCCTTGAGACCCTCTGGGTGAGTAGTGCGCTATATAAATGTGATGATTGATTGATTGATTGATTAGTGCTGATATATATCTTAAACCTAGACAGGTAGCAAAGTGGGCTGTTCACTACTGGCCGGAAGCATAGTTTTAGATCGTATTACCCAAGCCCTGTTCAAGAACTTCGCCACTGCAATGGCAAATGGTGGGTTGGGGTCAGTGCTTAGAATACTCAGAGCCTCAACATATCTACGAGTGCCCATTTGTCGGCAAATTGGGATTATCCATTTACGCCGAGGTGCAGCATATAAAGGACAGAAGAACAGGATGTGACTTACAGATTCTTGCTGGTCCAAGCATCTAAGGCATCTGTCGTTAGAGGACCCCACCCAATTGCATGTGAATAACCTTGTTGGAAGGGTACCCAGCCTAAATTGGAAATACAGTTTGCGGTCATGTGGCTTTTCAATAAAGTCCTAAAACTTTTCGAACCTTGGACAGGGCTTGTATTCAAGGAATCGTCCTGTGAGGTGCGATGAGAGACCTTTTAAAAGTGTCGATGAAAGGACCATAACCCAATATCTTTCCTTCAAGATTTTTTTAGAAGGAAATATTGCATTCAGTGGATCATCCCATAGCTCAGGCATACCCAACCTCACAAGCAGAGATCTGATCTCCTTCAGCCATTTTATTTTGTGGAAATGATCATTTTTAATAACGTCCAAGAGGCCTTGGGCATAATGGGAAAGCTCCTCAGTGCTCCATATCCTGCGCCAATAGAGTAATGGCCGAAGTATAGCCAGCTGGTCAACTGGTTTCCTGCCCAAATCCAATAAAAGTGGTATCAGTGGGGTACTTTGAGGGATGCTAGTAACTTTACAAAAAAACGAATTCTCCACCAAGGACAAGCATTTTAGGTTCTCGAACCCCCACAGTTCGGCTCCGAGAAGGGCCAAACTCAAGACCTTCATCCCATAGATCTCGAGAACTGGACTAACTGGTTTGGTAAATGAGGTCTTGACTTTGTGTAGGAGAAGCCCTGATTGCTATTGGTGCTTCAACACAGGTTGGCTTTTCCACCGCATGTCCCTCTGTAGGATTACACCCAGATATGTAAAGGCGCTAACCTTCTCTAGTGGGAGGTTATTCATAAACACACTGTAGGAGAGTAGGGTCTGCAATCCTATGATCACCCAGATTTTTTTGCTTTTGTTTCACTGGTTTACGACTTTCTCTGGCTGTGGGCCTGCCAATCAGACCCACAGCCTGGCTGTTCTCTTTCTAAATTCCGAGATGTACCCTAGGTGCATTTACCAATTGGTACTGGGCCGCCTTATCAGACCCTGTAACTCAGGGCATAGGTGTACCCAGGGCCGCCAGGGGCTGCAGCATGTATTATGCCACCCCTGGCTGGCCTCCTAAATTTGACACAACTGGCTGCATGACAGCTGGGGCGAAGTCGTGTAATCACCCTTTGCTTTAGGTATAGTAGTTCTATATCTAACCATACAATGGACACCCCAGTTCCTATCAGTCACTCCTATGGCAGGCCTTGACAATCCTGAAGGCAGAGTGCGTGGGCTCGTGTGAGCTAGGTTCAGGCCCGAGCCGAGCCCGGTTGCAGCTTGCGGAATCAAGACCCAATGGCTGTTCCATGATAACGCGTACCACATCGGTAACTTCGGTGTCGCGTTATCAAGACATGTCGAGTAAGGTGTCATACGAATCGGGGTGCTGCCCCCTCACCAACTCTGGCGATGAGGTTAGCATTCCGCCCTTCTAGAGGGACACGACATGTACGTAACTGTGAACCCCGGTTAAAGTTAACGAAAGCCTCAGCTCCACAAAATGGATGCTGCCACCACAGACACGAGTCTGACCTCCTGCTGCTGGGAGTCCTTCCAGCGAGGAGCGCTTGGACAAAGGGTTTCCTGTCGAGGGCGGTGTTCGCACCGTCCCAGACAGGGTTTGTGTATTCTGGGTAGGTAGGGCTTTTGCGAGAAGGTGACTGCGGAGTGGCACCCCGGTGCTCACTACGCATCTGCCGGTTAGAACCAGTTCCAGGGGCGACAGCCCTGGCCTGGGGAAAGTCCGGCAGGGGAGAGGGGTGTAACTACCCCCCTTCCTGGTCCCACCTTTAGGGCAGGACCTAGTCATGTACCCACCCCTTCCTTTAGGATAAAGGCCGGAGCGGGGACCCTTCCAAATTAGATCATCTTTGATTCAAGAACTACTTTCTACGAAAGGACATTCAAGACTCTTCTCAAGATTTCTCCCTTGTGACTAAGGAGTAGTCACCCTGCATCAGCGGGCACCACCTAAGAACTCTGCGGTTTGCTGTAAGTCCTTCCTCAAGGAATCCGACGGCCCAGCTCGACGAGAACCGGCTTCCCTGGCACCTCTGACCTCTACCCACGTCATCAGCTCAGCTGTGATCTGTGGGTGCGACGAGACCTCGAGGGACCGGCCATCATCAGAACCTGCACGCTCTTAAAACCAGCACGACCATCGAGGTAACTCTCTGGTGAGTGCTCTGGGGTCCGAGAAGCCCCGACCCTGAGCCGCTCCAGCACCGAAGTGCAGTCTCCCAGCATCTCCACGATCTGCGTGGGGCCCTTCTGCTCGCTGCTCAGCACGTTGTCTGGTCACTAGCCGCTGGCTTGTGCCCTTCTGTGACGACATCCGAGAATCATCACTGCTGGTCTGGTTGCTCCAGACTGGCCCTTGCTTCCATCTTTGCGAGAAGCACCCCGGACCCTCCTGGTCCACTCAAGACGCCATCTTAGGCCCACCACGTGGCCCTGAGATCTGCCAAGGCTTGTTGCCCCATCCTGGGCCCAGCGACGCCGACAGCATCATCCTTCGTGGGACAGCTCGCACCTCCACCGTGGTCGCCGACAACGCCTCCTGGTCCGTGAGACTGCAGAGCCTAGCGTCGCCCACTCACCTGGTCGAGGTGACGGCCAACCGGTGCCCTCCTGGTACCCTCTGACTACTGGCTAGTAGTACGAACTTGGTCCCCTCTGCTTTCAGGTTTTTCATCAATCTCCGATCCAGGCTTGGATCTCTACGAACTATTCAGCACTGGTCGCCGGCCAGCAACTCCTTTCTTCCGGCTCCTGGCTCGTCAGCGAAGACCCCGACGCCTGTAAGACTTGTGCAGCCGCAGCCCTCGTGGCTAGGTAACTCGGCATTTCGGTGCCTGCATAGCCTCCTTACTCTAGGGTCCCGAGTCCCTCGCTTCCGACTTGCCTTATCGGGTCCGCCCGAGACCTTAACCTTTCCGTGTCCTCGGACACTTGTTTTAATTGTGCACTTGAAGTATTTGCTAAAGAGATTTGGTTTGTGCTTAGTACCCTGTCCTCATAAAGAGTACAGGGCTGTTGTGATTCTTAATAAATATACTGTTTATTTTCATAACACTTGTGTGGTGTCCTTTCACTGGGTGTTCAAGGGGTACATGTGTGGTAAACAGCTGGCTTAACGCGCCCTCTCGAGTCTTTAGCCTTAGACTGCTCGTATCCACGCTACTAGGATAGCTGGTCTATAGGTTGACTTACAACCAAACACCATAAGGGTCGTTGGAACGATACATAGCGGTCGCTAGAATAGCGAACGTTGCATATGGGGCCAACCTCTCACATTGGTGAGCAGCGGTTGGGATTTGAGCTTGCTGTTGTTTTCCCACACGTATCCTAAGAATATCTTGTTGAAAGATCGCACAAGTACTGTTAGTACATATAACTAAAAGCTTAGAAAACTCTGAGTTCTACTGAACCAGCTGTTGTAGCTCCGCAAGGCTTAGCACACCTTGGCTACAACTCTTAGCAAGGGAACAGTAGGTAAACACATAGTGTAGGTAGGTGCATCACTTACACCACACTAGAAACAGTATGTCGGACAAAGGAGGAAACTCTGGGTCTCCCCTTGTGTCAGTTGACCCTCCACAGGTCATCCCTTCAGGATATACTGTGCTGAGCTTCAAGGAGTTAAGACAGCTGTGTCACTCCATGAAGATCAAGCAGGGGTCTAACCCCACAACGTCCTTTCTGATTGGTCTCTTGGAGACTTATGATGCCAGAAGGGCTGAGAAACTTCTTAGCTCTTCTAATCCAGAAGGAGACATGCCTCCCCTCGAGGGAACCCGAGACGATCCTGACCTCATCCACCTCGCAACTGAGAACGAAGATGGGGAGGAGGATGAGGATGAGGATCTCTCTGTGGATGAGGCAGATAAGGGACAGGTAGAAGTCGTCAGACTAACACGGTCCAACTTAAGCAAACATGATAGTGGTACTGGGGGACCCCCGGCGCTACTGTCAGGTCCGCTTAACATTGGGAATGGACGAGCCAGATCTCTGTCAAGAGGCTCTGGCAGATCCCTTCAAACCAATGGCTCTCACAACTCTTCTCAAAGAGGGATGACGTCCCCTCAGAGGAGAGTGTACGAAGCTAAGGAAAGGGCAGCTAATCTGAGGATCGAAAGGGAAGAACTTGCCCTGGCCAAAGAAAGGCTTGCCTTTGCTAGAGAGCAACAGTTAAGTGGGGCAGTCCCCACTGGTGGCAGCAATGTACCTAGTAATAGGGAAAAGAGTTTCGATACGAAACACCTTGGGAAGATAGTGCCCCCCTTTAAACAAGGGGACGACATCCACAAATGGATTACTGCTTTGGAGAGGGCCTGCACTGTGCATGGTGTTCCCCAGAGTCAGTGGGCAGCTATCTTGTGGCTCTCCTTTGAAGGAAAAGGAAGAGACAAGCTCCTCACCACAAGGGTGGAGGATGCTAACAATTACCAAATCTTGAAAAATACACTCGTTGAAGGGTTCGGCCTAACCACTGAGCAGTACAGGGTGCTGTTCAGGGATACCCAGAAAACGCAGGCTCAAGATTGGTCTGACTTTGTCGATTGTGCCACTAAGGCTTTTGAGGGCTGGTTGCTGGGCAGTAAGGTTACTGATTACAAAGGATTGTATAATTTGATGATGAGAGAACAAATTTTAAACAATTGTCAGAACCAGTTGTTGCATCAGCATCTTGTCGACTCGGATCTGACCTCTCCCCAAGAATTGGGAAAGAAGGCAGACAGATGGGTTCGTACGAGAGTTAAACAGAACCAGGGCCAGAATCAAGGTGGTCAGAAGAAAGCAGACCAGAAGGGTAAAGATTCTAAGGGGGAACAAAATGACCAGAAGTCTTCGACAGGTCCCCAACAACCCAAAGAGGGTGGGGGTCAGGCTCCCCAAAAGAAGAAAGAAGGCCAATCCAAAAGATGGTGCCAGTACTGTAAAAGTAAATCTCACTGGTTTAGTGAGTGCACCAAGAAAGGAGGAGGGCAGACTCCTGCCACTGCAGCCCCTAAGGCACCTGTGCCCCCTAGTACAGTCAGCAGTGGTAGTGCGCCTCCCAAGGGTTTAGTAGGGTTAACCCTGGGTTCTGAGGGGCGTGACAACTTAGTTGGCACACTCACTCAGGCTGTCCTTGTCAGTACAGGGGACGTGGACGTGTCCCCTGACGTAAGCCCCAATTCTTTGGGCAAATACCGACAGACGCCTTTCATAAATGGAAAGATGGCTCAGGCCTATAGGGACACTTGTGCCAGCGTCACCATGGTGACGCCTAACTTTGTGGACCCTGGACAGATCATGCCAGGTACAGAGTTCCTGGTGACCAATGCAAGCAATGTCACTACCAATCACAGTATGGCAATTGTAGCTTTCTCCTGGGGAGGGGTAACTGGCCAAAAGAAGGTTGTAGTTAGTCCAGACCTCCCAGTGGATTGTTTGTTGGGCAATGATTTGGAGTGATCACAATGGTCAGAAGTGGAGCACCGGACTCACATGGAAATGTTAGGTTTGCCAGCACATGTGTTCGCTGTGACTAGGTCACAGGTCAGGAAATGCCCCACTGAACAGGTGCTGGATCCTGGAACAACGGACCAGACACCTCCCAAGAAAAAGAGCGGTAGGGTTAAGGCTGCGCCTTCCCCCTTGCCCCAGGTCGTGGATCAAGTCTCAGAGGAGGCTGACCTACAGGAATTGAGGGAAACTGAGCCTAGGGAGTTCGAACTTGATCAAGTTGAATTATTGGGTTCAGGGGGACCCTCAAGGGAGGACCTGGGGAAGGACCAGTTAGACTGCCCTTCTCTTGAACCCCTCAGACAGCAGGCTGCTGCTGAGGCTGCTGGGAACGCCACAGGTACCCACAAGGTATACTGGGAAGATGGACTCCTGTACACTGAGTCAAGAGACCCCAAGCCTGGCATGACCAGGAGGCTGGTCGTACCCTTGTCTCAGCGTGGTTTCCTACTTACCTTGGCCCACGAGATTCCCTCAGCAGGTCACTTAGGCCAGACGAAAACGTGGGACAGGCTTGTCTCACACTTTCACTGGCCTCACATGAACGAAGATACCAAGGAGTTTTGCCGCTCCTGTGTCACTTGCCAAGCCAGTGGTAAGTCAGGTGGCACGACAAAGGCCCCCCTTTTACCAATGCCTGTGGTGGGGGTGCCCTTTGAACGGGTGGGGATCGACACCGTCGGTCCCATGGAACCACCTACAGCATCAGGGCACAAGTTTATACTGGTGGTAGTGGATCATGCCACCAGGTATCCTGAAGCTATTCCCCTTAGGACCACTACAGCACCTGTTGTGGCAAGAGCCCTAGTTGGAGTATTCTCCAGAGTGGGCTTCCCTAAGGAGGTCGTCTCCGACAGAGGTGCAAACTTTATGTCGAGCTACTTAACTGCTATGTGGAAGGAATGTGGTGTCAACTACAAGTTCACTACACCCTATCACCCACAATGCAATGGGCTTGTTGAGAGATTCAACAGGACCCTAAAAGGGATGATTCATGGACTACCGGAAAAGCTTCGGCGTAGATGGGACGTCCTGATCCCCTGCCTCTTGTTCGCCTACAGAGAAGTCCCACAGAAGGGGGTTGGCTACAGCCCTTTTGAACTTCTGTACGGGCATCCTGTAAGAGGACCCCTGTGTTTGGTGAAGGAAGGATGGGAGAGACCTCTCAAAAAGCCTGCAGCCAACATAGTGGACTATGTGCTTGGCCTCCGCTCGCGGATGGCTGAATACATGGAAAAGGCATCTGAAAACCTTAAGGCCAGCCAAGAACTCCAAAAAGCTTGGCATGACCAAAAGGCTGTCTTGACTGTTTACCAGCCCGGACAGAAGGTGTGGGTGTTGGAGCCAGTGGCCCCAGCAGCACTCAAGGACAAATGGTCCGGGCCCTACACCATCCTGGAGAAAAAGGGAGAGGTCACCTACCTGGTCGACCTGGGAACTCCCCGGAGCCCCCACAGGGTGCTTCATGTCAACAGGCTAAAAGCATATGTCGACAGGAAGGACATGAGCTTGCTCATGGCCCTAGATGAGGGACAGGAAGAGGAGAGTGACCCTCTCCCCGACCTGCTCACTCAGAATCCTGACGATGGCTCGGTAGATGGTGTTGTCTTTTGTGGCAGCCTCTCCGAACTTCAACAGAGCGACTGTAAACAGGTTCTTCAGTCGTTCAGACGTATGTTTTCTCTAACACCCAGTCAGACCGATTGGTGCACCCATGAGGTTGACACTGGTGACAGCTTGCCCGTCAAGAGTAAAATCTACAGGCAGCCTGATCACGTTAGAGACTGCATCAAGAGTGAAGTGCAGAAAATGTTGGAGCTGGGAGTCATTGAACCCTCGGATAGCCCTTGGGCTAGTCCCGTAGTTCTAGTGCCGAAACCTCACACCCAGGGTGGTAAGAGAGAGATGAGGTTTTGCGTAGACTACAGGGGTCTCAATGCAGTCACTAAGACTGACGCCCACCCAATACCAAGGGCAGACGAACTTATCGATAGATTGGCTTCGGCCAACTACTTAAGTACGTTTGACCTGACAGCTGGGTATTGGCAAATCAGGTTAGCTGAGGACGCCAAGCCTAAAACCGCATTTTCAACCCCTGGTGGGCATTATCAGTTCGTGGTGATGCCCTTTGGTCTGAAAAATGCACCTGCCACCTTCCAAAGGTTGGTGAATCAAGTCCTTACTGGGCTGGATGACTTCTGTGCGGCGTATCTTGACGATATTGCTGTCTTTAGCTCCACCTGGGAGGATCACCTGGTCCACCTGCGGAAGACGTTAGAGGCGCTGCAAGCAGCAGGTCTCACTATCAAGGCCACCAAGTGCCAGATAGGGCAGACACAGGTTGTATACCTGGGCCACCTTGTAGGTGGAGGCCAGGTTCAGCCACTGGAGAGCAAGATACAGTCAATCAGGGACTGGGCTCCTCCAACCACCCAGACTCAGGTTCGAGCTTTCTTGGGCCTGACTGGTTACTATAGGAAGTTTGTCAGGAACTATGGTTCAATTGTGACACCATTAAACGAACTGACAAGTAAGAAAATGCCAAAGAAGGTTCAGTGGACAGCGAGCTGTCAAAAAGCATTCGATGACCTAAAGCAGGCCATGTGCACGGCGCCTATCCTCAAGAGTCCGGACTACTCCAAACCATTCATTGTCCAAACGGATGCTTCTGAGTTGGGTGTGGGAGCTGTTCTTTCTCAACTGAATTTTGATGGTCAAGACCAGCCCATTGCTTTTATAAGCAGAAGGCTGACCCCTAGAGAAAAGAATTGGTCAGCTATCGAGAGGGAGGCCTTTGCTGTGGTTTGGGCCCTGAAGAAGCTGAGGCCATACTTGTTTGGCACTCACTTCAAGATTCAGACCGACCATAAGCCCCTCTTGTGGCTAAATCAGATGAAGGGTGAAAACCCCAAACTGCTTAGGTGGTCCATTTCCCTACAGGGGATGGACTTTACAGTGGAACATAGACCTGGTACTGATCATGGCAATGCCGATGGGCTCTCCAGATATTTCCACTTAGAACAAGAAGACTCACCTGGTCAAGGTTAGCTTATTGTTCCGACGTTTGGGGGGGGGGTCATGTAGGAGAGTAGGGTCTGCAATCCTATGATCACCCAGATTTTTTGCTTTTGTTTCACTGGTTTACGACTTTCTCTGGCTGTGGGCCTGCCAATCAGACCCACAGCCTGGCTGTTCTCTTTCTAAATTCCGAGATGTACCCTAGGTGCATTTACCAATTGGTACTGGGCCGCCTTATCAGACCCTGTAACTCAGGGCATAGGTGTACCCAGGGCCGCCAGGGGCTGCAGCATGTATTATGCCACCCCTGGCTGGCCTCCTAAATTTGACACAACTGGCTGCATGACAGCTGGGGCGAAGTCGTGTAATCACCCTTTGCTTTAGGTATAGTAGTTCTATATCTAACCATACAATGGACACCCGAGTTCCTATCAGTCACTCCTATGGCAGGCCTTGACAATCCTGAAGGCAGAGTGCGTGGGCTCGTGTGAGCTAGGTTCAGGCCCGAGCCGAGCCCGGTTGCAGCTTGCGGAATCAAGACCCAATGGCTGTTCCATGATAACGCGTACCACATCGGTAACTTCGGTGTCGCGTTATCAAGACATGTCGAGTAAGGTGTCATACGAATCGGGGTGCTGCCCCCTCACCAACTCTGGCGATGAGGTTAGCATTCCGCCCTTCTAGAGGGACACGACATGTACGTAACTGTGAACCCCGGTTAAAGTTAACGAAAGCCTCAGCTCCACAAAATGGATGCTGCCACCACAGACACGAGTCTGACCTCCTGCTGCTGGGAGTCCTTCCAGCGAGGAGCGCTTGGACAAAGGGTTTCCTGTCGAGGGCGGTGTTCGCACCGTCCCAGACAGGGTTTGTGTATTCTGGGTAGGTAGGGCTTTTGCGAGAAGGTGACTGCGGAGTGGCACCCCGGTGCTCACTACGCATCTGCCGGTTAGAACCAGTTCCAGGGGCGACAGCCCTGGCCTGGGGAAAGTCCGGCAGGGGAGAGGGGTGTAACTACCCCCCTTCCTGGTCCCACCTTTAGGGCAGGACCTAGTCATGTACCCACCCCTTCCTTTAGGATAAAGGCCGGAGCGGGGACCCTTCCAAATTAGATCATCTTTGATTCAAGAACTACTTTCTACGAAAGGACATTCAAGACTCTTCTCAAGATTTCTCCCTTGTGACTAAGGAGTAGTCACCCTGCATCAGCGGGCACCACCTAAGAACTCTGCGGTTTGCTGTAAGTCCTTCCTCAAGGAATCCGACGGCCCAGCTCGACGAGAACCGGCTTCCCTGGCACCTCTGACCTCTACCCACGTCATCAGCTCAGCTGTGATCTGTGGGTGCGACGAGACCTCGAGGGACCGGCCATCATCAGAACCTGCACGCTCTTAAAACCAGCACGACCATCGAGGTAACTCTCTGGTGAGTGCTCTGGGGTCCGAGAAGCCCCGACCCTGAGCCGCTCCAGCACCGAAGTGCAGTCTCCCAGCATCTCCACGATCTGCGTGGGGCCCTTCTGCTCGCTGCTCAGCACGTTGTCTGGTCACTAGCCGCTGGCTTGTGCCCTTCTGTGACGACATCCGAGAATCATCACTGCTGGTCTGGTTGCTCCAGACTGGCCCTTGCTTCCATCTTTGCGAGAAGCACCCCGGACCCTCCTGGTCCACTCAAGACGCCATCTTAGGCCCACCACGTGGCCCTGAGATCTGCCAAGGCTTGTTGCCCCATCCTGGGCCCAGCGACGCCGACAGCATCATCCTTCGTGGGACAGCTCGCACCTCCACCGTGGTCGCCGACAACGCCTCCTGGTCCGTGAGACTGCAGAGCCTAGCGTCGCCCACTCACCTGGTCGAGGTGACGGCCAACCGGTGCCCTCCTGGTACCCTCTGACTACTGGCTAGTAGTACGAACTTGGTCCCCTCTGCTTTCAGGTTTTTCATCAATCTCCGATCCAGGCTTGGATCTCTACGAACTATTCAGCACTGGTCGCCGGCCAGCAACTCCTTTCTTCCGGCTCCTGGCTCGTCAGCGAAGACCCCGACGCCTGTAAGACTTGTGCAGCCGCAGCCCTCGTGGCTAGGTAACTCGGCATTTCGGTGCCTGCATAGCCTCCTTACTCTAGGGTCCCGAGTCCCTCGCTTCCGACTTGCCTTATCGGGTCCGCCCGAGACCTTAACCTTTCCGTGTCCTCGGACACTTGTTTTAATTGTGCACTTGAAGTATTTGCTAAAGAGATTTGGTTTGTGCTTAGTACCCTGTCCTCATAAAGAGTACAGGGCTGTTGTGATTCTTAATAAATATACTGTTTATTTTCATAACACTTGTGTGGTGTCCTTTCACTGGGTGTTCAAGGGGTACATGTGTGGTAAACAGCTGGCTTAACGCGCCCTCTCGAGTCTTTAGCCTTAGACTGCTCGTATCCACGCTACTAGGATAGCTGGTCTATAGGTTGACTTACAACCAAACACCATAAGGGTCGTTGGAACGATACATAGCGGTCGCTAGAATAGCGAACGTTGCATATCGGGCCAACCTCTCACACACACTTCCTCTGAAAGATTTGTGCTCGTTGAAGGACATGAATTTGGTCTTGGCAGTATTTATTTCCAAACCGCGCAGGAGGCAAAAGGCTCCGAACCGCTGGAGACCGCTGGGTGTTTTAGAAATTAGCAGGGTATCGTCCACAAACATGAGGATTGGCATACGACCGGCCAGCACCGGGGCATCCGTGGGGGTCAAGGAAAGGAAGTTCGCCACCCCGTTGACAAAGAGCGAAAATAGGGTAGACGCCAAAACGCATCCCTGGTGCACTCCCCGCTCAACGGGAAAGGTTTCCGTCACCTCTCCCTGCATCCCCCACCAAACCCGGGCAAAGTTATCCTCATGCAAGCGGACCACCAGTGTCAGCAGCTCCGGGCCATCCCCAACTCCTCCAAGACACGCCATAGTTTGCTAACGCGGAACAAGATCAAAAGCTGCCCTCAAGTCAACGAACACAGCGTACAGAGCCCCTTTTCCCAGCACCACTGTCCGCCAATAGAGGGTAATTAAACAAAATACTTGATCTATTGTGCTTGTTTGAGGGCGGAAACAGGCCTGCTGAGGGCTCAAGTTATTATTTCCGTCCATCCAGGTTTGGATCTTACCCAAAACCAGTCTTCCCATAATCTTCTGGATTGAGTCGATAAGGCTAATGGGTCTATAGTTGCCTGCAACAGACGTGTCCCCTTTTTTATGCACCGGAATGATTTCTGCCCCTTCCAAGAATGAGGGATATCAGCCCCTTGGGCAATGGCATTTGCCAAGTAGACGATATAAAATCGCCAAGTTTGCTTGTAATTTAGAAAAACATCAGCTGGGATGCAATCGATACTCGGTGCTCTTCCCTCAATTAATGTCTCTAGAGCCCTGTCAACATCTTCTATGGTAAAGGCATCTCCTTCATAATGTGTGCAGGAATAAGTTCCTCTGTGCTCAGCGGTATCAGGGCAGGCATACTGTGGCTTGAAATACTCAACCCACTGATGCTGGGCAACATTATTCTGTGAGCGGTCTGGACACCCACCCCTATCCCATTTGTATGTGTCCCAGAATAATTTTGGGTTCTTAGCCAAACAAGCTTCTTTTAATTTCTGCCACTTGCTCTCCTCCCAGATCTTTTTCGCCTCTGCATGTACTTTCCTGTATCTGATCCGGGCTACTTTTACCTCACTTGGGTTCTTCATTTTTAATGCTAAACCCAGCTTGGTCCTTGCTTGTCTACAAGCCACATTATACCACCCTTTGGGTTTCTTATATGATTTACTTCTCCCTGAGCCTAACTTACAAAAGTGGGTTTTTAAATGGGCGAAGAGTTTAGTGTGGGCAGTGATCATAAGGAGATGGAAGGCCTTACTAGTAACACTGGTCCTTACTTGCTTCATTTTGTATGGTGGTCAGAGTATCTGGCTGTTCCATGACTTTGCTCCACTTAAGGTGGCGCATGTCATTAGTTAAGGCGAGGTCTGGCGCTGATCTACCCTGGGTTACTGCTACAGCACCAACTATATACAACTTAAATAGTGAAGCAAGGGGATTATGGTCCCTCTCAATGCGCCCCAACACCTCCATATCTACAAGGCAATGCCATAATTTTAGGTGAACAAGCAGATAATCTATGCAGCTAGAACTAAGGCCATTTTCGTATGTTCTATTCCCCTTTCTATCAGATGGCGTACGGCCGTTGGCAGCCCTCAGCTGTTTTGCCATGGTTAGCCCTTTCAATTGGATCGCTGTCTCAGTCCATTTTCTTATGGGGGACATTTCAAGTTGTGGAATACCCCATCTTGTGTCTTCCTCCTCCGTTAGACATTGATCATCATGCCCCAACAGCTCGAAGGTAGTATTAAAATCTCCCTCTACAAGTGGCGGTGTATTTCTGGGCAAATCCTTGATCAAATCAACGAGGGCAGATAATACTTCTGACCTTTTTCCTCCCGGAAGTGCTCTCCTGTAAATGTTAAAGATTGTAATATTTTCCCTGGCGGGGAAGGTAACTTTTACAGCTAGGATGTCTTCATTTACAATGGGAAGCTGATGAATATTACAGCTTAATGTCTGCCTGGCCCAAATCACTCAACCCCCAATTGTGCAACCCTTATCTTTCTAGACTGCAGGGACATAATAATTAAGATAACCCAGCATAAAAACAGGATCCACCGACCAAGTCTCTTGAAAGAGACAAATATCAAATTTTTCAATAAAATTAACCCAGTCTGGCGAGACCAGTTTTGAGCCCAGGCCCGCTAGGTTCCAGGATACCAGTGAGGTTGGACAATTTACATCAAGATGTCTTCCACCCTTTTCCAGCCAACTAATAAAAGGAGGGCGTCCGAGCTCCGTATTCGGCTCAGCTAACAATTGGGATGTCTCACTAAATGGTTGATTTAGTATTACCTTTTGCCCCGTCTGGGTCGTACTTAAGCTCTCGACCATTAGGTCGATTTCATTGGGCTTAGTACCCTCAACCCCACCCTGAAGACAAGTTTTAACAACAGGAGTAGATGGACACTTTTCAGGTTTATCCTCCTTGGAAACCACTGCATTTCCGTAAGGTAGTCAATCACAGTCTTCTAGCCCAGACAACATGTCGTACCTATTAAACAACCTTAAACCCCCAGTGTTACTCCAGGTCTGTGGCCCCCTATCTACCAACTCACTTAAGGGGGCAGGGTATACTGGTGGAAAAAAATAGGTCAGGGGTAGAGACTGGATTGAAGTCACCGGACCTACCTGGGCCCACCTACAAATGTAATCAACAGCTCTGAAGTCCTTAAAATTAATAATTATACAGTCTCCCTCTATTGACTTTTTCCTTAACCCCACCCAATCTACCCGTCTTGCAAACAGAATTTCTGCGGATACCTGGGTAGGGAGAGGCCGGTTGGAACTAAGCCAATGGATACATTTATTTTTTAAGTCCATGTACGTCTCCCTTTTATCCTGGCCCAAAGAGGGAACCCCCGCTAGGAACACAACATATGGGGTAGATTCAGGGGGGAGATCAAGACAAGGAAAGGTTTTTACAGGTTGAACTCGAGAGGAATTATTCATTAATGCCTGTCGAGTCACAGGTCTACTATCTTCCACTATCCGTGGCCTATCACCCCGCGAAGTTTGGGTGGGGACTACTAAATTATCAAGGTTGGGTGACTGGGAGGAATGTATGGGCCCCGCAGGAGCAGGGATATTGGGTGAATTGATCGCGTTCTGTGTGACTATTGGGTCAGCGACCACATTGATGTGCCTACTCATGTTTGGCTGTACACATGTCTCCCCCTTGGCCTGATTTCCACTTTGTGCCTGAGCCAATGCGAACGATAATTCCAGGCACACAAGCCTGCTCTCAATAGAATCCAATCCATCGTAAATTGGGAGGCAGGTCCTTTTAAAAATGAAATCCAGATTAGTCCAAAAGTCTGATCCTATCTCAGCTAGTAGAACATCTCCAGGGCTTGAAGACAACGTGATTGCATCATTAACGTAGAACTTGCCGTAGGGTGAGACCCCCCCCTGTTTGAAACTATAGGCAGAGCGGGTCTTAACGCTAGATAGCGTTATTCTGGGGTGCGTATTAGGGTTGATGGTGTCCTTAGTACCCTGAGAGACAACATCACTATCCACTGGGCTTGTCAAACGTCCAGCGGGTTGCAAGAACTGGGGCCCTTCGCATTCCCCTGAACTACCTTGCAAGATAATGTTAGTGGGTTGTTGGGGGATAGGTGACCGAGCTTTGGCCAGGCTTCCCATGGAGGATCTTTTATCAAGTGCAATGTCCAACAATAATCTCTTTTCTGTCAGCTCAATTTCATGAGCTGAAACAGAAGTTGCTCTCGTGAGGAATTGGTCCAAGGTGCCTATTACAGATCCTCCAGCTATGGATTTCCTGGCATTTCCTACCCTGGTGGTGACATGATATTGAAACTGATAATGCCAATACCACCATAGACTGTCCTGCAGCTTGGAGATTAGTAAGAATGAAATATAAACATACACTGACCTTAATATAGGTGTACGGGGTGGGCCCATCCCGTTCTCGTCCGTGCTCAAACGGGCTCAAACCGGCCCGCCCTTGGCCCGGCGGGCGTTCCGCGAAGTGGATATGAGGGTCAGTCTTATAGGAACAGTGGGAGTGGAAAATTGAGCCTCAGGAGTCAGAGGCGCAGGGCTGCTGGGACACGTAGTCCTCGCGGGGTCTTCAGGCGGTAAAGATTTGGCAGTCTCCCTCGTTGTCCTCAATGGAAGCAGGGCTGACTGGAAAGAAGCAGAGTGGCAGCAGCAACCCACAGTGGAATCCTCTCGACGATGCAGCACCCACGAAGCGGGTGCAGCGAGAGGTTAAGACCCTGCGATGCTAATGAGCCTCAAGTGTCAGAGGCGCAGGGCTGCTGGGACTCGTAGCCCTCGCGGGGGTCTTGCAGGCGGTAAAGATTAGGCAGTCTCCCTCGATATCCTCAATGGAAGCAGGGCTGACTGGAAAGAAGCAGAGCGGCAGCAGCAACCCACAGTGGAATCCTCTTGGCGATGCAGCACTTTATTCACTTTGATTACCAGGACAGGTAAAGGCAATTTTGACATGCATTTTTGTACCCTTTTCGGACTTTTTATCAAGATCCAATCATTGACACACGTCCTTGTTCTTAAAACCTTTCTCTGCGTCAGCATATTACTTCAGCAGGTTTTGTTTCAGCAACACATGAATTCACTTCAGACCCAGTTACCTCCAATTCACCGTTCCACCTTAACCAATCCGGAACCAGATTTGCATGTATTTTTGTACCTCTGATTAGCGTAAAAAAGCCACACCTGTGGTGGATTGTGGTGTGTTATTATAACTCCATATTGTTCGATTTCACAAAATCCTGAACATCCAAATTATGCCAATCAGGTATACACCAATATCATCATGTTTAAGGAAGAAGCACATGCACTTTAGCACTGGTTAGATATGGTAAGTACTCAGAGTCCTAAGGCCAACACAAAGACTCAGCAAAAACCGGAAGTAAATGGAAACAAATCTGAGGTAAGACCACCTAAAGGATGTAAGGTCTAACAAACCGTATGCTTAATACACAAAAGAGAACCAGTAAGGGAACCAGCGAAAGCAGAAAATCCTTCTTACCTTTGCCCACAAGTCTCGCGATTTGTATCTTCTGTATCTGATCCACCTCCTTCGACGCACACAGGAGTTCCATTTCTTATCTTTTGTGTAGGTTCCTGGAAAATCTATTGCATATGTCCATCCCTGAAAGCATAATAGATTTTTTTTTAAACTGCTGGCGCACAGAAACACATGTTCAGTGAGACCAATCAATCATTATTTAACTAAAATAATATTTGAGTAAGAAGGACTTGGATTATACTTGATAGATATTTCTATGGGAGTTCAAATTTAGATTGTTTCCACAGGCTTATCTGCAGTACTTAGAGCAGCCCATGGAGAAATTACATATCGTAGACATGGAGGCCTATCTGTTTTTAAAACCTAGGACAAACTTTATGTTTAGGACCGCCCCAGTCACTCTGTTGTAGGAGACCTGAACTAACCTAAGAATAGCTTCTACTCATCAATTTAATTAATCCTAGACATTTCATAAGTTGATGTGCACAGTTAAACGTTCACATTCTAAATCTGCTCTGTTAAAAATACATACTTTTACACCAGGCTTCTCCAACGAGTAGTTAGTGAGCTACGAGCTGGAGAAGTGTGGCTCAATGGTTAGAGCGGCAGACCCTGATGCAGAGGTCTAGCCCGAGACCAGGGTTCAATTCCCCGCCTCGGCGGGTCGTGGGCTCAAAGTTCCACGGACCTGATAATTCTCGCCTCGGTGCCTATTCCAATCATGGAGTCCCACTCTGCAACTCTGGGCAATAGCTTGCTTATTCACCGCAACGGCCCCACAACGCTAAGGATGCCTGGCCTCCACCTTGGGGGTGCCCAGGAGTGGACGCCTCACAGGGAAAGCCAGGATGGGTTCCACAGCGGCATTCATACAAGCGCCTTGAGACCCTTGTGGGTGAGTAGTGCGCTATATAAGTATCAATTTACTCTTTACTATTTACTTTACGGTAACTATCCAGCTACCTGTAAGTGGCTCTCCTGTGTGCAGCCAACCCCACTAAATTAGAAGCTATTGCTTGCCTGAAATAATTTACGTATACTAAAATTGTGATGAAAATATGTTCATGTTCTAAACAAATTAGTTGATATTAAGAAAAATGGTTGTATTTCGAAAATATATTTAAAGCTGATATTTGAGTGATAGATCATGTGGCATTGGGGAGACTTTTTACAAATGTTATCACCTTGGTAACAGAGGCTTTGCAACTATGGCTGTTATCTATTACCCATGTAAAGGCATTTCATATAGACAAAGTCTTTTTTACAGCACTGTTGGCAACCATGCCTGATGCAATGAGGTGATCACTGCTATTAACTGGTAGTAAAATAGCATACAGTGACCACTATTACAATGCTAATAATATTAGTAGCTCTGGATGAGTTTCACTGAACATAAGTACCTCTCATTACAGATAAGGTTGGGGGCCCCGGTTTTATACAGTTTCAGAAAAATCATTAATATGAGCCCCGGATTGTATGCTTTTTTAAAACACCCTTTTTTCATGTCACAAGATCTTTAAGTCTGTGCAAAATTGTATTTACAATCACAAAATTTTGAATTAGACTATTTCACATCACTTTTTGCTCAAGCTAGACTGTTTAGAGCAAAGAATGTCTTGCCAAGAGATATTTTGGATCATAACCATCTCCCTGTGGCAGTCATTTGAGGCATGCCCTTGCATGAAAAGGTAATGAGAGATACCAGCAAATTACATTTTGACCTATTTGAGTAATTTAACATGTTTTGCAAAATGTAATAGGAAACAATTACACAATTTCACACACCTATAGTCTAACTGTAAAGTTTTTAAAGGATTTCAGTGCTTAAATAAAATGTATTGCTTATTAACGTGGAATACACAGCATGAAGCACCAGCATTAAAATATAGTTCTACAGAAAAATAAATTCACACTGTTAAGTCAGAACACTGCTCCACAAACCTACTCCACACAGTACGAGATATGGTACTGTAGAATCACGGATCTGAAATTTGTTGGCAAAATCCAAAGCTTCCTGTAAAACAAATGTGCATTTTGTTTTCTGCAACTAATGGTGAGAACATGGACCAATCCTGATTACATAAGTTCTCAAGGTGTTCAGGACACTGTATTTTGTAACACTGTCCCATGCTTTATGTTCAAACTACCCCAGGGCACACATGCCCACGTAATCATATCCTAGGTTGAGGATCACTATAAAACACAGTTTGAGGTGCTATAATTCCTTACATAATTAGTGATGCTGAACAACACAGTAAGTCTTTGAGACCCTTACCATTACTACACAAACAAGCATTGGCATAGCCAATAGGTCTCGCTATTGGGACTTTCTAAGTATGTAGTTATGCAGCACAATAGCCTTGGTGCAACCACATCAACTGTTGCGTGGCTAAACACTTATAAGGTCCCAAAGGCGAGATCTATTGGCCATGCCAATGCTTGGTGTGGTTGTGTGCGTGGTTGTGTGTGTGGTTGTGTGCGTGGGGTTGTGTGTGTGGTTGTATGTGTGGTTGTATGTGTGGTTGTGTGTGGGTGTGGTTGTGGTTGTGGTTGTGTGTGTGTGTGTGGTCGTGTGTGTGGTTGTGTGTGTGTGGTTGTATGTGTAGGTGTATGTGTGGTTATATGTGTGGTTGTATATGTGTGTGTGGTTGTGTGTGTGGTTGTGTGTGTGTGGTTGTATGTGTGGTTGTGTGTGTGTGGTTGTGTGTGTGTGTGGTTGTGTGTGGTTGTGTGCGTAGTTGTGGTTGTGTGTGTGGTTGTTTGTTGTGCGTGTGGTTTTGTGTGTTTGTGTGTGTGGTTGTGTGTGTGGTAGTGTGTGTGGTTGTGTTTGTGTGTGGTGTGTGTGGTTGTGTTTGTGTGGTTGTGGTTGTGTGTGTGGGTGTGGTTGTAGGTGCGGTTGTGGGTGTGAGTGTGGATGTGTGGGTGGGGGTGTGGTTGTGTGTGTGGTTGTGTGTGTGGCTTTGTGTGTGGTTGTGTGTGTGGCTGTGTGTGTTGTGGTTGTGTGTGTGTGGTTGTGTGTGTGGTTGTGTGTGTGGTTGTATGTGTGGTTGTGATTGTGTGTGTGTTGTGTGTGGTTGTGTGTGGTTGTGTGTGGTTGTGTGTGTGTGTGGTTGGGGGTGTGGTTGTGTGTGTGGTTGTGTGTTTGGTTATGTGTGTGTAGGTGTGTGTGTGGTTGTGGGTCGTTGTATGTGTGGTTGTGGTTGTGTGTGTGGTTGTGTGTGTGTGTGGTTGTGTGTGTGGTTGTGTGGTTGAGTGTGTGGTTGTATGAGTGGTTGTGTGTGTTGTGTTAGTGGTTTTGTGTGTGGTTGTACTTGTGGTTGTTTGTGTGTGGTTGTGTGTGGTTGTGTGTGCGTGGTTGTGGGGTTGTGTGTGTGTGTGGTTGTGTGAGTGGCTGTGTGTGTGGTTGTGTGTGTGTGGTTGTGTGTGGTTGTGTGGTAGGGTGTGGTTGTGTGTATGTGTGAGTGTGGTTGTGTGTGTGTGTGGGTGTGTGTGTGGTTGTGTGTGAGAGGTTGGTTGGGTGATTGGGTGTGGTTGTGTGTGTGTGGTTGCGGTTGTGTGTGTGGTTGTGTGTGAGTGTATGGTTGTGTGTGTGGTTGTGTTTGTGTGCGGTTGCGTGTGTGGTTGTGTGTTTGGTGTTTGTTTATGTGTGTGGTTGTGTGTGTGGTTGTGTGTGTGTGGTTGTGTTTGGGTGTGTGTGGTTGTGGGTGTGGTTGTGTGTGTGGTTGTGTATGTGGTTATGTGTGTGGTTATGTGTGTGGTTGTGTGTGTGTGTGGTTGTGTGTGTGTGTGGTTGCGTGTGTTTGTGTGTGTGGTTGTTTGTGGTTGCGTGTGTGGTTATGTGTGTGTGGTTGTGTTTGTGGTTGTGTGTGTTGTTGGGTGGTTGTGTGTGTATGTAGTTGTGCGTGTGGTTGTGGTTGTGTATGTGGTTGTGTGTATGTGGTTGTGTGTGGTGTTGTGTGTGGGGTTGTGTGTGGGGTTGTGTGTTGGGTTGTGTGTGGGGTTGTGTATGGGGTTGTGTGTGGGGTTGTGTATGGGGTTGTGTGTGGGGTTGTGTGTGTGGTTGTGTGTGTGATTGTGTGTGGGTGGTTGTGTGTGAGGCTGTGGGTGCGGTTGTGTGTGTGTGTGGTTGTGTGTGTGTGTGTGGTTGTGTGTGTGTGGTTGTGTGTGTGTGGGTGTGTGGTTGTGTGTGAGTGTTTGGTTGTGTGTGGTTGTGTGTGTGGTTGTGTTTGTGTGTGTGACTGTAATACTAAAAAATCTGAAAATAAAGGAACACAAACATCGAGTGTGTGGAAATAAAAAGCACGTTGTAAGTCAAACGGGCAGCAGCAAAGCATTAACACAACAACATGTTCTTTGATGTTTGATGTTTTTAATGTTCTTTGAATGAGAACATCAAAGGGGCGCCGCGAAAGTGAT
This sequence comes from Lissotriton vulgaris, assembly GCF_964263255.1. Classification (NCBI taxonomy): domain Eukaryota; kingdom Metazoa; phylum Chordata; class Amphibia; order Caudata; family Salamandridae; genus Lissotriton; species Lissotriton vulgaris. The sequence goes on along the minus strand of NC_141698.1, from coordinate 152,561,794 downwards.
CACGGGCAAAAGTGAAAGAGATCGTGTGCGCTTAATTACCATGACAAGGTTTGCCATATGGCACCTCTGCTCCTAACCGCGCGCCCGCGCACATGCACTGCAAGCTGTAGCCGGCTGTAGCATTTTTCTAAGCCTTTCTTACTTAAGGTCTGGCCAGACCAGCGCAAGCGCTGGGTCAGACGATGGGACTACTGTTAGTCTCATAACAAACAGGAGCTTTGCTTGCTAACCTTGATCTGGAAAGGGGTCCCAGGACATAATATTGTCTAGTTTTGCCTTAGTTGTTTGAAATAGGAAGATTAAATTGACTGCCATAGGCTCCTTTTTCGACTGCAAGCCGAGGACTCTCGTCCCAATCACAGTTTCATAAGCACAGTTAAAGGCAGGAGTCATACTCATTAATAAGGCCACATAGTAATCTTTTAATTTCAAATGACAGCAATAGGAACTTATTCTACAATTCCTCTTGCAGGTAACAATGTATGCTTTAAATAATATTGTCATAAAGCATACCATACAGAATCAAAAACTCAATGTAAGAACCCCTGTGGAGTCTTGCTTGCAGGTAAAGCACTCTTAACCAAACTCAGCATATCATTCTACAAACAACTTCCATGGAGTATTCCGGGTTCCCCACAGATATACACAGAACACAGACTTAACACCAACAATGACTATGTGTCCTTTAAGAGCACTGGTTCTCCACTCCACGTGTAGTTCATGGAGTGGATTTGGCCTCTGACACCTGAATGAGCAGTAGACCATGAATTTCTCCATATGTGCTTAAAATACAGTAAAATAACAATTAATGGACTCATCAGCTGATAAGTCGCGGAACTGCAGAAAAAATTAAATAAACTTTAAGCCAAGTAACGTTTCTAGAACAATATCTGAGATTTTTTAGAAACATTCATTGCAATGTAAATCTCCCATAGAAAACAAATGAGTATCCCCACCCCCAAAAAACACATATGAAACCTACATTAGCATCATCGCTCCTAACAATAAACATAGAAATACCTTCATGTCACATTTTCACTTTTGAATACAGAAAACAGACAACTCCATTTGGCTTAGCCAGTGGCATACCTTGAAGTTAAAACCAACTGAAAAACCTTCAGAAAAATGTTCAGTATTGTATCATGTTAGCTAAAGAAATAAAGATCATTACCCAGATAATTCTTATAAAATCAGCTTTCAATATCGTATGAATCTTGAGGTACATATAAAAGAGAATAACGTCATCTTACTGAACAATAAACTAATATAGAAAGAGGACAGTTTCATTCACCTAGCCACTTTTGTACTGTCGCGCATACCCTAGACCAAATATGGACATCTAAGTTGAAGATTTCCAATCCACTGATCTCTCCCTGTATTTGGTCAGATCATCATCTTATAACGTTCTTCCTTATTGATGTTCTCCCTCCCAAACCCCAAAATTTAAAAAATGTAATGTCAAGAAACTGGAGACGTATGAACACTGATCAATTCAGTACACTGTTAACTGACATGGCCCCCTCTGCACAGGAGGCGTTTCAGACCCAGGCAGAGAGCATTAAGACATGGCCTGAGCTGGTTAGTGACTGTGTCGCTCCCCTCAAGAAAATTAAGATTCTGAGACCTCATGATGCCTAAAGATGGTTTTCTGATGACCTAAAAAACAAGAAACTCGCTCTAAGACAGGCCAAACGCAGTTTGAGACGTCACTATCGTTCTGATAAGAGGGCTATATATTTAACCCCCTTGAAAGAATACATAAAGGAGATTCTTCGTACCAAGGAAGATTACTTCTCTAACAAAATTCTTCCTTTGTCTAATAAACCCAGAGAAATTCTCTCCATAGTGAATGAGCTTTCTAAACCAGACAGGATCATGTTGAAGTCAGACCCTACACAGTCCTTCTGCGACTCCCTCAATTCTTTCATTCTTGAGAAAATTGTCTCTATCACAGCTAGTATTGCCTCCTCTACTCTTCCTATATCCGACCCGAATACTTGTCAGAATGTATCTCGGATGGCTCAAATTCCCTTGATCTCAAAGGAGACCTTTCTCGATCTACTTAAAAAGGTTGACTCTGGTTCCCCTACTGATTGTTGCCCTCATATACTTTGAGGAGCTTTTTCTATCTGTCATGATCCCCCTCTCTCATTCCTCAACAACTCACTTAAACATGGCATTCTCCCTGACATATTCAAGAGTGCGGAAATCGTCCCTATCCTGAAGAAACGGGGTGCGGATCCATCAGTACTGACCAATTATCGCCCCATTTCCCTGCTGCCCTATTTGTGTAAAGTTTTAGCGGCTTATGTGGCAAATTACTTCAGTTCATTTGATGAACACTACCAGATCTTGGACTCCCATCAGGCAGGTTTTAGACCTGTCCATTGTACGGAATCTGTCATTCTTACAGTCTTGGATGAATTAAGAAGAGGAGCTGATAGTGGCATCCCCCAGTCCCTGGTTCTCCTGGATTTGTCAGCAGCATTTGACACGGTCGATCATAACATTCTGATTGACCGTGTCAGAAATGCCGGAATCCAGAGTCTGGCATTGAGATGGCTTTCCTCCTTCCTTAGCAACCGCTTTCAAGCAGTAAGGCTTGCTAATTTCTCGCCCAACAAGAGGGAACGGACTTGTGGGGTTCCCTAGGGTTCCTTTCTTTCTCCACTTCTTTTTAATTTGTATCTTCTCCCTTTAGTTCGATCTTTGAGAGAAAGAAGGATTGGGACGTTCAACTATGCTGATGTTCTCCAATTGGCGTTTGACATCAACTCATCAGCATCCTCAGTCTTCCACTTTCAAACTACTATGATCTTTATAAGTGACTGGATGAACAATAACCAACTTGAGTTGAACCCTGACAAAACTGAGCTGATTCTCACAGGTGTTTAAAACAAACGTGGGGGGACCCAATATACCCTTGGAGGCTTGGGCAAACGCAATATTATCTAGTGAAGTTGCCTACAAGGGATTTTGTTCCTATTTTCAAAAGTTCAAAGATTCAATATCAATAAATTCTTTGAAACTTTGTGTAATAATCACAGGTACTGGGCACTGGATGCATAAATGATTAAATCAAGAAACAACAAACACAGGGATACCTTTAGAAAAATGTATTATCTTTGTATTTTAAAAAAATTAGTAGGGTACATTCAACACGAAGGTTGAAAACAAATGCATACAAATGAAAAAGGTACAACTTAATTTATCCTCAATTTCAAAAGTAAAAATCCTCTCCTTGCAAGATCATAGAAATGACCAGTATTTTCACAAAATAACCTAGTCACTTGATGTATATTAATACACGAGGAGTTGGATAATGCGGTCGACGTTTTGGTCTTCTGTCGTGTCAATCCTTTAGACCATCTTCAGGACAATAGAATCTGCATTATTTTAAAAACAATGACCCTTCAGGTGACTAATTGTTTTTTTTGGACCTGGGCAGTGTTGTAAAGACAGTTAAGTTGTTCAGACCTTTGACAGTGTTGTAAGGACTCCAACAATGTGGTTTTCCTGATCACAGTCTGATGTCTTTAATTCAAAAACACCGAGGTTGGGATCTTCGCACGATATTTTTTGAACCTGGTATCCCTCAGTTATCCAAACATACGGTGATCTAGAGTCTGTTTTGACAATTCAGCAGCGGCGTCATGGACAACAATCCTCTCAGCGGGAGTCCATCAAGTGACTAGGTTATTTAGTGAAAATACTGGTCATTTCTATGATCTTGCTAGGAGAGGATTTTTACTTATGAAATTGAGGATAAATTAAGTTGTACCTTTTTCATTTGTATGTATTTGTTTTCAACCTTAGTGCTGCATGTACTCTACTAATTTTTTAAAAATAAAAAGATAATACATTTGTCTAAAGATATCCCTGTGTTTGTTGTTTCTTGATTTAATCATGTATGCATCCAGTGCCCAATACCTGTGACTCTCACAGGTGGCACTGCCAATGCTTGGCATTCCAAATTCTGGCCATCCTCTTTGGGCAACTCTCCGGTGCCTGCAGGCTCTGCCAAAAGCTTAGGCATTGTGATTTCTAACAACCTGTCAATGAATGCCCAAATTGGTTCAGTGGTTTCCGCAAGTTTCTTCCAACTGCGGAGAATAAGGAAGATTAGTAGATTTCTGTCTAGGGAAGCTTTGACCTTGGTTATTTTAGCCTTGGTTATCTCCCGACTGGATTATGCTAACTCTTTGTATTGTGGCATCCCTGCCTATCAACTGAGACGTTTTCAGCTGGTCCAGAACCAAGCTGCCGTACTCATCTTTCACTAACCAAAGTGGCAGCATGTGACATCTATTATGAAAAATCTACACTGGCTCCCCATGGCCAAGAGGTGTGCTTTCAAGCTGGGATGTACTATCTTTAAAGCCCTTCATGGCAATAGCCCAGCTTTCATCTCTTCTAGCAGTCAACAATATATTCCCTCCCGGGATCTGCGCTCCTCTCACTTAAACCTGCTATTCACTCTGTCTTTTAAACGTAAGAAGCATGGAGGCTCAAGATTTGCTGTTTTAGCCCCACAATTTTGGAACTCTCTCCCCGTGGAGATGAGATTGGTTACGTCCTACGAACAGTTCAGAAAACTGCTTAAGACTCAACTGTTTGCCCAATCATATGACATTTAACTTCAGTTTCCTGTTATCACCTTTCTGCCTCCTTAGCGCCATGAAACCGCTAGGTGTACGCGCGCTTTATAAAAGCTTTTAACATAACATATCATTAACATAACATAGGCCGCTTTGTTGAAATGTTACATATGGTAAAAGAATGGAAGATTTCAAGGTTCAAACTTTTGTACACACATCCCAAATTAACACTGGATCAATAACAACTACAATGTATATTTAAGAGATAGAACCAGCATGACTTATGGCAAACCTCTTTGTAACACTAGGATCTCCCTAACAACCTTTCTAGACTCTTCCCTCCTCTATCCACCTTAACCTCATCAACATCAGCCTAATTGTTGAAGAAAATATGTTTTACAATCAAATGGCAAAAGATTGTGACTCTGGCAATTGATAAAATAAACCGGAAGCAACTATAAGGGGTCTTCTAATCAACTTTAAATCACACTGTTCCATCCAATCAATTCAATAAGGGCAGAAGAAGCACAATTACATTTGAACATTGTCATTCAAAGATGAAAATGTGTTTCTAAATCACCACGCCCATCACTAGATTTTACCTATTCGACCACCACCAAGGAAAGACGGTCTTTAGTGTCATAAGTTTCTTTTGAAGTGAGAAACAAGATCACTGTATTAGAAAGTCCACATTTTAGAATATTGTCCATCTAAACATATTTTAAGCAGCAATGCTGGAATAAACACCACTGACCTAAAAAAAATTGTAGGCTGCAGTGAAAGTGAAATTCAACTGCCAAGAATATGGGAGTATCATCGTTGAAGAACATAAATACCTGGCCTAGTTCAGCGGAACTCATAACCAGTTGGCACAATAAGCAAACTGCTGACATATTTGAGAATTGTAACTGTTCCAATTTATGAAACAGGTTTCTAGGTAGCAAAGGCACATTCATAATGTCTCCTGAGACCTAATCTTAAAATTGGAGCCATGGGCGGAGACTTGTCAGCTGCCTAGTTCAATTCACTGGTTAATAGGGGTTTCAAAGTTCACCAACTATAATTGAACACTTAATTTGATGTTTCAATAGCAAGTGGAGAAAGTTGTGAAGAGATACAAAAGTTAATAACAATTCTGGGGAGCAGGAGTCTAAATAATATTCACTGTCACTCAACCACTGAACTTTCTCCAGGGGCTATTAACAAGTGTGCATGATTATAATGGTAGCTTTAGCGTAGAGGATAGCAGCAGAAATGTTCTTCAACACAGATTACTGTCCAATCTCACAACAACCACTACCGACCTGAGGGACTGCAATGGCTTTGTTACTATAGAACTGAGCTGGATTACAATTGGAAACAAAGAAAGGGATGGTTCTTGTGCTGAATGATAACACCATCAACATAAATGCAACTAATGTTTCCATTTAGTTTCACAACATATCAGTTTCTTATATCTACTCACCCCTTTTTCGGTTGGCTCGCCTCCAATGTTTTCATCCACATACCAATCAGATTCCCACTCCCAATGTGGCGATGCCAGTTCAAAACTGTCAAGCTGTTGATGTTTCAAGCCAGTGACATCACTCCACTGCCACCGGTCACTGGGCATTAACTTCTCACAAAAACCTGTCACTGGATTCCAGCGCTAAAACAGATGGGAGATATGCAGACAACGTCTTGAATGTCCTAACACACTAATAGATCAATTGACATATTCAACATATTGCAAGGATGAAAAAGTCATCTGTTTCATGTGTAAAACAATTTGATGTTTTTCGCCTGTAAAAATTATTTATAAGCCTAGTAACAGGATGTACAGTCCAGAAATAAATCCTAAACTCCTCTTTGAAATGTAGCCTTCATTTTTAGGGTATGCCAAGGAATAGTGATTAAACATAAAGCTTAAGGTCAATTCTTGAGAGATGTCCCAAAAATAAAGAAGAGGTAATTAATGAGAAACTGTCAATGAAATGAATATCACAAACTTCAGAAGACTTCAGAAAATACATAAAATTGCCATCGCTAGTAAACAAACACAATCCTTACCAGTATTACAATATTACAAAAAGGAACATGTATCTCTATACAGAGCCAAGATTGTACTTTGGGACTAAACTTTTGACATCATCGTTTCTAGCTGAATTTTTCAATTCAAATGAATGCAAGAAGAGAATAACTCTCCTGTGTCACTCTTAAGGAGAATAGCCTTTCCTCAGCCAAAGTACAAGACATGACTAGAATGCCATTATTCTACCAGTGAAGTGGCACCCCTTTATATTTAAAGTAGATGGGCAGGTTTAAAGGAAGCACTGCATTTCCTAATAGTATTTTCAATAAAAACTGCTTGCTGGAAACAGGTCAAGTAAAACCATAACATTGGTGGGGGGCCATAGCAAGTAACTACAATCGCTCTTCCACTCTGAAGACAACTTGAACCACTTCAAATAGTTGTCACTTGTGACTTTAGTAGCTAGAAACATCTTCAAATCAGGAAACACGATTTTGCAATTTATGTGTCAACTCTAGGACAACAAAAAGTAATCCTCTGGGTTTAGAAACCTTCTTTGTCATTCCAGTGCTGGCCGTCAAGAGTCCTTATCAAAGCTGAGAAGACCGGCTTGCAACCGGTGCATGTGAACCGACACATTCTGTCCATTTGCAGTACCATTATAGGCCTCAGCACAGTCTGCTCACTGAAGGGTAAGTATCCAGTTACTGTGGTTCAGGGAGTGTGATGAGGATCATCCAAAACTGTGAGCCAGCTTTAGAAATCCCTTCTGTAAATGCCTTAAAATACTGTGATCCTTTGACATTAACTAGGAAACTCTTGCTTTCCTTGGTGCTCGTGTAATTCTAATTATGAGCTATACGATTTTAGTAACAGCGTGTCTCCTGGTACACAGAATAAAATGTATTTTGCGTCACCACATCATATAAATTGAGACGAGTTGAGCCAGTGATATCGTCCCAGTTAACATACTGCAGTAGACAATTTCGCTTGACTTCTTCAATTAACCTCTTAGGTGCTGCGCCTATTCCAACGGTCGACAGCACCACTACCTCAGGAGTGCTGCCGTCGGCCGTTGGACGTTCGAACCTCACCTGCGCAATGGAGCTGGACGTTCCATAGCTGCTAAGAGGTTAAAATGTTGACAATTGTAAACAAACCTTATCAGAAACCGTGTGCGGCAAACAACCATATACACATGAATGTGCTCCCATGCCTATGAGAACCAAAATGGAAAGACTTCTAAAATAGTAACATACAAGAAAAGTTTTATAAGAAAAGGTATTTGTGTGTTATCCCAAAAAAGGTTTATTGCCATAATAATCGGCATACTTGGACTGGAATAGAATTGTATTTGCATTACCCAATCCCACCAATAGAGCATCCATTTTGTGACATTCTCACTCCTCATTTCCCTGACTCCTTACGTCTCAGCCTTACTTTTCACTAAGCATGGGCGAATTTTGCGAATTGGCAATTCGCGAATTTGCGGATTTGCGAATTGGCAATCCGCAAAATTCACAAATTCGTGCGAATTTGCGGATTGTTTTGTTTTTGCGTATTCACGGGTGTTTGCGAGGCGCTTTGCGTGTTCGCGGGTGTTCGCGAGGCTCTTTGCAATTTCGCGGGGTTTTCTTTTTGCCTGCTTAATCACTGCCACCGTCTCGTTTTTTATGCCCATATGCCCTCTGTACCACTTGTTTCTGTGCCCTTGTGCCCTCTGCCCCACTCATTTTTTGTCCCCTTCTGCCCTCTGTCCCACTTTTGTGCCCTTCTAACCTCAGCCCCACTTAGAATGGCGCCGGCAAGCTGCCAGCGCCATTCTAAAATAGCTAGAAATAGCTTCAACAGGAAGCACTAATAGATAAAGTAAAGCAGGTGCTCCAGTTGAAGGTCAAATTAAGTTATACAATCATTAATCACCCCAAGTTTGGGGTGATTAATGATTGTGTAACTGAATTTGAGCAGCACTTGCTTTACTTTATCTATTAGAGCTTCCTGTTGAAGCTGACTTTTGTAACTATTTTAGAATGGCTCTGGAAGCTTGCCGGCGCCATTCTAAAAGAGTTACAAAAGTCAGCTTGAACTTTTGACCCAATCCCTTCCGTTCGCGGATTTTTGTTTGCGGATTTTGCGGGAAATTCGCGAATCTCGCGGATTGGGAATTTACCGGAAATCCGCGAGCGGAACGGATTTTCCGCTCATGCTTACTTTTCACCTCTCTTCCATCACTCATCCTTACTTCTCATCAATCACTCCTCATGCTACATCCTTCCTTCCTTAAGTTTCATGCCTACTTCTACTGCTTCATCCCTCACTACTCATCCTTACTTGTCTTGCCTCATCCATCATGCTTCATCACCCACCACTCCTCAATCCTCACTTGTCACTCATACTTCTCGTCCCACATCCTTCATTCCTCAGTCATCACTCCTCAACTATCATTCAAAACTTCTTATTAATCATCCCTCATTCGTATGATAAAGTCATTATTCCTCAATGTTATTCCTCATCCCTATCCATTGTTCTTACTCGTCATTCATCATTGCTCATTCTTATTCCTCATTCATCAGCCGTCATCCCTCATTGTTATTCCTCATCCCTAAATCAGCAATCCACATTCTTATGCCTCATCCCTAAGTCATTGTTCCTCAGTTGTGTTCTTCATTCATACTCCTTTTTCCTATTCCTCACTAATCATCCGTTATTCCTATTCCTTATCCCTCAGTCATCATCATTATTCCTCAAACCTCTGTCACCTTCCATCATTCTTGTTCCTCATCCCACACTGTCAATCTTCTGAAACACCATTTCACACTGACTGGCTGGTAACAGCCACTGAAGAGAGTGGGCGGCTTTATGTTTGCCTGACCACCAAAATAAAGACTTTGCATCAGCATGCGCTTGCTGACGGCAGAGAAGAATGCAGCTGTTTGCGTATGTGTTCTGGCAATCTAACAAGGTACTATAGCAACACAAAAGATGATGAACGGAATGCTGGGCACTGTCAAGCACTCACCCCAGTCACAGATCTGGGATAAATCCATCGTTTTATGCACACCATGCCACCCCAATTTGGACCCAGCCAGATGCAAATCAGTCTTGACCCTACTCCCCATGGGAACTGCCAGGCCAGGTCCTCCCTGGACCAGAAAACAAGTATCCTGGGACCAGATACAACATTTAATTTTGTTTAGGTGAGAGTTTCTGTGTTTCCGCTGGTCTCTGATGTAGGCTCCCATGGGAGTGGGTGTGTACAGGGGCGTGAAGAGCTTTTGTCTTAAATCATCATTAAAGAGAAGACAATGGGACCTTATCTGCCTACAGTTGTGTAAAAGAGCCAAGGTTTTCATCTAAATGATATTATCAGAAGTGAGAGATGATTGTGTTATTTCTTTGAAGTTTGCAGATAACAGGTCTAGCTGAGTTTCCTTTACTGCGCAATATTTACATCTCCCCAAAGGACTATGTAGTAACTTGTTCACACACAAAGAGGTTCTATCTTTTTTATTATGTAGATGAGCTGATAAGAGTAAGGGTGCTGCCAGCTTGAGATGCAACTCAGGTCTGCACAGCATTCTGCATCTCCCACAATACATTCTGAGAATACTAACATTCTACATTCTACCATTACATTCTATTCTATCTACTAGCCTTACTACTAAGTTACCACACATCTCCCTTCTTAATAAATATGAATAAAAGAGAAAACCTGATGATTATGAACATAAATTAAAAACTCTATTTACACATATATTCTCCTAAGAATTTCGGTGCAATTACCCTTTTTCCACTCTATGTGTGGATGTGTTGTTCTGGCCTGGCATCAATAGATTGCTTCTCAGGAACAGAGTCATGTGGAGCTGGGTCTGAATTGATCACACTGCCAAAATCCACATTACCCGTCACACTAGGAAGATCATCATCAATAACATCTGAACAGCAATCTGCATCTCCCACAATACATTCTGAGAATATTAGCATTCTACATTCTACCATTACATTCTATTCTATCTACTAGCCTTACTACTAAGTTACCACAGACTTCTATTGCCTTCCAAGCCAGAAAGATCAAGGCTTATAGGGAAGGAAATTTATGAAACACAGGAGCTTATCGCAACTTCAATAATGAATAAAAAATAAACGCTGGCACACCCTTTACCTTTTCAGGTTAGTTCAGTGTCATGTTTCTCTTTCTTTTTTTTAACACATACGGGCAGATTCATGAAAGACCCGTTTTGCGAGTCTGAAATAGCGATTCATAAGAAATCGCTATTACAGACTCGCAAAACGGGATTCATGTAGGAATCGCAAAATTAAATGCGATTCCTACAGATTCCATATTTGCGATTAGCAAATTGCTAATCGCAAATAAGGAATAACTCCCCATTCATTCCTATGGGCCAAAAGGCCCATAGGAATGAATGGGGAGTACTTCTTGTTTGCGATTAGAAATTTGCTAATCGCAAATAAATAGCGATTTGAAGGGTGCCAGGGGGTGTCAAGAGGACTCCCTGTAGCACCCCTTAAATGAACATTTCAACAGGTGTTGCGCACACACATGTTCTAAGGACATGTGTGTGTGACACGCAACTTAGAAAAATGCTTTTAAAAGCATTTTTCTAAGTTTTCGCTATTTACCACGAGGTTTGACCTCGCGGTAAATAGCGGCCGAAATTTGCGATTTCGCAATTTTAAAATGTTTCAAGAATAGCATTTAAGGAATCTCTAATAGAGATTCCTTAAATGCTATTCCTCGCAAATTTGCGAGTTTCTAAATAGCGATTTTTGCATTGACATTGAGGAGAATGTTAACCAAATAGGAAAAGTCTCGCTAATGTCTTTTTCGAGAAGGCATGCTGCAGCTGTTTTCCTTTTAATTTCTTCCTTCGTTTGTCGCATTGTTGTTTCATAACGACAGCTTGCTGAGAACATAATCCTGTTAATGGTCTGTCTTTCTAGCACGTCTCCAAAGTCATACAGAAACCATAATTTAAAAGACTTTGTTTATCATTAAATATTATATAAAGAAACATTTTGTCATTTTTCTTAACATTGCATCTTCATATGCACCAGTTTATTTAAGAATCAACACATATTTTCCAATATTGTTCTGTAGAGTCTAACTAACTAGTCTGGCTATTTACCTATGGGTTCTTAACTACTATGGGCTGTAACCGTTACACAGGTTTATGTCAGTAGTCTTTGCATTCATCAGCACTGCAGGGCTCTCTATCTGCCTAATTATTTTTGAGTCTCAATATATAATGTAATTACAGCATAAGTACAAAGCAGCCCTGGAGACTAAGGCTATCGCTTAGAGGATTACTTTGGATGTGTTCCATTAATGGTTGAAATATGTAACTGGGTTACTGCTTTCTGTTAACATGATTTAGAATATACACCCAAAGAATTTGCAGAAAAAAGTCATGATTTTTTTACATCAATATGTCTGGTTGGTTGGTTTGAGGTTTATGTGCTGCGAGGTGGATCAGGAGTCGCTCTTGTTCATGGTTTGTGCTAAAAGTCCTATATCTTCGGGAAAGGAGATCTGTAGATATAGCTGTGTTTCATCTGGGTAGAAGTGGTATTCAGTATTGGATAGGCTCGTAGAGTGGACCAATCATTCACAGAAGATTAACAAGCATTTGCAATGCAAAAGGTCTCGCATTAGGAAAGTTTGAGCTATTGGTATTGTAAATGACATTTTTAGGTTTCGCCTGGTCGAAGGTTGCGCACTGCGCAGCTTTTCGGCGCAGGCGAAATCTTATGTTAGAACAGAGTGGGCTTGGGATTACGCCCTCTGTTCCACTGGCTAGCTCCATAAATGGAGGCTAGCCATTGGAACAGAGATCTATCCGTCATGGCCGGACCAGATTTGTCATTCCATGCCGACCACGGCCGGCGGAAGAAGTCCAGGTGAGTGTTTTTTTTAATTCTTGCCTTCCCGTCCCCCTCCCGCTGTCTGTGTGTCTGTTCCGCCCCCCTTCCCGTGTGCCCGTTCCCGCCCCCCCTCCCCTTTCACTCTCCGTTGCTTGTTTTTTATATTTTCCTGCTTCTGTTTTGCGCTCGGTCATGCTGGGTGCGGCGGTCGAGCAGCGCATGCCTGGTTTGAGGCGAGGACGGACGTCTCTTTACTAGAAATAGGAGAAAGCCACACCGAGACGTGTTAAAGGAAATGTTGTCGCGTCGCTACTAAACCGAACGTAGCATGGGCGACACACGATGAGTAACGAGAAAGAGAACAAATGTGAGTGTGCCTGTGTATGAGTCGGGGTTTATATGCGGTGGTAGTTAGCATCGGCTGTATTTTAAAACAGACTTTGAAACTGACCCTGTCTTTCAATTGCTTAACTCTACAGGCAGAGACAATATTTCTTTGTTGACAACGTATGCGAGAATTATTTGGGTAATTGGAGTCAGTGATGCGTTCTCTGTTACATTTCGCCCTTTAACTTCATGGTGTGTGGCATATGTTGCCTTTCTCGTAACCGTGTCTTCTCCCAGGCATTTTGTTTCAGAGGTTATGTTTTTCATGCGAGCGCATACGGTGAGTGAGTTTCTTTAAGTGTGGGTTTGTACTCAGGAGTGGATTAGTGTTCATGACAGCAGCACTGTGCGCTCTGGGGGGAGGCTGGAGGCAGCGCGAGATTCAGACAGGGCCAGTCACTGTCTTAAATGTGCTCTTACTACGTGCTCATCCTATCCATGGCCTCTGCAGAGCGGTAGCCAGGCATGCGCCAGTTGAAGTTCCAATTCTATGGGGAAATCTGTTGAGGAATTACCTAACTTTTAAAATATGGAAAGGGCAAATGGAAACATTTTCTAGGCGGTACGGACCTCTACTTTGTTGGAAACTGGCTCCCTTGCTTTGATTGTTCACAGCCTGGCTTGGTATTCTCAGTGCAGTCAGTGGCAGTAGTGAACGTGGGCAGTGCAACAAGGGGGGATGGGGAGATAAGAAAAAGTCTAGGTACATTACACTGTGCTTCCAAGTGTCTCGTCTTCCAGTACCTTCCCGGTACACATCTCCCTATGCTCTCTCTCTCTCTCTGTGAGTAAATTGCCTTGTGCACCACGCAAGTTTATCAACGAATTCCCCCAGCTGCGCGTACTCCTGGGCTCCAATGTGTGCCCATTTTCCTGTGCTCCGGTATTATAAACATCAACCTGGGCCTCCGGCTGGTGTGTGGTGTTTTGATATGTTTTATTATCTACTCTCCTATGGTTATGTACCACTGTGGGGCCATGTGCATGAAGTTCTGCATGTTTCTTGGTCTGTGTACATGGGTGCATGCGTGTACGTCTGCTGAAGGTCGATAAAACGGCTGTAGGCATATAGGCGATTCGCTTGTGTGCACATGAGCCCGCCCTTCATTGTGTTTTGTGCCTCTGTGGGCGTGAACACTGTCGCAAAAAGCCGAACTACTGGCCTAGTTAGTTCTTGCTCTTTATTATTTTTCCGAGTTTCACATTTGAACCTCAAAATTGTGGTCCTGCTTCAAATCTTGGTTCAAAAACAGTCCTAATTGCTTCTAGACTCCACAGCATTGGCAATGGCATGAATTCAGAGAGCCGTGGTAAATCACGCACAGAAGCTTTGCTTTCTTCGCAGCGCTTTGCTCACTCCTGTGTCCAATTTCCCACAAAAGCCGCACCGCGCCCACTGTTAGCCTGTGCCGTCTTGTTGTGGTCGCACCCAGGGAGAGGGTAGTGTACCACCAGAGGACGGGGTGTGGCACAGCTGCACCCGGGGTGCAGTAAATACGAATTAAACACTGACTAACCGTCGATTTGGGACAGGCTTTTTCCGCTCGCTGCGTCTTTGCTTGGCTGCAACGTGTGCTACCATGGCCAACCCCTTGTCCCCATTTTGCACCGGAAGTGGCACGTGCAGCACATTCTCAACCAATGAGATGATGAGGTTGGTGGATGGGCACATGTGAAACGCGTCCGCTGGCTCTTGCCTGAGTCCAGACTGTCCTTCTGAGACACCCCGAAAGGTTCAGGGCGTACAAGTTTATTTTTAAAATGATTAAGAACAGATCTAATTTTAGATAATGATTACTGCCTCATCGGTTCCAACTTATGATCCTGTGCAAAGTCATTGCGGCACTGGTGCTTTGTCGTGTTACTGCATATGAACGCGCCTTGAAGCTGTCTCACAGGTGACACCTGGTATTTGTAAAAACCCTATTCAAAGGCTATACAAAGAGAACGTGATCTCCATGTAGCAATAGAGCATTGCACTGGGTGCAGTTGTGTTACGGCATACAGATGCACTGAGCTACTGTCACAGAGCTGGTGCCTGGGATATATAAAGTTGCGGTCTATGTTTATAAAGTGATGGCAGCGAATGCATAGGGCACACCCCTGTGTCTTATGAACTTAATACATTGCTCCTAGCAGCTCAGTTTATGTAACAGGGTCCAGTTTTTTAATTCTATCTGATTCATGCTGGCATCGTATAGAGTGCCTTTGGGGATGCTAATTGTTTCAAGGAAGAAAGCAAATGTCTTGGGGCTCTGGTGCAGATCCGCATATGTGGCCTTATTGCAATACACCAGGACGTTGTTGATAAACATAACAAATAAATAACACAAAATTACAACCATAATCTTAAATTGCAGTCCAGCAGTGGCTACTAATGATGGCTGCCAATTAGATTTCTTCAACTTTAGTTCCAAACACCAAACTGCAGGATTTCTAATGGATAGCAGACTGCATGGAGGTGACTACTTTTCCTGAAAAATTGCATCTCTAATATGCACATCTGCAATTTAGTGCCCACTTTGATGTTGGCTGATATCAATGACTTCAAAGCCCAGCACTTAGGTGGACACAGCCACTCTTGAAGCATACAACAGGTTGAATCCCGGGTGAAGTTGTGCATGCATTGATCTGCTCACCCCATCCTATGGTTGTTGTACTGGTTTACTTGTGAAGCCCAGTGCTTATTCAAGTGGATCCACTTCACTGTAAGAAACTTGCCTGCCACCAGTTACATCTTTGACAAGCATAGTGTCTCCGAAGACATCTGTGACTTGCACAGCTGGGCAAGACATCCTCTTAAAAGCCTTGTACTTCCTTAATGGGCAACCCATGTCAGAAATGCACTACCACAAAAGGTTTGTAAAGTATGGTTTCAGAAAAGATAAGGTATGTCTTAATGAACAAGTAACTTTAGCCCCGAGCATGCAGGTCTTTATGATTTGAGATAGTACAAAGCCTCTAATTTAGCAAGATTTTTGGTACCAATGCTTGAAGGTCTCTTTCCCATTTCTGCATTCCTAATCACCCACTGAAGAGGTGCAGCAAAATTATTTGTGGAATCCTGAGGTTCTTTACTCCTCCCTTCGGTATATAGGTGATGATGATGTTTTTACAGTCATTAACCAGTGACTGGGTGATGGTAACTTTAATTGCGACATGGAATATTTTATTTTTAGTATTTTACTTTTAGTTCCCTGCCCCCTCGCTGTGCTTGCTTCCATGCCCCCTCGCTGTGCTTGCTTCCATGCCCCCTCGCTGTGCTTGCTCTGCTGAGTGTGTGTGTGGCTCTGGGTGGGTGTGTGTGGCTCTGGGTGGGTGTGTGTGTGGCTCTGGGTGTGTGTGGCTCTGGGTGTGTGTGTGGCTCTGGGTGTGTGTGTGGCTCTGGGTGTGTGTGTGGCTCTGGGTGTGTGTGTGGCTCTGGGTGTGTGTGTGGCTCTGGGTGTGTGTGTGTGGCTCTGGGTGTGTGTGTGGCTCTGGGTGTGTGTGTGGCTCTGTGTGTGTGTGTGGCTCTGGGTGTGTGTGTGTGTGGCTCTGGGTGTGTGTGTGTGTGGCTCTGGGTGTGTGTGTGGCTCTGGGTGTGTATGTCGCTCTTGCTGTATGTATGGCTATGAGTGTGTGTGTGGCTCTAAGTATGTATGTGGCTCTAAGCGTGTGTGTGTGCTAATAACAATGTAAGTGACAATGCCATTTATTTATCTGTTTTCAAAACCAACACATAAATAAAAATTTTGTCATTAACAATGCCAATAGCTCAAACTTTTCCAAAGGCGAAACCATTGCATTGAAAATGCTTGTTTATTTATGTGTTGGTTTTGAAAATAGCAAAATTAATAGCTTTGTCATTTACAATGCCAATAGTTTTAACTTTCGCAAATGTGACACCTATAGCATTTGTAATGCAATCTGTGTTGTATTTATGTGACTTAGATGTATTGATATTACAAATAACAATGGCTTTTACTTTTTTTAATAATTAATACTTAAATAAAAGTTATTGTAATTTATAATGGCAATAGCTTAAACTTTTGTAAATAACTTTTGTGAGGATTATGTTCAGTGTATTTTATTGTGACGAAAATCCAAGAACAGAAGTGAAATATGAACATCTTTTTGTGAAATTTGTAATAAAGCTTGAAACATCGAGCCAACATAATTGAACCAGTTATTGTTGAATGGTTGCATACATTGATGCTGTGGTGGCGCTGAGTGATGTTGTGGTGGCGAAGAGTGATGCTGTGGTAGCACATGGTGTTGTTGTGGTGCCCCTGAGTGATGCTGTGGTGGTGCGATAGATAGAGTGAGGGCGATAGATAGATAGAGTGAGGGCGATAGAAAGAGGGAGGGCGACAGATAGAGGGAGGGCGATAGTTCGATAGAGTGAGGGGGATAGAGAGATAGATAGATAGATAGATAGATAGATAGATAGATAGATAGATAGATATAGATAGATAGATAGATAGATAGATAGATAGATAGATAGATAGATAGATAGATAGACAGACAGATAGAGTGAGGGTGATCGATAGATAGAGAGATGGCGATAGAGTGCGATAGATAGACAGAGTGAGAGCGATAGATAGATAGACAGATAAAGTGAGGGAGATAGATAGATAGAGTGAGGGCAATAGATAGAGTGAGGGAGACGGATAGAGTGAGGGCGATAGAATGATAGAGTGAGGGCGATAGAGGGCGCTAGATAGATAGAGTGAGGGCGATAGATGGATAGATAGATAGATAGATAGATAGATAGATAGATAGATAGATAGAGAGATAGAGAGATAGAGAGATAGAGAGATAGAGAGATAGAGAGAGATAGATAGATAGATAGATAGATAGATAGATAGATAGATAGATAGATAGATAGATAGATAGATAGATAGATAGATAGATAGATAGATAGATAGAGTGAGGGCGATAGATAGTGTGAGGGCAATAGAAAGATTGAGTGAGGGCGATAGATAGATTGAGGGCGATAGATAGAGTGAGGGCGATAGATAGAGTGAGGGTGATAGATAGATAGATAGATAGATAGATAGATAGATAGATAGATAGATAGATAGATAGATAGATAGACAGACAGATAGAGTGAGGGTGATAGACAAATAGATAAAGTGAGGGCGATAGATAGAGTGAGGGGCACAAGCCGCATGGGGCCAAATGATGCTCCCCTCCGCACCACCAGGGGGGCCTATGACCTAAGCGTCTGCTGCGCTCTGTAATGCCACTGTGACACAAGATCACAGAGTCCAATTCACCAGCTAACCAGCACACAGAGGCGCAACTAGAGCCAAACTTTGGGGGGGGGGGGCTAAGAAAAAGCAATAGGCAGAATGGAGCTGCAGGGGCTCTTAGAAGGGGTGAAACAACAACAAGGCCTCATTAACATGTAAATGGTCTTTTAAAGACCTGTGAAGTGCTCGGGTGCTGCTGTGTGTGTGCCCAGGAAGCTGTCTCATCCCGGTCTACCACACAAGGGGGGGGGGGGGGGGGGGGGGCTGAAACCCTCCTGCGTCACAAACACCAATACTGCCGTCTGTACTGCTGTACTGCTCCAGCCTCAGCCTCTTGCCTTCCGGATCCAGGAAAAAGAGTGCTGCAACTGGGCGCTGAGAAAGAGAACCGTGTGCTGAGGCTAGCTGGCTTGTGGTTTGCAAGCTTGTGGCTCATGGCATGTGGCTCGTAGGCTCAAGGACTGCAGTGATCATCAAGGGCAAGCAGGGGCCCCTCTTATCTAGGGGCCAAAAGAGCTTCAACCAGCCAGAAGACTGGGCATGGCACCTCACGGGAACTCTTCTGACCCAGACAGAATGCAGGCACTAAGCAGGCACAGACTAAGGCCCTCTTGTAGCACAAAGGGCAGAACAAAGAGAGCGGTAGGCGGAGAATGTGGGCTCGTAGCCCTGAAGCATGTAACACCGACCTGTCTTCCTCCAAGCCTGTGCTCCGCCCTGCCCTGAGTGTAAGTGAAGGAGTAAGTCAAATTGAGGACAATGAGTGATAAGAGAACAAGTGAAAAATAAACAAGTGAGGGATAATGACCAGGAGTGTAACTGAAAGTTACTGTGTGTGAGACTGAGTGAGTCAAGTCTGAGTGAGTCAGAGAATGAGTGAGTCAGTGTGAGAGTGAGTGAGAGTGAATGAGTCAGTGATTGAGTACGAGTGAGTGTGAATGAATGTGTGTGTGTGTGTGAGAGCGCGAGTGTGCGAATCATTTCATTGAGAATGAGAGCGAATGACTGAGGCCGACTGTGAATGAGTAAGACTGAGTCACAGTGAGACTGGGGCGAGTCAGAATGAGTGTGGCTGAGTGTGAATGAGTCACTGCATTTATATATATTACTTCTCTATTTATTTTTTATAAATTGAGCAGTGAACACCAAGAGCACTGTAAGATGAGGCGTTAGCCCCCTGCAGTCATCAGACCCGTGTTGGGTATGTACAGACCGCCAGTGTCTTAAGAAAAGTTATGATGAAATGCAACATTAGAACCAATGCTCACATGAGGACTGGCTCATGCCGGGAAAGGTGGGGTGGATACACCGCAACAAGGGTAACAGATATCAGTTAAGTCGACGGTGGGAGGATTAAAAAAAAAATAATAATTTTAAGCACAATACCCGAAAAGAAACCGTGGAAAACGGAATAATAGACTAATTGTTTGAATTAGGAGTACTTGATATGAAATTATGTTTTGCATGTGAAAGCTGAAAGGGCGTTGTCTCTTGTCATGGCTATGTCATTTCTGTTACTCATTGGTATGTAAACGGGACGCCATCTGAATCAATAAAGGCCGATGCCTGCGCCGCCCACAGTGTCAGCTTTAAAACAGCGCAGTGGTCTAGTGGTCTTGTATGGCGAATGCCTACTGAGAAGCTAACATCGCGGGATTACAGAACGTGTTTGCACAACGAAGACAAGCGCACTCTTGAATACGATACACCCTTGTGGCGGAAGAGCCTCATTATCAACACTGGTAACCTAGCTACGCTAAGTCCGGAGCAGGCTCGGAGCCCTGCCTGTCGATAGCAGGTATCTCGTTCAAAGGAGAGGGCGGAGCAGGAAATATTCATTCATTTATTTTATTTTAACAATGCACGGCCATCCTTATTTCATACAAACCATGCAGCTTTTGCAAAGGACAACAAGCATTGGCGCGCAGCCGGGCCACAAAGAACAAAAAAAAAAATAACCGCGAGAAAAAAACTGCGAGTGGTGTGCAAGCGCGACACCGCAAATGCAACTTTGCCAGCGATCAGCTTGCTATAACGCCCATGCACACGCGCTCTTGTGCGCATTCTAGCAAGCTGTTCGCAGGCAAAGTAGCATTTCTGAGAGCCCCAAAATGTCTCGGCCGAGACCAGCGCATGCACTGGATCAGGCCGAGACCTAAAAAGGGTACAAGACTGCATCGGACATTGAGGGACTACTTGATCCATTGGGAATTTGTATGGGAAGCAATTTTTTCTCTCAGTTCATTGGGACGGATTGTCCGGAAAAGATGGTAACTGTTTCAGAACTATACAGTAGATGCCTGACCTTGTCTTCAAGCATAGTAAAAAGGATGATATGATTTACAGCATCAAAAGTAGCAGATATGCCTAGGAGGACTAGAAGGCAGGGGCATTGTTCATCCATGATTTGGAGGTACCATGTATTATCTTCAGAGTCACTGTTTCCAGGCTTCAAGGGATTTGAAAGCCTGACTGAAGCTCATCAAGTAAGTCATTGTTATTTAAGAAATGTTTGAGCTGTGATTCCACATCACTTTCTAACACATTTGGTAAAAAGGCCAAGTTTGTTGCAGGGTGAAAGTTGGCGAGATTTTCAGGTCAGCACCTTGTTTTTTAATCTTGTAGTAATGGAGCAACTGGACCTATTTTAAGTGAGTAGCAGATGATTTATTGGGTCAGCATTGAAGGATATTCAGCCAGATTGGAGATATCAATCAGTTGAAATTGTTAGCATTGCTGAGAAAATAGGTGGCCCTTGCTCGAATTAGTTATACAGTCGGTGGTCAGCAATAGGCAAAGGTTTCGCACCAAGGTCTATCACAAGTACAAATCAGTTAAGGCAGGTAATCTGGCACAGTGCATAAGGTAGGGAAAAACCACGAGATCCCCACGTTTGTGGCCAGCAGACCACTTATGCTATATATACAAATCCTCTGCACGGGTTTAAAAGTAAATACATAAAGTTACAGTAAATATTACAATGATGCATGTCTTTATATTTTCAGATGTCTTTAATTCAAGATCTTTAAGCCTTCTTAGCCAACACGTGTTTTGTCGCTGTTACAGGGGATTACCCCGCAACTTCTTCAGGGCTGAGGTCAGTTTCAAGTAGTCTATTAATTCCGGTGAAAATTCCAACCCGGAATGGGTTTCTATAAGTACTGCTCCTGGAGAGGTAGACCAATTAGTCTCTACATCTCCAGGAGCAGTACTTATAGGAACCCCTTCCGGGTTGGAATTATCACCGGAATTAAGAGACTACTTGAAACTGACCGCAGCTCTGAAGTTGTCGCGGGGTAATCCCCTGTAACAGGTGTTGGCTAAGAAGACTTAATGATCTTGAATGAAAGACATCTGAAAATATAAAGACAGGCCCTTGCTGGAATGATGGTCTGGTTTTGCTGATGATGTTTATGAGGTTGTGCATGTTCATTTTTTGATAGGAAAACCATTCTTTTTCTGTTTACAGGTCATTGAGAGATTGTTTTGTGCGTTAGACAAGATG
This sequence comes from Lissotriton vulgaris, assembly GCF_964263255.1. Taxonomy (NCBI): domain Eukaryota; kingdom Metazoa; phylum Chordata; class Amphibia; order Caudata; family Salamandridae; genus Lissotriton; species Lissotriton vulgaris. The sequence goes on along the minus strand of NC_141698.1, from coordinate 152,540,176 downwards.
TCAAGGGAGGATGCTATCTTTTCAATGATTTCTACGAAGAGTTTGAGAAATCCTTTACACTTTTTGTTGGCGGCATTAGTGTTCATGGAGATGGGTGGGTGTGTTTTATTTTTTACTATTTCAAGTAGTTTTCGGTGTTCATTCCCCGGCATGGTTGTGTTCTTTTTTGATAAACTAGAATATTTTTCTTCAGGGATGTGTTGTTTATATATTCTTCTTGCTGATCTCAGGGTCGTCGGTGACAGTGGCAGTTGGTTTTGCCACCATATTCCTACAATGTGGTGAAGTTTTCCTCTTTCTTCATTAAGTTCTTTCAACAACTAATTTTCTGATGTTTTGGCTTTTTTGCCTTCTTAGGATTGTTTGTGAAACTGCTACAGCTTTCATTGGGGCCGCGAATCGATTGATAAGGTTGTTGCTATTGGAAGGGTAGGCTAGGTATTGGGATTTATATTCAATTGATGTGGCAAGAGGTTTCTGATCCAAGTTTTTTTTAAGTCTCTCAACCCCACTTTCAGCCTTAGGGTTTGTCAAATTATGCACAGAACTAAAATACTCTTGTATGTTCTTACTGGCATTTTCTTACAGATTTTAAATACAAGCACACTTTCATTTCTGTGCAACCAATAAATGCTAAAATATAAGTAACTGTACTTTTGTACTCACTTGATTTTCATAGGTCTCCTCTTGATATCGGATGGGGAGGTCGCTGGCGTAGACATTAACATATACCCCATAGTCACAGGCTATCCCCCAGCAACATTGGTTAACAGCAGCAACGCGCTTGAACTCCAACTGGTTATCTTTGCATAGCTCCCACTGCTGTCCAGTCACAGACAAAGTATACACTCTTCCAAAAACATCCAGTGCCCAAAGATGGGAGTCAGGCATAATAGCCTGTGGGGAGAAAGAAAACCAAAGGCAATCAGTTAAAATAGTAAAATATAATGTGTTGCATGTAAACCTTTGAATGTTTATTTGACACAGCCTAGTCTTTACATGACGCACAATGCAACATCACAAAACATAACATGGCAAAGGAGGCTACAGAAAAGTGCATACAAAATGACAGAGTGTACAAAGCATGTGACAATATGCCAATAGAAAGAAACTGCTTGGAAAAAATGTAGGCATTCAAAAAACTTAAATCTATTCCCAGAGACCAGCAACACTAAAATAAATGCTTACAGATACTAACATCAAAACAAGAACACGCACATATTTGCAACACCAGAAACACACACATTGCACACTGTATAAGGAACATCCAGCCCTGCCAAGTATCATTCATCAGGGGTTATTCTAACAAAACAGACTTCTGTAGCCGCATTACCACAGATCAATATTGTGTCACACGTTTCAGAGCATCTGCACTGCGTCACCTGAATAAATCATTAACATACATGCCAACATTTTCAAAGTGAGAAGTGGGAGATTTTGAAAACAAAATCAGGGGAATGCATTTTTCCCATAAACTTACATTGAAAAAAGTCCATTTTAGGTGAGTTAATCGGGTCTATTGACATGCATGCATTAATAGTCAGTGCCTTACTGTCAACGAAATAGTCAGGAGCGTTTATTTCAGCTCGTGCTGCCGGGGACTTCAATCAATGTAGAGGCAAATGAAAATAGACCGCATAAAGGAAAGTAAGTAAAAGGAAAGAAAGTAAAGGCAAATAATGAACGAAGTAAGGTAAAAGAAGCATGCAGGAAAGAGTGCAAAAAGTCACATGAGGAAATACGAAAAAATATGTAAAAGAAGAAAAAGAAAGGAAACAGAAAAAAATTAAGGGTGAAAAGAAAGGTTTAATGAAATAAATAAGAAAAATGTAAGTCAAGAAAGAAGGAAAGCAGTAAAATATATTGAAATAACAAAAATATGAGACAAAAGGATGGGCGACTAAATGTAAGAAGAGATAAGAGAATTAATTAATGGAAGGAATACAAAAAGAAAAGCTGCAAAGAAGGTGTGAAGGAAAAACATAACCATGATAAGAATAAAGGGATATTGAGAACGATGGAAAACTACAAAAAGGTCACATTGAATGAGAGATGAATAGACAGAAGAAATGAATGATGGAAAATAAAATATGCATAAAAACAAAGGAAAGATGATGGAAAGCAGGAAGGAAAGAAGCATAAAGGAAGGAAAGTTGTTGGAATGGATGAATGAAACCATCCCAGGATCCTTGTTTCCGATCCAGGGATGCTGGTTTCCGGTCCAGGGAGGACCTGGCTTGACAGTTCGGGCTGGACTGTTCCAGCAAGGAACAGGGTCAAGACTGATTTGTATATGGCTGGGTCCAAACTGGGTGGTGTGGTGAGAAAAAGAATGATGGCTTCAACCCAGATCCTTGTAACTGGGGGTGAATGCTTGCATTGTCCAGCATTCCGTCCATCAATTTTTTTTTGTAAATGAGGGAAATAAGCCAGTACTGGTAAAAGTGTTGTTTTTAGGCAAATTCCTTTAAAGTCGTACTGTGAGATTCGTAATTTTGCACCAATTTGTACACATTTTCCCCATGGGTACAATTCCCATGGCGCTTCATATGAAGAGCTGGTGTCACTCACTTTACTTCCTCATTTATTACTATATATGGGTCAAAGTGGGACGTAAATTATTTTTCTGGCTGCTCCCTTGTCCAAATGACCATGCAATGGATCTTGTGGTGTCCTCAGACCAGCAGTTGACACCGGGAGCTATTGGAAACATTTTACCGCGATGGCTAAGCAGGGTAAACTTTATGTTTTGTAAGGTCCACCCTGGAATTGATCAACATTACATCTGCCATGGCAGGATCAGCTCAGAGCAGTGGCCTGTAGCTTTCTCTGAACTCCTCTGGTTGTAATGTTTGTTGTTTAAGCTATAGGCCAGAGCCCTCCCTCTACCTCTTATAAGAATATGAAACCACTGAAATGCAATCTCCCCTTGCCGCCCATCCTAATTAGCTGACAACTTGAAAAAATTAAACCCGACACCTCTAGATCAAAAGGAGGGAGATAAGGAGACGGGAGGGAGAAAGGCAAAGGTAGGAGAGACGAATGATCGTGGCTGTGAGAGAGACCAAAAGAGAGGGAGGGAGAGAAAACAAACAGTGGAGAATATGGCAAAAAAGGAAGGATAACATAAAGGGGAAGGTTGATGGGCAAAAGGATGGTAGGAGCGCCTGGTCGTGGCTATCCATAGTCCATCAGGTATAGTGGCACTGGGCCGTAGGAGCTCAATGACCCTGAATTATGGGTGTATTTTACTACTCGTCCTGCTGCGAGGGGTCACATTTTCCTTGCTACGGCATCTTTGTTAAGCCTCTGAGGAAAAGAGACAAGAGGCAAATCCTTCTCTGTTCTAGGATCCAAGGCATGGAACCTACTCCCCAGCACTTTTGCTTTCACAGAATCAGGAGCTCTATTCAAAAAGATCTTGAAGACCTGACTCTTCCAAGGCCCTGATGCACTCTGCTATTCCCTTAATTAGGCTTTTTTTCTGAGTTCAGATTCAACCTTAGCGCCAGGATGCTCCATTGTGAGTGACAGTGCACTTTATAAGTTTTAAATTCATTCACAATGGTAGGTGGTGGTGAGTAAAAAGAGAAACACAATAAACGGTGTGAGGGAGACAGAATATTTGGAATAGAAGAGGTAAAACAGCATAGGTGGAAGGAAAGGATGGTTATCTAAGCAAAGATAAAAGGAGTAACAGAAAGGCAGAAGGCAGTGAAAGGAGAACACAGAGGAGAAAGGTAGGGTAGAGTGAGAGGAGGGGGAAGAACATGACATTGGTAAATGGAATGTGTGATGTGAGGACAGAGGGGGTGGAGAGTGAGAAGAGAATGGAGTGAAGGCAAAGTTGAGAGGAGAAAGAAAACAAAATCAGTGAGTAAATTAAGCTATTTTAACTATCCATTAAGGGAGGGATGCACAGTGTCTTTTGTGCACTATCTTAATTATTTCCCTTGCACTCCAGAAGTCCAGGGATAAGAGTTATTTGTCAGTGGCAACAGAGCATTCACAGATTCCGAGAGGAAGGGCTAATTCTGCGGGGAAAGTCCACTGGTGAGGTTTCTTTCAAAAGTGGAAACTATGGCAATGGAGATCCCACTGATGAAGTGTCTGCCAATGGTGCCAAGAGCCAGTCTGCCTAACAAAGCCTCTCTGAGCGAACCCTGTGCTCCTTAACTTTGTTTGTACTTTGACAGACGTTGATAGTGCAGGAAAGGCTACCAGCTTCTTGCTTGCTGTGTCTGCCTGTGGCCCTCAGGATCCACGCCACTGCCTCATGTTGCCCTAATATCCCAATGCACTAGTTAAATGTGTCTAACTCTCCCAGCCTTTGAGTACTGATCCGTGAGCTGCACTAAGACATCCGCGAATCCATGTGAGCATTGTCAGCTTTATAACCTGTATCCATTATAGAAAAATGGGGTAACCCAAAACGGTTATTGGACCTGGGTAATTAGTATTGGCAAAAACAATGGCCCAACCCGTGATTGTTTGTTGTCTAATAAATCATGTGCTCACAGTTGATCATTTACAAAGTTACATGAGGATTAGAGTTATTTTCCTCTGGGTTGATCAAATCAAAAAGGTATTCCTTCTATTAACAAAGCAACCACCTAACACAACTAGTTTATTTACAAAGGAGTTTTAATATAGTACTCCAAACACAGCGAGAAAATTATTTATATACATTTATACAATATTCAAAGCAAACGGTAGAGGAAAGAGCAACGTGCTTCTATCAGGGTGCCGGAAAAAGAAGAAAGGAGTGATTTAAAGGAAAGGAGGTGTAAGCCTAAACAGAAAAGTGACATAGGGTTTTTAATTGAGTTGAAAAACAAAACTGGAACTAATCCAGCGTATTATGAAATCAGGCCACTGCTGGTGTTGTTGCAATTTTAACATTCATACAGTCTTAGCTGGCATGTATAATGTTTCAAGGAAATAGTGGTCCTAATTTTGGAAAAGGGGCGTCGACGTTTCGACCCGTCTTGGGGTACAAGGGTGACTGGGAACCTCGACCTGCGGGTCTTCCTCAGGACGTTTGAGGCACAGCCATCGTACCGTAGCTAAAAAGCTGTGAGCCCAATGAGCTTTTTGGGAAGTTCACAATCCTCCTGTGTCTCGAAGAAGGTGAAGTAAAATGGTCACAGTCCCACTCCAATTTAATGGTCGCTTGTTATGTCTCCGGTATCACCCTCACTGGGAACCGTTCATATGCGTGGGCGTTGTCTCAATTGCCAATTGCCAAAATACGGGCGCGAGTTGTTTGTCTGTGGAACGCGACTTGCCAGGATCGTGCGGTCCGATCCTGGCAAGTCGCGTTCCACAGACAAACAACAAGCACTGTCAGACGCCAGGACGAAGATCCAATCTTCCATACCCACGGTGACATCCATACACGAACACCTGAAGTAACGGATGAGTTCTCGTATAAGAGCAGTGTTGACACTTTTGTTACCATTACCTGAGTTATACTGTGGACGGTCCACGACCATTAAATTGGAGTGGGACTGTGACCATTTTACTTCACCTTCTTCGAGACACAGGAGGATTGTGAACTTCCCAAAAAGCTCATTGGGCTCACAGCTTTTTAGCTACGGTACGATGGCTGTGCCTCACACGTCCTGAGGAAGACCCGCAGGTCGAGGTTCCCAGTCACCCTTGTACCCCAAGACGGGTCGAAACGCCGACGCCCCTTTTCCAAAATTAGGACCACTATTTCCTTGAAACATTATACATGCCAGCTAAGACTGTATGAATGTTAAAATTGCAACAACACCAGCAGTGGCCTGATTTCATAATACGCTGGATTAGTTCCAGTTTTGTTTTTCAACTCAATTAACCACATCGCTGCTGTGGTTATTTTTCCCCTGTGCTGGAAATTGCCATTTTGCTGGTGTCATGACGAGCTGAGCTCGTCATCAGCACAGCTCAACTGTCCCTCATGACGAGCTGAGCTCGTCATGAGCATGGAAGGGGTTAAAAACCCTATGTCACTTTTCTGTTTAGGCTTACACCTCCTTTCCTTTAAATCACTCCTTTCTTCTTTTTCCGGCACCCTGATAGAAGCACGTTGCTCTTTCCTCTACCGTTTGCTTTGAATATTGTATAAATGTATATAAATAATTTTCTCGCTGTGTTTGGAGTACTATATTAAAACTCCTTTGTAAATAAACTAGTTGTGTTAGGTGGTTGCTTTGTTAATAGAAGGAATACCTTTTTGATTTGATCAACCCAGAGGAAAATAACTCTAATCCTCATGTAACTTTGTAAATGATCAACTGTGAGCACATGATTTATTAGACAACAAACAATCACGGGTTGGGCCATTGTTTTTGCTAATTATAACCTGTATCAGCATTTCAGGAAGGTGCAGTTATTTTAATGCCTCTTCCAGACCTTTACATTTCAGAGAAAGAATTAAGTTATTAAATTAATTTCGACATTCTCATAACTGCCTGTTCCACTCATCATAAAGTGTCACCCAAAATGTCACAGATAAGGTATTGAAATGCCCCACAAAGGGGCACTGCAAACACAGAAATGGCACACACAAATAGACTGGACACTTAGCAGCTATAAACAGTATGTGGGAAATGTGTTTTCAAAGTACATTGAGCAGACATACCCTTCTGATCATAGATACATCTCAATCTCTTTTATCTATGTTTGATTGCAATCCTGGCTTTGATTTCCCCAACGCAGAGGGATATGAACTGTCTACCAAAGGTATGGAAAGGAACCATCAGTTTTACATACACAGATGTCCCAGAACTATAATTCATACATCCATGATACCCAGGACAGTAAATGTCCAGGAATGATCCAGGATGCTAAAGGCAGAACACAGTTGGTAACAAGGTGGCGGAACAAGCACTGGCAAAGAAAATAGGTCCGGTTCTAATATGCTAACAGATGCAAACATAAGTATATCAAATAATGGGTTCACTCGAGTGAACGCATTATTTGATATACTGATATTATCCTGGTTCTTAGGATTATTGGTTTGGTCCCGCTCATTGTTACAGATACAAACATAAAGCATTGACCATAGTTATCTGTTTGTTTTAGAACATTAAAGTAAGACCTACTGGGTTTGCCCATGCTGTACATCCTAAGAGTGCTAAATGATTTCAGTGTAACCAAGCTAAATGATGTTTCGCAGTTTAGTCCCTCCCACACCACCTCTTCCTAATTTGAGCTAACTCCAGCAGCCACATGCCTTCAGGGGCCTGGATATAGCACGGCCTCCAGCTGTCTGCTTGCAAATGATGTGCGGTGCAGATGCAGCAGTAATGACAGGAAAAGCTCCACATGCACTACCAGAACTAGCAAGAGTTTGGGGCCACAGAAAACTTTTCCGTGGGCCCCCAGACACTCTAGGGTCCCATGAACACCCACAGGCCGCTCTTCAGAGAAGCTCGCTGGGGCAGAGACAATGTTACAATATTGTAACCGTATGAAGGAAGCTTCGACCACAGTGGTGTTGGGGGAGGAGAGATAAAAGGAATAAAGAGAGAGCGAGAGGAGAGAAGAGGAGGGAAAAGAGAGAGGATGGGGGAGAGAGAGGATGGGGAGAGAGAGAAGGGGGCGAGATAGAGAGAGATGAGGAGAGGAGGGATAGAGAGTGGGAAAGAAGGGGAGAGAGAGAGTGAAAAGGGATAGATAGAGTGAGGAGGTAGAGATAGAGTGAGGAGGGAGGAAGAGAGATAGGAAGGGGGAAGTGAGGAGGGAGAGAGAGAGAGTGAGGATGGAGAGGGAGGGAGAGAGAGCTAGGAAGGACGAAGAGAGAGACGTGGAGGAAGGGAGAAATGGGAAACAGAGGAGGGAGAGAGAGGGTGAGAGAGAAGAGCGAAAGGGGGAGAGAGAAGGGCGAAAGGGGGAGAGAGAAGGGCGAAAGGGAGAGAGAGGGGCGAAAGGGAGAGAGAGAGGCGAGTGAGGGAGAGAGAGGCGAGGGAAGGGGAGTGAGGAGAGGGAGGGAGAGGAGAGAGAGTAGTGGGGGAGGGATAGAGAGAAGGAGGAGGGAGAAGGAGGGAGAGAGAGGAGGGAGAGTGAGGAGGGGGGAGAAGACTATTATCTAGTCTACATGTGCTGCGAGTATGCATGAGAGTGAGAAGTGTTGTACTGCTGCTGCAGGTAGGTACTGTTCTTGTCCAGTCTGGTGTAGGGAAAAGAAAAAAAAAATCTTTTTGTATGCAATGTATGTAACAGAAAAATAATTGTATGTGCAATGATTCAATGCATAGAATGCACGTGTGAGACAAAGAATTGAATGTGTGATGATTCCGCGTACTTTTAAGATGTAAAATAGCCCCTCATTCATTGCAATGCAAGCACTTCATACGAGGTAGAATGATACACTTGGCAACCAATAGCATGCAAAGCCTTGGGGAGGACAGATATTCCACTTAAATGATAATTTAAAGGATTGGTAACAATAGTTGATGCAGACAGCTGCGCAGTCAAGTCAAATCTAAAATCATTCACTGGCAACACAGTATGCCACATCAACAAGGGCTCAACAGTAAGTTTCAATCATCACAAATAAATTCCACTTCTAGACCTCCATTGTAGTCAAAACCAACTTTTTGAGAACATTTCTCAGACTATTCCATTAACTAGCATTAACTAGCAGGTGCCGCGAGCAGGTGCAAGTCAGCTCGTAGCTACCTCACCAGCAGCAAAGCCACCATGTCAGTATCTGATGCCCTTTTACGCTTAAAAATAGAGACAAAAATATCCAAATTGATAGCTTGAAACCCATCTGAGGGATCCTGATAGTAATACATTTTTTCAAAACTGTAGCCAACATACAACTCTCCGAGTGCCTGGAGTTGATCTAACTCCCAAATGGCTTTCAGCGTTTCTTCTGCCCTTGAAGCAGCACCAACAGAATTATTATGAACAAAAAACATCTCCGAAAACCTGCTCCTGTCCAGAGTCTAAGGCAGTGCTTACAACTTGATTCTGGCTATCCTGCAGGCTGCATTCAATATCAATGATCTACTTATTTCAAGGTTTTACCTAGCATCACTGCACTAAAAACTAATCAAGCACATCAATGCAGAACGAATAAACAGGGTGAAAGAAATCTGGAGAACTATAAGTTCAAAGAGGAAAATTAAGTTACAGTGAAACGGGTAATGCACTGGACAGGGTGCAGTGAGGCCAATCTTATAGTTGCTGGAAGATGTTTGGTGCATGACTCTAGTTCATCAGAAAAGGTAGGTTTTAGGATCTTCTAAAGAAGACAATCAGACAGGTTCATAAATCTCAAATATCCACAATACTATTCGCCTGAACATTCGCCTCACTACCTGATGCTAAGGACATTGATGGATCGCTAATCAATTGATCTGCCTCATATCAGAAATACTTCACACTAGAAGGGAATCTTGGCACTTTTATCGCTACAGTAACAAGTGTCTCATGGTGACTGCAAGAAAGGTTGGCTTTGTCACTGATCCTGTTCAACATCTATACAGCTTACAGCCCTTGCAGCTAATAACTTAGATAGCATATGAATGCAGATGACCCTCAAATACGCTTAAGCTATAAGGCTGTGCTGGTGGCAATCAATGTTATGTTATGTAAATTTTATTAGTAAGCGCAAGTGTGCATTAGTTTAAGGGTGATAAGGGACACCACATTCAACTAGGGACACAGGCAATAAATACATTGCAAACTTTGTAATCTTTAAAAGTTTTTGAAAAGGTTTGTTGAGATGACTGATAAGGCTGCTGTTCAGAAATCTTGTGACCCCACAGGATGGGTCCCACCACCCTACCCTCGGAGTCCGAGAAGGGGTCACAATCAGGAAAGGCAAAGTAGCAGACTTAAGCAAGTCTGCAGATTTGTAATTAGAGAATGAGGATGCAGGGAAGTCAGAGAGTACACTTCCCAGTGAACAATAGTGATAGTAAGAGCCTTAAACCTCACTCATTTCCAGTCAGTCAGTGGGGGGAGATTTGGTCTAACTTCTTTAGCTTATAATACTCTTGCCACTGCATTTGGTGGAGGTGCAAATGACCAAAGATGGATTTGAACATCTTCAGATAGCTGTTATTCCTGTAAAAAAACCTTGACTAAATCAAGGCACTGACAACTGTTAGAAATTGGGTTTCGGGTTGGCAAAGGTATGCCTGTCCAAGCAGGAACCACAAACCCAGGAAGCTGGCTCTCTGTATTGTTTACATAATGAGATAGTGTGCACAGAGTCCAGTGGAGCCCCAAAGGTAGGCAGAGGTAAAAGTAGATAACATCCTACTCTCTATTTGTGGTAGTGTGGGTGAGCAGTAAGGCGTTAACAGAGGGTAGTGTTAAGCATTTGTTGTACACACTCAATCAGCAAATGATGTCACACACTCAAAGACTGAACTCAGACTAATTTGATTGGTATAAAAATATTTAGTTGTATTTATTTCCTAGAACCAAGCAAGCCTGGCACTGGTATGTTTTTTTAAAATAATTTTCAATGCAGGTTGAACAATACAAGCAAGGTGAATGAAAATGACTTTGTTACAGATTTGTAAATGCTTTCAATTCAGTGGAAATTACTAAAAGCTTACTTTGAATTACTTTGCAGATTCATTTCTTGATTACTTTTTCTAATCAGTGTGATAGACCTAGATATCACACAGGGACATTTCATAGAGAAAAGGGAAGTAAGCAATTTTAGTTCTTTGCAGTTTTCTTAAAGTTCAATACAAAAAACAACTCCACACTTAGAATTTTTTTTCAAGGAAAAACAGTCAATGTATTCCTATGGAGTGAAATTAAGTTATTGGTTAACAGGTAAGCACATTGTTGTGGGAGTTGGTGTTCTGGGGCTAGAACCAGGGTTCCCCCAGGGTCAATGATGCATCTTAAAACACCCTCAGCGGCACTAGGGCAGCCGGGTGCAGAGTGCTGAGGTCCAGTGTTAGCCAATGGGGGATAGGGGACCTCCGGTTGGTGGCTGCTCACGAGCAGGCCACAAGGTTGTGGGATTAAAGCTCCTGAGGTTTAGCTCAGGGCAAAAGGGGATCCCAGTTAGCACCGAAAGTACACCCACAGCGGGTGGGTGAGGGGGCTGTTTTGGCGTCAGGTGCCCTGTTGTTTTCAATGGGAATTGCAGATTTTGTTTCTTAGCTGCAGACTCAGTCCAGGACGACTTCCGGGAGGAACCAAAAGCTGAGCAGGTAAGTTGGAGGGCTCAGGGACGTAGGTGCCCCCTGGGTTTTTTTCTCCAGGGTGCGGGCGGCTGGTTGCAGGGGTGTCTTTTGAGGTCAGATTTCACCTTACAGGCACCTCACGGTTGGGGGGTGTCCGTGCAGAGGCTGCAGGCGACGTCTGGGAGTCCTGAAGGATTCAGCTCACAGTATACTCAGACTCTGGAGCACAGGGCGACCTCGCTGGGACCGGTGGGCCACCTGGACTCGGACCATAGGCGTCTGGTGCAGTGGTGGTTCCAGGTGTCGGGTTTCTTTGCCCTCTGCAGGCTCGGAGTCTTTCTTAGCTATTTCTTTTGAACAGAGCAGCTGTTCACAGGAGATCTGGTCTGTGTTGAAGGCAGTCAGTCCTCCCAGGGGTTCTGGAGGTCGCTGGCTGCAGGACATGGTGAATTGTGGCGCAGGATCTCTGGAAACTGCAGACGGGGTGGTCGGGCTGGGACCAAGTCAGTTCATCTTTGCAATCTCCTCTGCTGGGCATCTACTTTCGTCCTTCTTCTTAGGTTGAGGGAATCTGCCTTCTTGGTTCAGGGCTGCCCCCTAAATACTGTATTTAGGGGGCATTTTAGGGGTCTCGAGGTCAGTAGCGAAAGGGGTACTGACCTTAGGGTGACTACACCCTTTGTGTGCGCACCCCATGAGGGGGAGTGGGCACAATCCCTAATCCTGATTGGAGAGTGTCTGCCATCTGCAAGATGGTGGGCACTAAAGAGTGGGCTTCGCCTCGCCTCCCCCACCTGAGGGTTGGGGTTGGCACACCTTCTGGGCTGCGCTAATTTTTTCGCGCCTGTGTTCTCACTGAAAAGGAGGGGAGACAAGAAGGGGGACTGCTCCTGATAGCAGGCGAAACTGGGGGTCGCATTACAAAGGCAGCAAGGTCTTTGAGGCTCCCCTGCCGCAGATGGTTCTTCCTGGCCTGCAGGAGGTGTGACCACCTCCTCCCATGAAAGGCTTTGTTTCTGGTCTCAGGTAGTTAAGGCTACCACCCCATGGATCTAGAAACATGTCTCGTGGTGGCAGGCTGTTGTGTACCAGTCAGGGAACCCATCAGAGGCTGGTCTTTTTTCAGGGGGCATCTCCAAGATGCCCTCTGAGTGCATTTTTCATTAAATCCCACACTGGCATTAGTGTTGGTTTAATGTGCTGAGAAGTTTGATACCGAAATCCCCAGTTTTCAGTAAAGCCATTATGGTTCTGTGGAGTATGTTATGACAAACTCCCAGCACCATATACTCTTAATGGAATTACAGCACTTACAATGTCTAAGAATTGGCTTAGACACTGTAGGGATACAGGGCTCATGCACCCCTACCCTCACCATTGGTATAATGCACCCAGCTATAGGGGTGGCTGATCTATGCCAGGGCAGTGGGTTGTAGGCATGGCACACAGGGATATGTGTCATGTTGACTCTTCATTTTGTTCTGCACCATAACACGCAGCCTGCAATGGCAGTGTGTGTGTGTAAAGGTACAGGGCTTATAAGGGTGGCACAATAAGTGCTGAAGTCCGTAGAGGCCTTCCCTGGCCACAGTGACCTTGGTACCCATGGTATCTTTTACAAGGAACTGACCTGTGGCCAGAGAGGTGCCAATTAGGGGTACAAGGTACAGTTTGGGCAAAGAACACAGGCCCTGGGAACCTGATTGGCAGGGACCCACGCACATCAAGTCAAAGTGCATCAGTAGTCTGGCAAAAAGTGGGAGGGTTTCTGCAACAGAAACCTAGCTTCCTACAGGGTGATTCAGATACACACCATAAATTAACCTGTACCCACCCTCTGGTAGCTTGGCACAGAGCAGTCAGGCTTAACTTAAGAGTCAATGAGTAAAGTATTTGTGCAACACTTCAAACAGCAAAATAGTGAGGACACCACACAAAAAATACCAAACCTGGTTAGAAAAATAGAGCTTAATTTAATCAAATCGACAAACAAATCTAATAAGCATAACTGAGTTATGAATTTTTGAAGAATAAACTGAAATGTAGTGCTTAAAAGCATAAATTGCCAACTGGGGCTATCTGGTCGTGCCAGACTGAGTCAAATCCAAAAGTTCCGGTCAACTGCGAAGGAACATGGGTCAGATACAGGGACCAGCCTTGGTCAGTTCAAACAGTACTTGGTTTGTGGTTGCATCGACGTTGAGGATGAGATGTGGTGAGCAAAGAAGGTGATGCCTTCCCATCGATCTTTAGAATGTAGGCGATGCTATAGCTCCGAGCTGCGCAAACTCAGGGATACGTCGGGAATGGAGGCAGTGCGCCGCACCATCGGAGATGGGATGTGCTCGAAGTAGTGGTGATGCATTGGCATCAATGGAGATGTGCCAGTTCTGAGCAGTGCAACAGCACTGATGCGTGGACAGCACTTATACCCACTTCCAAGGCCCCAGAACTGGATTGGAATCACTCGATAGGGCAAGACTCACAGATGGCAGAATCCAGGTGCTGTAGCAGGGTGGTTTGAAGTCTTTGATGTCCCTGAGACTTCAGAACAGAAGGCAATCAGGCAAGGCCTTTGAGTAACTTTGGTTCTGGGTTGGATAGAAGCAGGTCCAGCCCTGCTAACTGCCAGGCAAAAGTGTAGGAGGCAGCAGGTCAGCACAGCAAAGCAGGAGTCCTGCAGAGTAGCAGCCCAGCTAAGTGGCAGTCTTTGTAACATCACAGCAGTCATATTTCCTGGCAGAATATCCACAGATCCAGACGTGTACTAATACCCAGTTGTGCCTTTTAGCTGTGTGGGGGGACTTCAAAGAGAGGTCTTGCTGAACTTTGCCGGACCTACCTGGTATTGCCTGATTTCACATCCACTTCTTGCGGAACCCGCTTCGCGGGTCCCGCTGCGTCAGGAGTGCTGCTGGCTGTTGTTTTGAGGGGGACCAGCGAGGGAAGTCTAAGTGCCGGGGCTGCGAGCGAGCGCGCGCGCTCTGCTGGGTTTGTATATCCCAGGAGCGCCGCCAGCCTGATTAGCCACACCTGGGCCGCTCTCCCCGACCCCTCCCACCCCTCCACCGAGCCTTCTTAAACGGTGCTTGCAGAGCTTGTGAGCGGGACGCCTTGCTGAACTTTGCCGGACCTACCTGGAATTGCCTGATTTCACATCCACTTCTTGCGGAACCCGCTTCGCGGGTCCCGCTGCGTCAGGAGTGCTGCTGGCTGTTGTTTTGAGGGGGACCAGCGAGGGAAGTCTAAGTGCCGGGGCTGCGTGCGAGCGAGCGCGCGCGCTCTGCTGGGTTTGTATATCCCAGGAGCGCCGCCAGCCTGATTAGCCACACCTGGGCCGCTCTCCCCGACCCCTCCCACCCCTCCACCGAGCCTTCTTAAACGGTGCTTGCAGAGCTTGTGAGCGGGACGCCTTGCTGAACTTTGCCGGACCTACCTGGAATTGCCTGATTTCACATCCACTTCTTGCGGAACCCGCTTCGCGGGTCCCGCTGCGTCAGGAGTGCTGCTGGCTGTTGTTTTGAGGGGGACCAGCGAGGGAAGTCTAAGTGCCGGGGCTGCGAGCGAGCGCGCGCGCTCTGCTGGGTTTGTATATCCCAGGAGCGCCGCCAGCCTGATTAGCCACACCTGGGCCGCTCTCCCCGACCCCTCCCACTCCTCCACCTCCCCGCCTATACTATATTAAGCTCCCTGGACCCCGCTGCGCGGGAGCGCGCGGGAGCGCCGGGAGAAGTCCGGGAGAAGGGCGGGACCGTCCAAGGCCGTCACAGGCCGGAGCAGGCCGGGCTGGGCCTACCCTCTTGGTTTCTCACACTGTACAGGTACTTACAGGTTACATAATTTTGTTGCAACTATTCTTTGGTGACATTACTGACTGACCCTCCTGGAGTTTAACCATGCCGTCACCAACAAAGGAGAGTACCCCTCAGAAGCCGGGTGGAGTGAAAAATGGGACTCTTGAAAATTACTTTGCCCGGGCTGTGGGGGAGGCGGATAAAGAGGGAAACTTGTCAAGGCTAAGGGCGGAACGTAGACGATCAGTAGACAACATGAAAAATACCCCCATGGGAGATCTATCTATCACTCTAAGGGAGGAGTCAACCCGCATTGAGGATGTCCCACTCTTGTTAAGGGAAGGGATGAACACCCCCCCAATTGAAATTACTAGCACTGCTCCATCTATTAGTATTAGTCCCGTTAGGGGGGCCACAGCTTTAATGCCACAACCGCCCATAACCCGTAACGACAGACATTCAAAATTGAAAGTAGTTACCACAAAAGCAATCCCAGGACCCCCCCCCAAAAAACGTAGGAGAAAGGCTAAGGGAGCACAGGGTGGCAGCAAACCCAAGATTCTACACCTAGATTTCGGGAAATCTTTAAAAGATCAGGTACCCACAGTAAAACCACTGGTAGAGTCACACTCTAAGCCAAACGTGCAGGAAGCTATAGCTCCCGCCATGAGTATAGATGTAGGAGCTAGTAGTGATAAAGTCCCCCTCTCTGTTGTGCCACTGGGAAACTTGGAATTTCTCCTAAGGTCTCTGTTACTCCCGATCAGCGAAAGTGTAAAAAAGATCGAGATTAGATTAACCATACTGGAGGCCACATTGGGAAGTTTGAAAAACCGTAGTGGTCGGCAGGAAAGTGATTTAACAGCCATCACTAGCCCCGTGGCCTCGCAAGGGTTAAAACATAGGGGGGTAAACCCAACACCAATTCCACCCCAGGTCATAAATGGGGTAGTCCCCCAAAAACCATCAAACCCAAACCCTGTAACTACCATTGCACCCCATGCCAACACACCTAACACCCCCCCTGTATTAGTACCTCAGGCACATACGACAGTAAACAACATCCCGGATAATCACAAAATGCCGCCGGCAAGACCCCGTCGTCCTAATCTACCACCTGAGACTAACGACTTTACAGTAGTTATGGCTGGGGTCCCTCAACTTGATGAAGGGGAAACAGAGGTTTTCTGTACTCTAAAAACTAGGGTCATTAAGTGGCTAAACAGAAATAGACCTCTCCCAAGACATCTTAACAATGAGATTATAATGGTAAGAAGGGTCCCATGGGTGGGGAGAAGGCAGAAATCAATCACGGGGGACTGTATTTTGGTAAGCTTTAGGGATAAGGGCACGGTGTCGTACATTTGTCAAGGGGAAAACATATCAAGGGAATCTACCATCCATACCCTCCGTGTGTCTTTCTTCTTCCAAAGTACCCCAGGCCTACAACACCCACCCCAACGACACGATGGATGGGAGAAAGTGGGAAGAAGAGGGCGCCACCAGGCTTCTCATCCCTGGCCACTTTTTGGTAGAACGGCACCTCTCCTCCCAACTTACAACCGGTTTAACTGTCTAAATGATCTAGAGGGGGTGGATTGACAAAAAGACAAGGCCCCTAAGGATACCGTAGAAAAGGGTGCCCAAGCAGAAACATCAGTGGTGCAAAGACACTTGGCCCTGCAAACCCAACTAGGTAGGGCGGAGGACTCTATGCCTGTAATTAATGAACAACTAACACATACCCAGATACCACCTGTAGCTCTATTAGGGGATGCGGAACAGACCCCATGTCGGTTTGTTAGCTGGAACGTGGCAGGGACTAGAGCCAAAAGACTAGATCCCACATGGTTAGATTTCATAGCCAGTAACCATGTAATCGCCTTACAAGAAACATGGGACACCGCACCAACCTTCTGGCTGGATGGGTTTACAAGCTTTACTATTCCAGCAATTCCAAGCAGCGCAGGAAGAGCTAAAGGCGGACTAGTGCTCCTCTTCTCGCTGAAACTGGCAGGAACGTTTAAACAGTTAGAGTCTAGGTCCCCAAATATTTTAATGGTAGAATGGACTATTTCACCAGGGCGGGTCCTAGTGGTCTCAAATTTTTATAATTCCTGGGCTAGACAAACAGATACAGCCCATGTGGACCATTTGGAAAATGTTCTTATTGATTATAGTCACAAATCTTGCACTAATTTCGATTTTTTAATCTTAGGTGATTTTAACATCCAAAAATGTGTCTTAAAATGCAACTTAGGCAATTCAGATGGTCAAACAGAAAATGGCAATTTGCACTTTGTTCACACCAAAGCAGGGGAGGCGCTGGAATTTCTCCTTGCTAGCCTTAATATGTCTGAACCCCTTAGCACTGGTAGTGGCGAATCGCCTCCCACTTATAAAGGGTCTGAAAGTGGGTCTGTGATAGATTTTATTTTTGTTTCTCAGGGCTTAACCTCTAAGATGGGGATTTACGAGGTAACTGCCTCCCCACATAGTGATCACAACCCAGTCTCTGTACAGGTTCATTGGAGTGACTTATGGAGCAAACACCTGGGTCTTCCCAGGGCTTGCACATCGACGGTGCCCAGTGACCAGGGCAGACGGCTCAAGTGGGGAAAGGTGGTTCAGGAAACCTTTATGGCTTCCCTGTGCCCAAAGATAGAGGAACCCATGCGTATCTGTTTAGACCAAAACGCCCCCAATGAAGAGATTGTCTCAGCTTTTAATTTAATTTGCGCACTCACGGCTGAAGAACTAACAGTTCCCAATTCCAATCTGCCACCCAATCCATTTAAATGGTTTGATAGAAGCTGCTCTAAAGCCCATAAAGAACTGAAAAATGCCCTTAAAACAAAGCCGAGGGATAAAACTTTAATCTCTAAACTAAGGCGAGAGTATAAATTGGCTGTAAAAAATAGAAAAAATACAATTAAAAAGAATGCCTGGAGTGATTTGCTTGACGTTGATATACTACGGAATAGTAAAAGATTCTGGGACATCATAAACAACCAATTCTTCTCTGGGGAGACCAACACAATCTCCGACTGTATTATCAGTGACGAGAAATGGGTTGATCACTTCAAAAATATATATGGCGGTAATGACCCTGTGAATGGTAGTGAGACAGGACTAACCAGGGGTTTAGTGGCAGTAGAATTTAATGAAGAGGAGGTATATAAAGCTATAATGGACTCCACGAAAAATAAGGCTCCGGGCCCGGATGGAGTCCCGGTAGACTTCTTCATATACGCCCCAACCACCTGGTCTAAAGTCCTTACAAATGTCTTCAGGGCAACAAATGATGGATGTTTTCCAGAAACCTGGAACACATCTGTCATAGTACCAATTTTTAAAAAAGGAGACAGGGAGAACCCGGGATGTTACCGCCCAATTTCTTTGATAGACTCTGCCTTTAAGATCCTGGGCAGAGTACTACTGACGAAGTTGAGAACAAACCTGGAGATCTGCGGGGATCCCGCAGAGATTCAATATGGCTTTAGGGAAAAACGGGGAACCTTAGAGCAATGCTCAAATTTACACCTCCTAATATCAAAGTACACGGTGGCCGGGGAGGGTTCATTGTATTTAGCCTTTATGGACCTTTCCTCGGCCTTCGACTTGGTTAACAGGGCCAAGCTTTGGGCTATACTGCGCGAGCTTGGTATTGAGGACCCTTTGGTGGCCCTCATAGCAAGCCTGCACCAAGGCCTTACTGCGAAGGTCCGGGTAACCAGGGAAGGGCGATGCTCCGACAGCTTTAGGTCAAACAAGGGTGTCCGTCAAGGCTGTATACTAGCCCCACTTTTATTCACCATTTACATTAACGATCTAGGGAAGTCCCTGTTAGCAGGTAATGCCGATGTCCCGCGGGTAGGTGGGAAGCAGATTCCGGCCCTTTTATATGCGGACGATGCTGTTCTCATCGCCCGCACGGGCATTGGGCTACAGACCCTTTTGGAACTTTTTGGCTCTTTTATGGCCAAACTGGATCTAAAAATCAATGTGTCTAAATCGCACACAATGATTGTGGGCCCACAAAAAAATAAAACTCACACAAAAACCTTTTTTTGCAATGGCGAGGTTCTCTCCAGGGTCCCGGTTTTTCCTTACTTAGGGGTCCTGTTTGATGAGAAGGGCTCCTGGGTCCCGCAAATTAAGGCCAAACGTATTGCTTTAGCACGATCCACAGCAGCTCTGTTGGATTTCACTAAAAGACTAGGGGCTAAACCAATGGATGCTGTGTTAAAAGTTTACAAAAGTAAATGCATCTCCATAGCCTCATACGGTGCAGCACTGTGGGGTTACACTAATTTGGATAGTATGCAGACAGTAGAGAATAAACTTATCAGACGAATTTTGTCGGTCCCAAACTCTACACCTACCTACTCCATACATGAGGAAGTTGGCCTACCCTACATTACAGACGGATTGAAAATGGCACCTTTACTTTTTTGGGCCAATATCTGGATAAATACTGAGTTGTCTTTAAACCACACAATCCTTAAAGACGTGACTGCAAGGGAGGGGGCAATGAAAATAGCCTGGCTAAGATATATAAAGTCATCATTCACTGCCCTCGGGAGACCTGATCTATATACAACTCCGTCAAAAATTAGGAAAGCGGATGTTGTATGGATTAAGAAGGAATTCCAGGGGAGGACACGCTTAGAGAGAGAGGATTTTGAAGTTAATAAACCGCTAGTAAGAGCACACCTGGTTTTGTCCTCTTCCCCCTCGATGGAACCTTACCTGCAATACGTCTCCAAACCCTTGCATAGATTTCTGTTAACCAGATTTAGAATGAATTTAATCCACTATTCATTAGGCATCTTTCCTGTGTGGGGTAAACCGGAGCATACGCAACCCTGTGAGTGTGACCAATTTTCAGATCAGGATACTCTCCATTTTGTGTTTTTCTGTGCGTTTCACAATACTGAGAGGAGAAAATATCTAATTCCCCTCCTGAAAACACTGGGCTTCTTACAAGTGAGACCTGCCTTGCTTTATCTCCAAAGATTGCCGGATGCACATGTCACTTTTTGTGTTGCGAGTTTTTTAACAGCCGCATACAGAAGTAGAAACAAAAGGATTCCTAGAACTGTACTGTTTTAAAAACTAAAAATCAATAATTAACTGTTACTTTATTGTATGTATTATGGTGATTAATTAAGTGATTCTTTTTTGGACACTATGTAAAAACAAAATGAACTGTGGGTATTTTTAAAATGTCTTTTTTAAATGTATGTATGTTTTGCCTTTTATGATTTTAACAAAAATCGAATAAAGTGTATTTTGACTGACTGAGAGGTCTTTTAAAGTCCCTGCCCTGGCTCCAGACGAACTACAGGGGGGTATGCAGCCCTTTGTGTGGGGACAGGAAACAGCCTATTCAGGTGTGTCAGCTCCTCTCTCCCATTCTACCCAGAATGGCCCACCAGTCACACCTAAGATCCTTTTGTGTGCGGCCATCTAGAGGGAATGCACAAAGCCCTGCTTTCTCCCACCCCAGACGTGTATTCTCAGACAGGCAATAGGCACCAAATGGCTAAAGTAGGAAATGCCAACTTTCTAGAAGTGGCATTTTCAGAATTTCAATTTAAAATCTAACTTCACCATAAGTTGGGATTTTAAACTGTGATCCCATAGACGCCAAACCTGAGGGTCCCATTTCTTCCCAATTGGAAATTACATAAATGTAATAAGGTAATCCCAATGTGTAGCTATGGGAGAGATAGGCTTTGCAGTAGTAAAGACGGAATTTAAGAGTGTTTCTTTACTAGGCAGTGATTCATTTGTACCTAAGGTGTCCGATGCTCGGTACCAGAACTTAATTGTCCACGCCGACACTTGTGGCAGGGTTAACTTGACAGGTCAACATGGCAGTTTGAAACTGAACACTAAGGCTCTGCAATGGCAGGCCTGAGACATATTTAAAGGGCTACTGATGTGGGTGGCACAATCAGTGCTGCAGGCACACTAGTATCATTTAATTTACAGGCCCTGGACACATGTAGTGCACTTTACTAGGGCCTTAGAAGTAAATTAAATATGCCAATTGTGGACAAGCCTATGCTACCAGCTTTAAAGCAAAGAACACATGCACTTTAGCACTGGTTAGTGCTAAAGTGCCCAGAATTCTAAAGCCAGCCAAATGGAAGCCAGCAAAAACAGGAGTTCTGAGGGCAAAAAGTCTGGGGAAACCACACCAATGATGCCAGGTCTAACAACCTCTGTCAGAAGCAGTTGGTTTCCACAAAATACACATTTTTGCAAGACTGGCAATGAATAACTCATGCACTGCATGTTATACATTCATTTTGAGATGGAAGCAAAGTTGCTGTATCTCAAATCATTGAATAAAGGGGTCTTGTAACGCAGACCATTATCGTTCGGCCGACTTTCTATGATTTTGTGTCTCTTGGACAGACATGCCACACTTAGAAGTACAGCAAAACACACAAGATGATGGACGGAATGTTGCACAATGGCAAAACATTCACTCCCAGTCGCAGATCTGGGTTTAATCCATCGTTATTTTGCTCACCACGCCACCCCAGTTCAGACATGGCCATATGCAAATCAGTCTTGACCCTGTTCCTCATGGGAACAGTCCAGCCCAAACTGCCAAGCCATGTCTTCCCTGGACCGGAATTAAGCATCCTGGGACCGGTTTCTGGTCATCAGCCGTCATCAGCCAGGATAGCTTGACTTGAGAGATGGAAGCAAAGTTGCTGTATCTCAAATCATTGAATAAAGGGTCTTGTGAAACACACCATTATCGTTCGGCCGACTTTCTATGATTTTGTGTCTCTTGGACAGACATGCCACACTTAGAAGTACATCTTCATTCTGTGACAAAGTAAATGAGGACATCTCCATGATGAAAGAGGTGGCAAGCTAGAAAAGAGATGGAAATCAGTGTCTAGAGTTCAACGCTGCTTCCAGGGTTGGAGTCAGGTTCCTCATATGCCATCTAATGGCTATGTTGAAGACCATGTACCCCAGATATTTGGGGTTTAATCTAAGCTTAGAATTTGACAAAGAATTTCTGGATTCTTGGAAAAATCACTTTGTCTGTGTGCCCCTCAAACTGCAAAGAATTAAAAAAACAACAGGGACATGGATTCGTCTACAAGACTCCCAACTACAAACAGTCCACACACTCGTTACTCAACAGAAAAACATCTGTGATATATCAAAAGGCTAAAATATATACAAGAAAAATAAAATTAATCTGAGGGACGACGGTGTACTTACTCTTACAAGAAAAAAACAAAGATTAAATGCTCTTCACTTGCAGCAGGATGTTTTTGTTCCGGAAGACTTTGTGGAACATTTCTTAAAGATAAGAATGCCTATAATCCCTTGCTAGTTGGCTCCCAAGAAACGGGATTTGTTTCTGAAAGGACAAACTGACTTGATCGTTAATAAATGTAAATTGGTAGGAATTATAGTGAGACGAGGGTAAAAAATAAAGCATTTAGAATAAAATTTACAATCAGTCCCTACTGATGGCATTTTGAAATATACCTGTAACAGCGAGTGTCACATCCTTTAAAGGTTCAAACAACAAATACACAGTCACCTTAAAAGCACAAAAAGGCCTACGCTTAATTTCTCAACAACTATTTATGTCGGCATGAAATACGATGAACAATTGTACCCGCTCGGGTCCAATATTTACCTTTTTGCTCTTCCCTGAAACCTGCTTCAGAGGCTTGAAACATGGATTAAAGTAGCAGATTGTTTTCGGCACACCATATCCGGCTTGGAAGAACATGTGTAAATATTAGACTTGGTTCCATCTGCCTTTCTATTTTGGCGCAGAGCAAGGTGCAGCCAACCTGGTTTTTCGGATATTGTTTTCTGAAACTTAAGGGAAATTCAAGAGCCCTGTTGAGGGGTGTGTTTGCTCTCGGTCTGGTCGGGTTTCACATCCGGTGGCAAGGACGCGCTTGAATAGCCTTAAAGTGCTTTGGCCGGAAAGAAAACCAAGTGACGGATCAATACTAATCTCGAAATAAAAGCCCGGACTCGAAGAGTCCTCGAGTCTGTGTCTACAGATCTGATGCGGAGGACGCGACACAAGTCAACGTGGCACTTATGAGAGTGCAGAGTATGACGTGTGATGACGTTGGAGTGGTTACAAATGAACCACGCAGTACGTGCACTCAGAGGAGATAAGATAAAAGACACAGTTTCGCCTTTATCCAGCTTGGGTCTGGATGAAGGTGAAACTGTGGCCCTTATCTTATTAGACCTCAGTGCTGCATTTGACACAGTGTCTCACTCCATCTTGCTGAGAGCCATGCAAGTGGCACGCTTAAATGGAGTAGCCTTACAGTGGATTGGATCTTTCTTAGCTGACCGAACCTCTCGAGTCTTCTTTGGGTCAGCGATCTCTACCTCCTACCCATCCCCTCTGCTTTTAATTATTTAATCATTACTAGGAAAGAGAGTGGCCATGGAGTCTACTCCATATGTTTTATCTCAATGAGGAAACTTCAAAGGGATACCTGAAGGCTTTCAATTTAGAGAAGGATAGTCAAGTGTGTTGTATAATCCTTTTCAAGATGGACTCACTGCAATAAATCATACCCTCTGTCCTACATGGGACTATATGGAATTTTTTGATTGAAATGATTTGAGCTCAACTCATTTTGACAAGGTCAACCAGAAGTTTTAGGCTTTTGTATTCCTTAATCATCACTTCCATTTCTGTATCCTCAACTGATAACTGAGGGTATTAATCAAGAGGTCGACTCCAATTCAGGAGTATCTCTGCAGAATGAGGCCTCTGCTAGAGGTACAACCAGAGAGATTCAGGAGATATATCCGGAAACTCTTGATGTAGCAGACTGCACTGTCACATACACGTGTGGGAGTCCAGAAGCCTTAATGCCTGCCATTTTTCAGTTCTCTGCAAGAAATGCTAGTCTACATAATGACCTGGGCCCGACTGTAGGAGAGTAGGATCTGCTTCATATAGTTACCCCCACTTTTTGCTGATGTTTCATTGCTTTCAACTTAGACTGGCTGTGATCCTGCTATCCAGGACCCCAGCCTAGCTGCTTTCTCCTCTTAATTTATTGCATGTACTTTAGGTACACTCCAGATTGGACTCTGGGGTACTCTTATCAGTACCTAGAATATGGTATACTATGTACCCAGGGCTTAGGTACCCCAGAGGCCTCCCAGGGGCTGCAGCATGTATTATGCCACCCCTGAGAGTCCATTCAAAATGACACCCCAGGTCTGCTACTGCCAGCTGTGCAAGGTGGTGCATGGACCACTTACTTAGATATAGGTTCACTATATCTATCATATATCACGGCACATATAAACCCCTATGGCAGGCCTTATCAATCCTGAAGGCAGGGTGCTGGGTTTTATGTGAGAGGGTGCCCATGCATGAGCAGAGCCCCCTGCAGCCTTCGGAACCTATTTTCTGGGGTTGTTTGTGATGCAGCCAACCATATATACTTAAGTGCATTATAACCTCGCGGTAAATGCTAAATTTAAAACTGCTGCTTAGAAACATGTTGTGTTTGGTGTCAAACACCTTGAAATCATACCTCCCCACCAGTAATTGGCGGGGGAGGTATGACTACACCCTCCTAAAGGGACATATGCGACACACCGGTACACCCAGTACCAGCTTTCTCGACCTGGGCATCACAAAATGGATGCTGCCAGCCACAGACAATCAATCAATCAAGCATTTGTAAAGCGCACTACCTACCCGTGAGGGTCTCAAGGCGCTGGGGGGGTGGGGGAGAGCCCCTACTGTTCGAAGAGCCAGGTTTTGAGGAGTCTTCTGAAGGTCAGTAGGTCTTGGGTCTGCCGGAGGCAGATGGGAAGGGTGTTCCATGTCTTGGCGGCTAGGTGGGAGAATGATCTGCCGCCGCCGGTCACTCTTCGGATACGGGGGACGGTGGCGAGGGCGTGGACGGTGGAGCGGAGCTGGCAGGTGGGGGTGTAGAAGCTGAGTCGGCTGTTGAGGTACACTGGTCCTGTGTTGTGGAGTGCTCTGTGTGCGTGGCTGAGGAGCTTGAAGGTTATCCTCTTGCTGATGGGGAGCCAGTGCAAGTCTCTCAGGTGGGGTGTGATGTGGCTGAGGCGGGGGATGTTGAGGATCAGGCATGCAGATGCGTTTTGTATGCGTTGGAGCCGTTTCAGGAGTTTGATCAAGGCTCCTGCGTAGAGGGCGTTTCCGTAGTCCAGTCTGCTGCTAAGGAGGGCCTGGGTGACCGTCCTTCTTGTTTCGGTGGGGATCCACTTGTAGATTCTGCGGAGCATGCGGATGGTGTTGAAGCGGTGAGACGGCGTTGACCTGCTTCATCATGGAGAGGGACGCGTCGAGGATGACCCCTAGGTTGCGTGCGTGATCGTGGGTGTTTGAGCTGTTCCTAGTGCGGTCGGCCACCAGGAGTTGTCCCAGGCCGAGGGTGTGGATCCGAGAATGAGAACCTCCGTCTTGTCCGAGTTCAGCTTCAGTCGGCTGTTTCTCATCCATTCGGCGACGGCCTTCATTCCTTCGTGGAGGTTGGTTTTGCCGGTGAGGGGGTCTTTGGTGAGGGAGAGGATCAGCTAGGTGTCATCGGCGTAGGAGATGATGTTGAGGTCGGACCGTCGGGCGACATGGGCGAGCGGTGCCATGTACATGTTGAACTGCGTTCTGCTGAGGGATGAGCCCTGGGGTACCCCGCAGATGATCTTGGTGGCTTCGGAGCGGAAGAGGGGGGTGGACGCTCTTTGTTCTGCCGGAAAGGAAGGAGGTTGTCCAGTCCAGTGCCTTCTCTTGGATCCCGGCGTCATGGAGGCGTGTTCGTAGAGTGCGGTGGCAGACCGTGTCGAAGCGGCTGACAGGTCTAGTTTCGGTCCTTGTGTTGCTGCGGAACCCGGACTGGGACGGGTCCAGGATACGGTTTTCCTCGAGGAATCTGGTCAGTTCAGTGGCGTAATGAAAGTTGAGAGGGCCCCCCTGCAAGGTACATGGAGGGGCCCCCGTTCCAGATTTAATCTGAAGCTCTCAGGCCTAAGCACTAAGCTGAATTAATCAGTATATGATCCATATTACCACATAGTTGCGGGGTATGTCTCTCAGATCAACCCTAAACATTCAATGTTCTAAGTCTTAGAAAGAGGAACAAAATGCAACAGCAATAATTACAAAGTCAGAGACAATTTTTAATTCATTTCGTTTTTGACTATCTCAATATAAAAAGCTTGTAGGTTGCCCAAAGAGAGCGTGCAGGAAAAAAAGGATGTTCAAGTGATTAGAAAAGAAAGTAAAGATCAGGATATGGAAATATTCACAATAAGTATTTACACAGAAGGAACGGTTACACAGTTCACCGTCCTACAATAACCTGGCCTTCAATATACATTTTTTACACATTTTTCAATCAAGGGAAACATGAATTCAATGAACTTTTTGCACCAGAAAATGTGTGTCAAGGTCCAGGTCAAAAAAGGGAAAGAGCGTTGACGTTTCGACTCGTCTTATGGCCTAAATGTGAGTTAGAATGTGGCCGTGCGAGTCTTCATCAGGACAAATACAATGGGCAAACCAAGGAGTAGTGTAGGCCCTGAAATGGAGTAAGAATGTAAATCAGGCTGTTGCATTAAAATTGCGACCAGTATCAATCTCGCAACGCAAGGAAGGGTAAAAGGTGCTTACCCTATGGTAGAGAAAGGAGGTGAGAATGGACCAAGTGGAATGTCTTCACTCGTTGTCCCAGGGTTATTTTAACTCCTAAAAACATAATGAGCTTGGTCAGTTGACTCTATTTCTCGTAATTATTCCGAAAAGCCTCCAAAACAAATTGTCTGTACATGTCATTACCTTATCCACGATGCGTAAATGGAATGACTTTATCTCATAATTAAGCAGGTTTCAATCTCTGCATATTCAGGTCTCAACAAATGTATATGAAGCTGGTCCTATGAATAAATGAAGGAACTAATCAAAATTCAGTATGTGTATATCTTGTGGTGTATCATTGTATTATTGCCACATCTGTAAATTATTCTATCAATATGGCAATCATTTTCATGGCAAAATAAAATAAATCCTCTGTGGTTTCATGAGGATGGGGAAGTCCCAGTGACAGGTTTAAAAATTGGTTAATTACAAAAACACACAACCTTACCCGGTGTCAATTTCTTTTTCATAGAAGGTTAGTGCATCGCCCTGCACTTGGAATCCTAAAAATATACGCCTATGAACAATCGGGCATCCTCATGAAACCACGGAGGATTTATTTTATTTTGCCATGAAAATGATTGCCATATCGATAGAATAATTTACAGATGTGGCAATAATACAATGATACACCACAAGATATACACATATTGAATTTTGATTGGTTCCTTCATTTATTCATAGGACCAGCTTCATATACATTTGTTGAGACCTGAACATGCAGAGATTGAAACCTGCTTAATTATGAGATAAAGTTATTCCATCTACGCATCGTGGATAAGGTAATGACATGTACAGACAATTTGTTTTGGAGGCTTCTTGGAATAATTACAAGAAATAGAGTCAACTGACCAAGCTCATTATGTTTTTAGGAGTTAAAATTAACCCTGGGCAACGAGTGAAGACATTCCACTTGGTCCATTCTCACCTCCTTTCCCTACCATAGGGTAAGCACCTTTTACCCTTCCTTGCGTTGAGAGATTGATACTGGTCGCAATTTTAATGCAACAGCCTGATTTACATTCTTACTCCATTTCAGGGCCTACACTACACCTTGGTTTGTCCATTGTATTTGTCCTGATGAAGACTCGCACGGCCACGGTCTAACTCACCTTTAGGCCATAAGACGAGTCGAAACGTCAACGCTCTTTCCCTTTTTTGACCTGGACCTTGACACACATTTTCTGGTGCAAAAAGTTCATGGAATTCATGTTTCCCTTGATTGAAAAATGTGTAAAAAATGTATATTGAAGGCCAGGTTATTGTAGGACGGTGAACTGTGTAACCGTTCCTTCCGTGTAAATACTTATTGTGAATATTTCCATATCCTTATCTGTACTTTCTTTTCTAATCACTTGAACATCCTTTTTTTCCTGCACGCTGAATTAAAAATTGTCCCTGACTTTGTAATTATTGCTGTTGCATTTTGTTCCTCTTTCTAAGACTTAGAACATTGAATGTTTAGGGTTGATCTGAGAGACATACCCCGCAACTATGTGGTAATATGGATCATATACTGATTAATTCAGCTGAGTAAAGGAATGGTTGAAGACCACTGTTTTTTCAATAGTATACAATACCCAGGTCTTTTGACTCTTTGGGCCACCCCATTTTTGTTAATGGTTAAGCACTAAGCTGAGCTCCCCCGCCCCCATCCTACCCCCGCGCAGCTTGGGCCCCCCTCGCACTGCTGGGGAGGGGATGTGGCGGCCTGTGTTACACGCCTGATCATGAGTTACCAGCAAGATAACTAAACACCTGTTTGAGATATATATATCAACCAAAGCAGCAGAGTAGCTATGAGTGCAGTGCAGGCAGCCAGCAACATGAAAAATCGGACACCTGAAGGATCCATCAATGATGTCCCCAGTTATGGGTCACCTGTGGCTTCAGAGTTGTAGATTATCATAAAAGAAAGTGGGGAGAGGAGTGCAGTTCTATCCATCACCAGCATGAGCAGTTTCGCTGTATATCTACACCATATTTTTGTCTAAAGAGCCTTATGGAGGATGCTGAGGTAAGCGTTTTCGAAATTAATAAATACATGGGAGTTCCCCTTTGTTTAATTCCTAAATCAATTGTGGTGGGAATAAGATTTTATATAAAACACAACACCTACATGCGCAAATACATTCCCTGAGCATATCTGGTGGTGAGGTAGAATAATTAATGGGTAAAGCATGTTCTTACAATTCAGAGAAATCCTGCTCTAGCACGGCAGAGAAATAAAGATGAAGATTGCATTCATACCAAGATTATTCACAGCTGTTTAAATAAAAGTCTGCCGGCACGGTGATGAATGGGAGTAGCATGGCGAGTACTCATTTAAGTATTGGGGTGTGTTAACTTCAGTGTTCCAGAGACAATACAGTTAAATATGTGCAAAGCAGTGCAATTTTAATGATGATGTAAAAAGTAATGTAATCATATATTTCAAATATGCAAATCCCATTCTAATGTACACAATCTGGCATAGGCCCTCGGGAGCCCAGTGAATGTATAGCACTCCATTGTTCCCAGATATGTACCTGCTAAATAAATCTCTAAACATACATGCATGATACATAGTGATCTCAAAGTACAACTGTAATGGAATGGGATTTGAGAAGTTGAATGTGTCTCTAATCACATTCGAGCGGCTGATTTGAGGATAAGCTTCGAGATCAAGGATGGCACAGCTGGGACGGTGGCAATGGATAGATGAAACAATAAATGGCCTGGCAGTGCGGCAGAGTGCGTTCGTGATGCAAACTCAAGCACAGAGCTGGGCATTTAAGAGGTGAAAGTAAACAAGTTCGGAGCATTCGCTCCCTCCGTGGGACAGTGTGTGCTGGTATCTTCACAAACACACGACTGTTCATAGCTTTAGGCGACAGGGTGGCCAGGCATCTAAACTTAAAAATGCTTATTGGGCCCAGCGAAGTCACCACCAAGCTACAGCTTTATGCAACAGATCTGTGGAAGAAATCTCCTACAACATCAAATCAGCACTGACAGAGGCCTGTGAGATAAGATCACACGGGGAGGTGCAGGGCATTGCACATGAAAGGCCCAGCGTGAACCCAGAGGATGAAGATGTTTGTGTCACTTGGGGGAGCAGGCAGAGGAGTCACCGGGAGGTAGTGAACAAGGAGCTGTTTTCTCCCTACACTAAGGGGTTAATGTGAGCAGTAGAGCCGCTAAAACAATAATACCGGACACTAAATTAAGAAGCTGGTGCTGGTGCATGTCTGAGGCCCCGGGGTCACATCTAAGCCCTCGGGTGCACATCTAAGCCCTCGGTGCATGTAAGAAAACACAGTGCTGCCACTTACACATGTCCGTCAGAGTACATGACATCAACGGCAATGAACGGCGTACAATAATGAAAAGCACCTGACTTGAAGTCTCCCACGCTGGAACTACTCTTTGGCCACTCCCCCATAGTCAACTAGAGCGTGATCCACCATGCGTAGCACACATACGCAGAAAAGTAAAACAGTACCATCTGGTAAACAGTTAACAACCACGTCTGCACCAAACCTTGGCGACCAGACACCAGTATCGAATTGAACCGGACTAAAAATGCATTTAATTCACAAAATTTGAGGGAGCCCCCCTGCAAGGTGCATGGAGGGGCCCCGGCAGGCTCCGGATTTTGACAGACGCTCTCGGACGAGAGTACTGTGCTGAGGGGCCCCATCCACTTCGAGGCCCCGCCGCACAGCGGGGGCTGCGTGGGCCTGTGTTACGCCCCTGGGTCAGTTGTTTGTTGACGGCCTTCTCGATGACCTTCGCCGGGAACAGGAGCAGGGAGATGGGTCGGAAGTTCTTGAGATCCTTGGGGTCCGCCTTGGGTTTCTTGAGTAAGGCGTTGATCTCGGCGTGCTTCCAGCTCTCCGGGAAGGTTGCTGTCTCGAAGGAGATGTTGATGGCTTTCCGTAGATGGGGTGCAATGGTGATGCTGGCTTTGTTGAAGATGTGGTGTGGGCATGGGTTTGACGGGGTCCGGAGAAGACGGAGTTCATGTTCTTGATGGTGTCGTGGTCGTTGATGTTGGTTCAGGTGATCAGGCGGTTGGTGGTCGTGGGGGTCTCGGTGGTTGCCGGGGTGGTCGCAGCATTGAAGCTGTTGTGGATGTCTGCGATCTTGCGGTGGAAGGAGGTGGCCAGCAAGTCGCACATGTCTTGCGAGGGTGGGATGTCGTTGGTGTTGGAGCTGGGGTTGGAGAGTTCCTTCACGATGTTGAAGAGCTCTTTGCTGTTGTGTGCGTTGTTGTCTAGGCGGTCTTTGAAGGAGGCCCGTTTGGTGGATCTGATGAGGTGGTGGTGTCTGCGGGTGGCGTTCTTGTGGGCTGCGTGGCTTTCCGGTGTTCATTCACGGATCCAGTTCTTCTCTAGCTTTCGCAATATTTGCTTGGAGGCTTTGAGGTCTTCAGAAAGCCAGCTCGCGTTCTTTCTGGTCTGGCTGTTGGAGGGTTTCTTGAGGGGGCAGGGATGTTGGGGCAGTTGTCCATCCACTGCCTGAGGTTGCGGGCGGCGGCGTTGGGGTCGGTTGGGTTTGCGGGTGGGCTCTGGGCGAGGGTGGTTGTTAGCTAGTCTTCAGTGACTTTGCTCCAGCAGCGGCGGGGGATCTGTTGGGTGCGTTGGGCGTGGTGGGTTTCCAGAAGGTGAAGTGGATGCAGCGATGGTCGGTCCACAGGAGTTTGGTCGTGTGGTTGAAGGAGACGTGGGGGCTTGCAGTGAAGATGGGGTTGAGTGTGTGGCCTGCGGAGTTGGTGGGTGTTGTGACGAGTTGTCTGAGTCAGAGGTTGGCGCGGTTGTTGATCAGGGAGAAGGGGTTGGGGTCGTTGTTGTTCTCGAGGTGGAAGTTCAGGTCCCCAAGGAGGATGTAATACGGGGAGGCGAGGGAGTGTGTGCTGACGAGGTCGACGATGGAAACGCTGAACTGTGGTCGGGGTCCGGGTGGTCTGTAGATGAGGGTTCCTCTGAGGGTGGTGTTGGGGTTGGGGTTGGTGTGGATCTGGAAGTGCAGGTGTTCGGCGGTGCTGAGGGTGTCGTCGGTGTCTGTCGAGATTTTGAGAGTGTTCCTGTGGACGATGGTGATTCCTCCTCCTACTCCGTTGGTGCGGTCCTTGCGGGTGATCTTGTAGCCTTCCGTGATGGCTATGGCGATGTCCGGGGACGAGGAGGGGTTCAGCGAGGTCTCGTCAGGAAGGCGATATCTGGGGTGCTGGGGTGTTGGAGTCCTGTAGGTCCCAGAGTTCAACGGCGTGTTTGCATGCGGAGCCTGCAATCCTGCTGCTGAGCCAAGCTCGAGCAGGGGAAGGCTTGACAATAGGCTTTCTGTCACAGAGAGGTGTAACGACCTCCCAGACAGGCTTTAGTGTATTGGGGCTGGGTGGGTACACTCTGAGAGTGCTTTGATGTCTGCACTGGGGGCACATTTTGTGCTCCTGCTCTGGCACAAACCTGGACAAAGGACATGGGTGTAGCCACCCCTCTGTCCTGACCCTCCCATAGGTGGGTCCCCAGAGTTTGTCCCATCCCTTACAGGACTTTAGATTTTACCTGGACTAAACTCTGCTACAGAAACCAAGTACTTTGACGATCTACACCACTCTGGATGACTGAAGAATCTCCCTTGAAGTAAAGGAGTTACTCCCCTGCAAAGCAGGCACCTAAACGCATCTGACCGGTTTGCATCTCCGGAGCTCATGAGGGCCACACTAGGGAATTAGTTATCACATACAGATGTCTATACTCAGCAGCCCCAACTCTCAGAATTTCCAGCAGGCCAGGCTTCAACACAAGCACCTGGAATCAGTGCTTAATTTGAGCCAGTGGTTTCCGGTGCTCAGCACCTGCACTTAATTGGTTTCTGGTGCTCAGCACCGGCACTTAATTGTCAAAGCCACACTTATGATACTCTGCCACATGGTGGCACTGCTCATCTAATTTAGAGAGCGGCAGAACAACGGTTGTTAATGAATACAATATACATAAAAAAAATGCCAATACCTGCCTTCCCAGCCATTCCTTTAGCTTTGGGGAACTGGAATAACCTGAACTGTCAAACTTGCAAGTGAGAGAGATGGTGAGTATTTGTTTTGGCAGCGATGTCAGGGGCAAAGAGTACAGGGCCCTGGCACTTATTAGTTTACATCCAAGTAGATTGTAATAGTAGTTCAAGGTTAGCGAGGTCCCTGTTACCACACCTAAGCCTTGATATTTCTCACTAGAAAGACTAGCTACTTACTCCTTGCAACTTGCCCTACACCTATTTTTTTGCATACTGTGAAAGTAGTGACTGTTTATTTTCATGTCATTCTTTTGCGGCATATTTTCACTGATATAAAACACATTTGGAAAAAAGAAGGCAGTATTGTTCACAACTAAGAGCAGTTTTCATGCCTGACAAGTGTTAGCAGTCACACAAGTAAACTTCTTGGGGCCGTATTATACAGAGTGGCCCGGTTACAGAAAGGGCAGCAGATGCTCTGTAATGGGACTACCGCTGGCACCCATGTATAGCCAGCGCTATATTCAGAGGACATTCCCTCATTTGCATGGGGAGTGACCCCAGGCAAACCAGGGAATCATTTTGCCTCTTAACCCACCCCGTATTATGGATGTGTGGAGCAGAGGCAAACAGGCACAAAACATGGGATACAAAAGCAATCATTCAGACTCACAGAGTACTCCAGCATGGTTGGGTTTTGTACCAGTCTGAACTGAATGCTCCATGATGAGCATTTGCTTCTCCAAGTTCATGCCATGTCATGCCATGCTGGTTTGTAAAGCACACGCTCACCCAGGAGGGTATCCTGGCACTGAGCAGGTCTGTGATTAGCCAAGCCACGTGCTTAATGTGGTTATTCAAAAAGCCAGGTCTTCAACTTCTTGTGGAATTCAAGAAGTGAGAAGGCGGCTTGGATGCTTAACGGCACCTAACTTCACGCTTTAGGAGCAGGCTCAACCACCAGATTTCGTTTTCCATATGCGAGGGATGTGTGCAAATAGGAGTCTTGCCGATGTTAGTTGTCTGGGAGGTTTGTGAAAGCAAAACGGTATTGTCGAGGTATGCTGTGCCAGAGTGTCTTGAAAGTTTGGGTGAGGAGTTTGAAATGTGCTCATTGGGGTATGGAAATCCAGTAGAGGTACTTGAGGTGAGGTGAGATGTGTGAGTGTTGTGAGAGGTTGGGAGTTATTCAGGCAGACGAGTTCTGGATGTTCTGCTGTCTCCTGATGAGATGCTTGTTTAACCCAGTGTAGAGGGTGTGCTTGTAGTATGGGATGCTGGTGGCAAAAGTGTGGGTGATGATTTTCTACGTGTTGAATGGGAGCCACTTGAGTATCTTCAGTATGTGGAAGCATAAGGCAATGATGGCATGAGCTGTGATGTTGAGTTTACAGTTGAGAATGATCCGAAGGTTCTTGAATTGGGTTATTTCGTTTTAAGGTAAGTCTGGAAAATTAGTATTCATGCCACCATGAATGCGTCATCCCACATTGCATAACCTGTTGTAGCCCTTTATTGAACTTAATTATGATCAGTCCTATTGTGCGTAGATGTGGTTAGCCAAAGAGTATCACAAAGGCCACTGAATTTATGCATTAGGGGGGGACCAAATTATGCAGCAGGGTTGATTAAATTATGCAGCATGAAAGGTACATTATGTGGTGTAATGTGGTGACATTTTGTGATAGTAATACTTCATTATTTTGACTTTTTTATTACACTTGGTAACACTGTTTGGGTCTACGTTGCACCTCATTAGTACAAGTTTAACACGCAAGTATAGCAATAAACAACTGAAAGGTGAACAGTCAACTTTTGCAAAGAGTCTTCAACTGCGTTCTAACATGTATTGCAAAAAGAACAGATGATGGAACGAGTGCTAAACAACTCACCTGGGTTAAATCCATTGTTGTTTTGTATGCCACACCATTCCAGATTAGACCCAGCCATATGCAATCAGTCTTGACTCTGCTCCCCAAGTGAACAGACCAGCACGAACTGCCATGCCAGGTCCTCCCTGGACCAGAAACAAGCATCCTGGGACCGGTTTTGGGTTTCACCCCTCATCAGCCTGCTAGCTTAAGTCTGGTGGTGTAGCGAACCCGAGACCCAAGTCTGGGCATACCCTTCCCACTTAGGGTGACACATGCTAAAAGAACAGCTGATGGACGGAATGCTGAACCAATCATGCATTCAACCCCAGTCACAGATATGGGTTAAATCCATCTTTTTTTGCCCGCCACGCCTTTCCAGTTTAGACCCATT
This sequence comes from Lissotriton vulgaris, assembly GCF_964263255.1. Classification (NCBI taxonomy): domain Eukaryota; kingdom Metazoa; phylum Chordata; class Amphibia; order Caudata; family Salamandridae; genus Lissotriton; species Lissotriton vulgaris. Next base: position 152,505,254 of record NC_141698.1, on the reverse strand, counting down.
CATATGAAAATCAGTTCTGATCCAGTCCAAACTGCTAGGCCAGGTCCTCCCGGGACTAGAAACAAGCATACTGGGAACAATTACGGGGTTTCACCCCTCATCAGCCAGGCAAGCTTGAATCTGGTGGCGAAGTGAGCACGGAAACCACGTCTGGGCATACCCTTCCCACTTAGGGCGACAAATGCAAAAAGAACAGACGATGGACGGAATGCTGAACCAATCAAACATTCACCCCAAGTCACAGATCTGGGTTAAAACCATTGGTTTCTTTGCATGCCACATCATTCCAGTTAGACCCAGTCATATGCAAATCAGTCTTGACCCTGCTCCCCATGGGAACATTCCAGCCCGAACTGCCAGCCTGGTTCTCCCTGGACCAGAAACAAGCATCCTGGGACCGGTTTCAGGGTTTTGCCCTTCTTCAGCCAGGCTAACTTGACTATGGTGGAGTAGCGAGCATGGGACCCATGTCTGGGCATACTTGCTCTGCCACTGGATTCAAGCTAGCCTGGCTGATGAGGGGTGTTACTCCGAAACCGGTCTCAAAATGCTTGTTTTCGGTCCAGGTAGCACCTGCCTTGGCAGTTCGTGCTGGACTGTTCCCATTGGGAGCAGGGCCAACATTGATTTGCATATGGTTGGGTCCAACCTGGGGTGGCGTAGTGAGCAAAAGAACAATGGATTTAACGCAGATCTCTTGACTGGAGGTGAATGTTTGATTCATTCAGCAATCCGTCCATCATTTGTTTCTGCGGCAACGTGTATTGCAGCATTTTTTGTAATTTATGATTCTTTTGTGCTAGAAACATTTTTTTTTATCTGCAGATTATGCAGCAGATTGTGTGGCAAATGCGTCAAATCCATTTTTTTGTGGGAAAGACCACAGCCATAAAGTTGCATAATTCAAGTGGCCCTGACTATAACTTGGGGTTTTGCAATGTACTGTAACAAGATATCAGAATATGAAATGCTCACATTTGTACTTTTGCCATACTGGTAAGAACAAATTCAGCCCAACAAAGTATCACTCTTGAGATAACAGTTATTTACTTCGCCACAGCATCTGGCAGAAAACAGACAGACATGCTTAGTGCCTAATTCACAAAGGTAAACTTACACTTATTTGTAAGTTTACTATTTTTTTTCGTATTCATAAACGGTAAGTTTAATTTTAGGAATAGTAATTTTATGAATGTGGAGACTCCCCACTCGTGATAGAGACTCCGTACATAACATGTTAGGCCTCTCCTGTCTTCGTATGTGCGTAGCTCTCCTCCCAGACTGCGGCATGTCCTGAGTTGTAAAACTACTATTAGTCAAAATAAACTTGTAGTTTGTGAATAAAAAGAAAATAGTAAACTTACACAAAGTTTAAGTGTACCTTTGTGAATCAGGCCCTTACACTTTTAGGCATTGTAATTCCACATTAATTCTTGGGGGACATTTATGATTTCCTCTCCCTGATGGCAGCTTATCCAATGAGGCATGCACTGCTACTATCTGAATAGTATAATGCACGACCCATCCTACAGTATATTACTGCATGCATTTTATAGAAACTAAAATAAATAAACACTCTCAGAATCCCCACACAGACCATAATTGAAAAGCAAAATACTGTTCACAGGTCTGGGTAGTGGTATCACTGCTACTGCACAACCCCAAGTAGAAATGGAGGACCCACCGAAAGCTTGATCCAGGCTTGAGCTGGTAGTCTGTCTGGCTCAGCTTGAGGTTCTGTTGGAACTTCAAGCTGATTACGAGCCAAGCTTTCATGCACCTTCTGCCTGCTACCTCAACCTACACAGGCGTTGGCGTTAAGGCGAAAGCTTTTAACTTCCAAACTGAACAAGGTAGGTTTGACTCTCCGTGTTGGCTATACATCCTGTAATTCTGGGCAAATCTCCAATGCCTAAAAGAAATGACTGTGAGCGTGTGTAATGTAACTGGTGTTCTGGTAAAACGCTTCAATAACTCCAGGTCGAGTTTACACTGTATTAAAACTGCAGGAAACTGCACAGAGGTAAGAACAAAACATTAACATAAAAGGGAAAGACACATAAAAAGCCGTTTAGTAGCTGGTTTGTGCAAAGGGAAAACATAAAACCTGGAGAAATTGCAGCTTTCCCACTTAAATTGTGTGGTCCTGGGCAAATATTTTTGTTTACCAAAACTTGTTTTTCTTCAAATGTGTGCATGAAAGCACATTCAAATACCTGAATCAGTGAACCAACTATAGGAAAACCTATTATTGTGTTTGATATAATAGACTTATGTTGCTCTAAAATAATCTGGGCACATACATGGTCCACGTGACAGCTGCTTTGCCTGTTGGTTCACTAATGGCACTGTCACCAGTGTGAGGATGGGCGCAGAAATTACTCCAAAATCATGTTTTAAAACTATAAGTGCTTTTCAGTGCAGCACTTTATTGTGACATGTTAAAGAAATACCCTTTCAAGAATTGTGAAGAGCTGTATCATATTTTACGTGATGTTTGTTGTATGTTTTACATAGCAAACATTTTCAGGGCTCTAAGAGCCAAGCCAGACCCGTAGTTCTCTGGCTCGGCTCTCTCTCTTAATTTGTTGGCTGGCCCACCACTACCCCCAACACACAGCGCCCAATTACAGTTTAAAGACAGTGAAAAAAACATTACAACTTTGCGACGTTGAAATGGTAGGAAGCACTTAACATGTGCCTTCTTCATGGCATCTTCTGCCATGACTGGATGGGCCAAAGGTCATGTTTGGGTGGGCCTGGCCCACCATTCACCCTGCTATCCACGGGCATGATGGGTGATGGGGCGTAAAGTAGTTATTTTTTCGACTACAGCTGTAAAGCATTCCTCTCTACAGACATACTTTCACAACAACGTAATCTGTGATATTTGATCTTGCGCATACATGCCCAATAAAGTTTTAGAAAAGAGTGCATAAACATGGGGTCTCACAAAAGGGGCTACCAACTAATGCAAACTCTGGTTTTCACTCCCAGCTCCTCGGAGGGACACTGTACACCGGCTGCTTTCCAGGGTTTGTTATCCGGTGCTTGAGGGCTGCTCAAAGCTCCGGGGAGGGTTGTGGCTGCCATCTTAGGCTGACTCAACTTACTGAAGTGACAGAGCTACAGCTCCATACAAATACACTTAGCTCTCTTCCTCTGATTAGAGAGGCACAAAGCTTGTCCAAATCTTATTAGCATACTTGGATAGAGGGAGAGCTGGCAGTAATAAGGGACGACTTAGAAGGAGGGTGAAGAGAAGAAGGCAAAACTACAACACGGAAAGCAGGTTTCGAACATTGAACCTGGTTTGCTAAGCTTGTTGTGTACTTTTTCACAAATTAAAAGCCAGAAGACTAGGTAAGGCAGTGTGATACTGAAGGAATGAAATCAAAATTCAGGGCTCAGTGGCGGTGAAAAAAATATATCATATGGGAACAATTCTCTCAAAGTTCGCACAGGCACATGAGATCACTCCCAGCTGTGATGTAATAGAATATCGTAGTCGGAATATTGTCTACATAAATATTGTATCCTAAATATTTTTCCCAAAAATTTTGCCACATTTGTGTCAATAACCAAAATATACAACTGTAAAGATGGGTCTCAGTCTGTGCCTTCTTAAAGTACTTTATTGGCAACTCTGCAGTCAGGGGACATCAACATCAACCTCTTCAATCCCTGACTCCTCAACCGTCTCCCTAGCCTCCCCGTACATTCCACACTCAACACTCCAGATCCCCAGTGATGTCCCCAGTATTCTAACACAGAATACTCCGACATCACAACAACCGATGGGACCATACTCTTGTAAACGGTATTGGCGACACAATGTTTATGTCAGATGCTATTTAGGTCTACAATAATAGCAAACACAGCAGACACACAGCTCTACATGGTTGTCCTTGATTTTCAAATTTTCACCCACCTAAGAATACATCACTTGCATCCAGCAGATCCCAAATGAAAACATTAAATACGAAAGCTATATCTTACTTTTGAATGAATACTGGAAGAGGTACAGAGAGCGTTGTGGAATATACAGAAAGGTTAGACAGAGAGAGGTATAAAGAAAGAGGTAGAGAGAGCTGAAGTGAAGTGTGAATTGAAATACAGAAAGAGATGCAAACAGGGAAGGCAAGAGGGATGTAGTGAACGACTCAGGAGGCTTCTTTATGCAATAAGCTTTAAGTTTATTCCAATTAAAGTTAGCACCCACAAACAGACGCTCTCGCTGCGCACCAGGACTCCAGACAACTGTCTAACGATGTGAGAACCCTGGAACGCATAAAGCAGCATCCGATCGTGGAACCTTGTTTGAACATACACAGTAATAACATGAAGTATCCTCGCGCTGGGGTGCAGCACGAGGATGAAATAATAACATCACACTACAACTTCTCCCTCTTCACAAGGAAAAAGAGCAGAAACCTACGGAAATAAAAACTATTTGAAGTGTAACAAGAATTAATATATAAGAAGTAAAACAAGTAAAATACAATAACAATAAAAGAAAAATCAGATCATGATAACACATAATCGTTCAATTTGGAAGGTAATTTTCTGCAACAAACTCCTAATTCCGGTGGTAATGAATAGGTGTCAGCATTGGTCACATCAGTGTTAGAAGTGGATGGGCTAGATGAGTTGGAAAGTGTAACTGGATGTGGAAGAACTTCCAATACAGGATGTTGGGGTTTTTAACCAAAAAGACCAGTCACAATGTTTAAACTCCGTTTTGGTCAAATTAAGTAAGGAGCGGGCCTGTGAAGCAGAAAGATGTACCAGAGATCTTTTGTTCCACCATCCTTTAACACCAAATAAGGCTGAACCTCCGCTGACAGCGGTGACTTGTACCGGAGGGGAACATTTTGACAAACCCTTAGTTACTTTTTTGGGATTTTTTATGAGAACCCAATCACCAATTTTCAATTTGAGTAAATCAAAGTTTTTTGCAGAGTCATACACAGACTTCATTAGATGATGTTTTTGCAAAACTTTGGATGCCAATTCTTGATTGCCAACACGTCTCTTGTTGTACTTATAATGTAACCAGTTAGGACATAAACTGGTGTGAACAGTCCTGTTTCTTAAGAGGAAAAACAGAGAAACACCTGTGGTATAATGAGGACAAATATTATAAGACCACAATTTAGCTTCAAGAAAATCTTGTACATCTTGATGAGAAGAAATGGCTGCTTGAATGGCATCTTTAACCAATCTGTTTGCTCTTTCCACCAAACCATTCGAGGTTGGTGAGTATAGAGCGACTGTATAATGTTATCACATTCAGCCAGGAATGAACTAAACTTCTCAGAAATGAAATGGGTGCCATTGTCTGTAACAATGACAGAAGATGAACCTTCCACAAAAAATATATTTTTTTAAAACTTTACAGCATTATTGGAATTAGCTGAATCACAGAACATATGGTAAGCCCATTTGGAGTGATAGTCAATTAGCAAAATGAGATATTTTAGGTCATGAGAAAGAACATTATAAGGTCCAGAGAAGTCTAGCGCAACTTTTTCCCAAGGTTTATTGGGAAAAGGAACAGGATGTAAGAGTGTGTTTATAACTTTCCATTTTTTGTCAGATAAAAGACATTCAGGGCACAAGTCAATGTGAAACTTGACTTGAGATTCAAGAGGTGGCCATCAATAGTGAGACTTAATGAGCTGTGAAGTCTTTGAAATTCCAAGATGACCTTAGTGTGCAAATTGAATAATGTCATTTCTGAGACTGGAAGGAAGTACAAAAAAATCATGTCTTATTACTAAGCCACTGACCAAGGATAATTCTGATGCAACCATGGTGAATGCTTTCAACTCATTAGAACGTTTTCTAATTTCTGGACAACCCATGACAATATATTCAGTTACTAGTTTTAAACTTTCATCCTTATTGTGTGCTTCCAACCAGGACTGTTCAGAAATGCAGGGGCATAATTTAGTGGCACCAAGGGCAGCAACCACACATTTAATGTCTTCAACATCCTCAACTTTAGAGGGATCCTGAATTGCCATGCGCAAAAGACAATCCACCCTGAAATTCTTTCCCCCTGAAATGTGTTTTATAGAAAAATTAAATTCATGTAACTTGGACAGGAGTCTGACAAGCCTGGCTGAGGCTTTACCATGCCCATTACTGTTGAGAAGCTGCATGAGAGGTTTATGATCTGTTAAAAGAATGAAACTTGCGTCCCCAAATGTAATTTTTGAACTTATCGATAGCCCAAACGCAGGCGAGAGACTCGCGCTCGATGGTGCTATAATGTGTTTCGGAAGATTTGAGCATTCTTGAAGAAAAAGCTATGGTGTGCTCCTTTCCTGATACCCATTGGCCCAAGACAGCTCCCAGCCCCATAAGACTGGCATCCACAACTATGAAACATCTAGAGGAGTCATGAAAGGGATGTAGGACCGGTGCTTCAATAATGAGCTTTTTGACTTGATTAAATGAAGGAGCAATTTCTCCTGACCAATCAAACTTGGAGCCCTTCCGTAAAAGGGCACGCAATGGCTCAACTGTTTGAGCATATCCTTTGACAAAACGGGCATAGTATTCTGCTAGGCCAAAGAACGATCAAAGTGAATCTTTGTCTTTGGGAGGGGTAGCATGACTGATGGCTTTAATAAGGGATACTTTGGGTTTGATTCCTTCTGGGGACAATGTATGACCCAAATAATCCAATATATGTGTGCCAAATTTACACTTGTCAGCTCTGATTGTCATACCTGCCTCATCTAATTTAGATAAAACTGAAGATAAATTTGATTCCCAATTATCAGAAAAGACCAAAATGTCATCTTGGTAGGCCTGGACTCTGGGCATGTTCTGAAAAAGATTATCCATGATCTATTGAAAAACACTGGCCGCGGAGGCCAGGCCAAAGGGAAGTCTGAGGTACTTGTAAACCCCAAAAGGTGTAATGAAAGTGGTGAACTCTTGTGAATCTTTGGTTAAAGGTACCTGGTGGTAGGCTGAACGTAGGGCAATAATTGCAAAAAAATTTGCTCCCCCCAAGTTGGCAAGAAGTTTGGGAATTTTAGGGAGGGGGTGACAGTCAATCAAAATGTTCTTATTTAATGTGCGCAAGTCCGCACATAACCTGACCGCTCCAGATTTTTTTGGGACAATAACAATGGGAGAAACCCACTCTAAAGAGTCAGAAGGGGCAATAACACCATTGTCACTCAAAGATTTGAGAACTGACTTGAGTTCATCCTTCGCACTAAGGGGAAAAGGACGCACCTTGTGAACAACAGGTTGAGCTTGTGGCTTGAGTCTGATTTTGTGTTGAAAACCTTTAACAGTTCCTAACTTATTTGAAAATAGTTTGAGAAATGTATCCAAAATGTTCTTGATGTCAGAAATGTGATCAGTGGGACATAAGCAATCAGTTCTAGGATGTGGAACATTTGTAGAACCAGCCGGAGTATAACCTTGGGGAGGTTTACCAACGGCAATTGGGTTTTCGAAACCTGGGATCCAATATAGACTAATTTTTGCAAGGTCTTGCCACCCAATGATGTTGCGTCCTTTGACTGCAACATATACCTTTGTGAAAATAGACCTTTCTAAACATTCTAACCTAGAATTAAAGTAGCCCAGCATGTCAAAATCAAACTCGCCAAAAGCTTTTGGGTTGACACCCGTTTGAAATAAAGATATTGACCCATGCCAGTTTCCTAAAAACATGACATCTGATAATATAGTTATTGGAGATCCAGAATCAGCCACGATAGGAATCTCTATGTCACCAAAGAATGCAGTACCTAAAGGACCTTTGATCAAATGCGGGGTAAAAATAGAGTTACTTTCAATTGACACGACCATAACTTGTAAATGATATATACAATCATCAACAGTTTCAGAATATTCAATACTGTTGATTCTGGTGGGTCTTTTAACAGATCTACATGAACATTGAAAATGCCCTATTTTCTTACATAGTACATATATATTTCCAATGGCAGGTCACATGGGGTTATTACCCAGGTGTGATTTAGATCCGCATCTGTAACAAACAGTATTAGTTTTTTTAAACACTTGTTTAAAAGGTTTGTTAGCCCGAACAGCATTAACTGAATTAGTAACATCCTGTAGCGGAGTTTTAAAAGAGTTGTAAGATTGATCATTTTGAAGAACTTTGGAAGTAGTGATAGACATCTCGATGCTCTTGGCGATATCTATAGTTTCTTGAAGTGTAGGTTTCCTACAACTAAGTAAGCGTTCTTGAATTTTCTTTGAGTAACAAGCAAAAGGAAATTGATCCCGAATGTAAATGTCTGGATTTTCTTCAAATTCACAAGTCTAAGCTAAAACTCTTAATTGCGCAATATATTCTTCTACTGTCTCATCTTCACATTGTTTACTCCTACAAAAATTATGTCTTTCTAGCATTATATTTGACTCTTCATCATAATGTTTTACAAGGTGAGATAATGCCTCATTGTAAGAATTCCAATGATCTGCATCACCAGCCTCTCCAGCAGGAGTTGGAAATTTAGGTAAGTTTTCAAATACATGTTGTGCTGCAACGCCTAGGCAACCATACAAAACTGCAACTTTACGTGCACAAGAAAACTTGACAGCATCAATAGCGACAATATGATTCTCAAAAGCCTTTACCCACTGACGCCATGGAATGCTTCGTTTGCCAGGAAGCTGTAAAAAGGAAGGAGGTTGCGCTAACTGTTGTGATGAAGTCATAGATGAGAGTCAAATGTATTGTACAATTGTAGACATGAAGAAAAATTAAAACAGAATTTGAAGTGAAAAGAAAAAAATTCTTATAAATGCCAACACAGTAAATTGTCAAATGAGGTAAATGAATGATGAGCCTGAAAGATAAAAGGTGCAGGCTTAAATAAAATGAAAGGTGTGCCTGTCACTGTTAAGTTGCACAGATTGAATAAATAAAAGGGTTTAAAATTCCTTTAAAATATGATGGAAAAAGTGTGCCTGTCACCGCAGAAGAGTGCAGGCCAGATCCTACCTTTGTGAAGATGCGTTGAAATGAAGACGCTTGAGAATGCGTGTCTTCCAGTACCGGTAAACTTGAAGCAAAGCGTTTGTGAGCATTGCCAGGTAACCCGGATTGGTTAAAATGGCAGCTTGCCGCTTGCGTGGAGACACGGATGTGGAATAAACTTGAAGCGAAGCGTTTCCAAGCGTTGCCAGGTAACCAGGAGAGGTTAAAATGGCAGCTTGATGCTTGTGTGGAGACGCTGATGTGGCTTTCCCTCGATTTCCTGAGTCGTGCTGGAGAAGCAGTTCCTGTTGCCAGGGGAACCAATCACAGGACAGCTGACGTCATCCAGGGATCAGCGAAAAGCCCAAATCATCGGGGAAGCGCCGAGAAAAAGGAGGACAAGCAGAACCAGGAACCTCAATCGAAGAAGTGGAACTCAGTAAAGCAGGAACGAGTCAGCAAGGCAGAAGCGAGTGCAAATCAGGAGGTGCCGAAGTAAGGAAAGCTTGGCTGGTGGGTGCTTGAAGGTGGATTCTTCGTCCACTCGTTGCCAAACGTAGTGAAAGACTCAGGAGGCTTTTTTATGCAATAAGCTTGAAGTTTATTCCAATTAAAGTTAGCACCCACAACCAGACGCTCCCACTGCGCACCAAGACTTCAGACAACTGACTAACGTTGTCAGAACCCTGGAACGCATAGAGCAGCGTCGGATCCTGGAACCTTGTTTGAACATACACAGTAATAGAATGAAGTATCCTCGCGCTGGGGTGCAGCGCGAGGATGAAGTAATAACATCACACTACAAGGAATAACAGAGAGGAAGTAGGTAGCGAGATAGGAGTACGGTTGTGTGGTAAAGGGAGAAAAGCTAGAAAGAGAGGATCGGTGGAGAGGTGAGGCAGAAAACAAATTGATAAATTGAAAGGTTAGATAGCGGAAGAGAAGGAGAGAGGTGGGGTAGAAAGAGATGAGGTAATGACTGAGAAGCTGATAGAGATGAGGTATAGAGCAGTAAGGTAGACGGAGCGATGAGGAGGTAGGGTACGGAGAAACGGAGGGAGAGATACAGTGATGAGGTAAAGAGAGAGATGAGGGTGAGGCGTGAAGCAGATGGAAGATAGATAAGAGAGACACGGGGAGGTGAGATATAGCTCGGTTAGGTAAAGAGAAAGTTGAGCGACAGAGATGAAGTATTCAAAGACCGGGAAGTCGAGAAAGTTGAGCTAGAATGAGGATGTACAGCGGTAGGCACATAGAACAGCAGAGCGAGGTGAGGTTGTGTGAGATATCTGGGGCAGACAGCAGACTTAGACATGGCTGTGATGTGGAGATTTCAGAGAGAAAAAGAGAGAGGGGGAAGGTACATAAAGATGTTGAGATGGAGAGGGGTGAAGTAGAAGACATGAGAAAGTAAACAGAGATACATGAGACAGAAAAAATGATTTATGAATCGCCACCAACAGCAAGGCAGTACAAGGGTTAAGGTTGGGCATGACAGACAAGCACACTATGATTCCTGGCCTAGTGGTGGATTCAATAATTAACACACCTTATAAAATCCAATGTCCCGTTTGCAGGAATTTAACAGGTGCAGTACTTATTTCCTAATTTCCGCTCTGTAAAATGGGATGCTGCTTACTGCATCATAATCTACATGTCCCAGTGTTTTCCAGCATTTTTCCTAAGTGAAAAATTGTAACTGCTGAAATTTCACTATGTGAGTTGATAAACTCCGACAAACGTATAATTGTGACTCATACACAAACAGCGGGTGGCGCAGGGGTCAAAATTTACTGGGCCATTCATAATACGGGCCTATTCTTCAGTGAAGAGCACACGCTCACCTGTCAACTTAAAAGATAATCTGCTCTTAGGCACATCTCTAGTGGGATTTCTCAGTGTTCCAATTGCTTTACCAAGAGCCACTTAGAAGGCGAGTGCCCTGGAATGTCCCATTAAATATAATTGTAATCAAGGGATTAGATTGAAATGGGACAGGGTGGACCATGTCAAATTTGAGGAGAATATTGTTAAGTGTAACCTAGCTGAATTTAGGACATGCACAACTTACCAGGCCCCTCCGAATGCCATTATAAGGAGCTACAAGACCATTTGTGAAGAGGTAAATAAAAACCTGTCCAGACCGTCTAAGAAATTACTTCAACCTGAACACAAGTGGTTTGACTCAGAGTGCTCGAAGGCAAACAAAGTTCTTAGAAAGGCCCTTCAATCTGTACCCCGAGAAATTAACCTGATTAAGGAAGCCAGACACTCATATAAGCAGACGCTAGAGCGTAGGAAAGAGGAATTGAAGGAACAGGCATGGAATGACCTAGAGAAAGCCAGTGCATTAAGGGAATCAAGATTTTTTTGGGAAGTAATAAATCGCCCACTTTTTCCAGATGACAGTAGGTCGGTAGAATCAAATATATCAGCTACGTGTTGGGTGTCCCATTTTTCTAAAAATTTTAACCCACATGACATTAATCTTAAATGTATCCGGTCAGATATCGGCTTTAACGTAGACACAGCACGGCAATTAAGTGCCTCCTTAAGGGTGGATGAGATAGAGGCAGCTCTTCAAAAGGGCATATATTGTAAAGCCCCTGGCCCAGATCGGGTCCCGTTAGATCTTTTTACAAGAAATCCAGATCTATGGGCCCCCATACTTTTAAATGTTTTTAGAGCCTCTATAGAGGACCACATTCCAATATCATGGAAAAAGGCGGTGGTTGTTCCGATATTTAAAAAGGGAAACAGGTACGACCCGACTTGTTATAGGCCAATCCCCCTTATAGATGCGACATGCAAGATAATGGGGAGGGTCATTTTATCACGCCTGGAATCGTGGTCTAATACTATGGGGTTATTATCTTGTACCCAATATGGTTTTCGCAAAGGCATGGGAACAGAAGAGCAGTGCCTCAACCTCTCGATGATTATGGGCAAGTACATGAAGGCAAAGGGAACGGCGATTCATTTGGCATTCATGGACTTGTCCAGCGCCTTTGATACGATTTGTAGGAGTAAGCTGTGGTCTATGATGAAAGACCTAGGCTTTGAAGAACCTTTAGTCACGCTGCTCCATAGACTTCACGACTCTACCTCGGTAGTCATTCGCTATGGCCCAGGGGGAAAAAAGACTGAAGCTATTGCCTCGACCGAGGGGGTTCGCCAGGGCTGTATTCTGGCCCTGTTTTTATTTCTGGTTTATACAAACGGGCTGGAGCAGTTCCTGCTAAGTAAAAATCTTGACTCCCCTAAAATAGATGGCGTTAGAATTCCCCTGTTGTCGTACGCGGACGACACTGTCCTGATCGCTCTAAAAGCCAACGGCCTTCAGGGCACATTGGATGCCTTTATGGATCACATGTCCGCATTACACCTGAGGGTAAACTATAAAAAATCTTTTGTGATGGTCTGTGGCCCCAAGGCAACAAAATTCCGAAAATTCATGCTGAATGGCCAAGAAATTGTGAAAGTGAGGGAGTTTAACTATTTGGAAAATACCTTTGATTGTAGACTGAACTGGGATCATCTGTTGGTGAGTCGAACCCAACAGACTAGCAAATCAATAGAGGGACTCTTTCGCTTTGCAGCGAAACTGGGTCAGAAACCAGTCGCTCAAATGCTAACCTTATATAAATCAAAGTGGTTGCCAGGAGCTATCTATGGAGCCGGTGTGTGGGGATATCAAAAGGGACCCCAGCTCCAAATTTTGGAGAACAAATTCTTAAAGAGACTTCTATGCCTCCCAATCTGTTCCCCCAACATCTTTTAGTCACACGGAGGTGGGCATGGATTATCTCATAGATAAAATCCATCTGGCCCCGCTGCTCCTTTGGGTAAAAATTTGGACTACAGGGGAACTTTCCCTTTCGCAAAGGGTTCTAAGGGATTGTATGAACCTGGATAACGCTATGGCAATCCCCTAGCTCCGCTATGTCAAGCAAACCTTTAATAAACTAGGAATGATTGCCCTGTTTAATAACCCAGAAAGTATTGAACCAAACTTGAAAAAGAGTATAAAAGAAGCTTTTGAAAACAAGCTGAGCACAGCCGATGGTCAAATAGGCCTTTTGGAACATCCCATCCTAAAACAGCAACAATTTTATCTTTCTTTTAGTAAACAAATTCATGCACGCTTTTTACTAACTAGATTACGCCTAGGCACGTTGCACTTTATTGTGGCTTTCCTGAAACACATTGGGATGGTGTGAGTGGCTACCCCCTGTATGTGTGATAATATGTCAAAACAGTGCACATTGCAGTTAATGCTCTTTTGTACACTATATAAAGATCCGAGGGCACGCTTTTTAAAAAGCATACTTAAGGAAAATTGTATTCGTTTGCACATAGTGGGTTTTAATTTTCTATGTTTATTGTCGGCTGCTTGTATATGTATATCTGTTCTTAGCTTCTTAAAATCTGTTTTAACCATAAGGAAAAGATACGCAATGTAGTACTAAATGATTTCTTTTTCATGTATTGCTGTGCTGTGGTGGTTGTCTCGAAGCTTTTATAACTTTTAATGAATGTCTATCTGCACTTTTATAGTTTAAATTTGAAATTGAATAAAGAAATCTGACTGACTTACTGACAGACAAGCACACTATGATTCCTGGCCTAGTGGTGGATTAAATAATTAACACAAGAAGAGAGGTTGAGTTCTCTTATAAGCCACTTAGATGGAGCCAAACGACTCGTGGAGTTCGCACCCTATTTGGGTTTGAAAAGAAAGCCCTCACACACCGACCTGGTCAGTGTCATGCTTCATCATCGGGCCCCACCGAAGAGACCTAATGCCTCTTCGGTGTGCTGCGACGCCAGGAGACTGCGGAGCTGGTTTGTGTGAAGGGTGTGTTGTAAGGTTAATTAAACTTAAAAGTGTCTAAAGGGTATCTAAAAAAAGTTTATTAATGATCCCTAGGACACAAGTAAAGAAGGGTTCTATGTGTCTGAATTATAATGCCAAAGGTAATGGATGGTTTAATTCAGATTTAACTTAGTCAACATGTTTCAGCCTTAGGTGTGGTTTTAATTTACCTAGGCATTCGTCAGGACAATGATAAACCCCGGCGGTATGGACTCTCTAATCGTCCACCCTAACCTGGGGGCGTGAAAGTGAAAAATTAATAAAAAGGTGATAAAGTGCATAAAAAGGAAGAGCAAATGCTCATTCCGAAAAATCACTCCTAGTTATGGAGTGTATCGGCACTTTAAAGTTTGGCGCTATCTGCACCATGGGTCTCAGGAGGGGGGTTGGAGTGTCCCTGGCACATCGCCCTCAGCACTCGCAGCCCACTTGTACACCTAGTACTTCCTCGTGTACAAGTGGGATGCGAGTGCTGAGGGCGATATGCCAGGGACACTCCAACCCCCCTCCTGAGACCCATGGTGCAGATAGCGCCAAACTTTAAAGTGCCGATACACTCCATAACTAGGAGTGATTTTTCGGAATGAGCATTTGCTCTTCCTTTTTATGCACTTCATCACCTTTTTATTAATTTTTCACTTTCACGCCCCCAGGTTAGGGTGGACGATTAGAGAGTCCATACCGCCGGGGTTTATCATTGTCCTGACGAATGCCTAGGTAAATTAAAACCACCCCTAAGGCTGAAACATGTTGACTAAGTTAAATCTGAATTAAACCATCCATTACCCTTGGCATTATAATTCAGACACATAGAACCCTTCTTTACTTGTGTCCTAGGGATCATTAATAAACTTTTTTTAGATACCCTTTAGACACTTTTAAGCTTAATTAACCTTACAACACACCCTTCACACAAACCAGCTCCGCAGTCTCCTGGCGTCGCAGCACACCGAAGAGGCATTAGGTCTCTTCGGTGGGGCCCGATGATGAAGCATGACACTGACCAGGTCGGTGTGTGAGGGCTTTCTTTTCAAACCCAAATAGGGTGCGAACTCCACAAGTCGTTTGGCTCCATCTAAGTGGCTTATAAGAGACCTCAACCTCTCTTCTTTTGTTTATTGACATATAACTGGGGATTAAGAGAGTGTTCTTGTACTTCCCTATCTCTCCCATTGTTATTCTGTAAATAATTAGCACACCTTATAAAATCCAATGTCTCGTTTGCAGGAATTTTTTTGTATTATTATTTTTTTTTACTTTATTTTTGTCATTTCACAGAAGAAACATATAACAACTCCCCCCTAGTGGCATCAAAACAGCACATATGCACTATGACAGACTCATTAAGGCACGGCTGGATGGACAGCGGTCATTCTGAGTTACACAGGCTTCACAGGCTTTAATAACACTGTACAATATATTACATCGCAGCCAGCAACTTGTGAGTATTTGGGCCAGCACCCACTCCCCACTACACCTCCCCCCCGGCTCGGGGGAGAACTCCGTCCTCCTCCTTAGTACCCGAGTCCATCGGTGAGAATAGCTATCCACTCGTCCCCTCTGACTCACTATACGAGGTTCGATCCAGGACCCCAATCTCAGCACATAGCATGCGCCATGCCAACAGATCCTCCTGCAGCCTCTCATCCCTCCTACATCGCTGTATATGTGCTTCCTCCGCCAGGGACCACTCCCGCACATCATTCAACCACCTGGGAATCTATGGGGTCCTCTGACCCATCCAAGTTATAGCCACCCGACGCCAAGCTAACACCAGCATCAAGTGCATCAATTTATAAGCCAATTTCCTCTTCCTCGGTCTAGGTACTAAAGCCAACAAGCAGTATAGGGGCGTCAGCTGAATGCGAATCCCTGTAGTGGCAGTGATATGGTCCACCGCCCTCTCCCAAAAACTCTGAACCATAAAAGCACCAGGAACAAGTGCAGGAACCCTGCTTCCCCCGCCCCACATCTGGGGCAATCACCCCCTCTATCCGGGGAGTAACGCTGCAGCATGACCGGAGTGAGATAGGTGCGGTGCAAGAAATTAAAACGTATTAACTCAAAATGCACATTACATGAGACCTTCTTCGTGAGAGTCCCTATTCGCTTGCGTTGGTCCTGTTCAATTGGAGCCCCAAAATCCGCCTCACAGGCCGCCCACGCCGGGGGGACCGGGAGGGTAGAGTCTCTACGCATCGCCGCAAACAACAGTGAAATAAGACGACGCCCCTTGCCACAAGACAAAATAATATCCAGAGTGTGAGTCACCGAGGGAACCTCCGTATACCGTGTCCATAACGACCTCACCACATCTCGCAAACCCTGGTAATGGAGGAACTGTCCTCTACCCAGGGCGAAAGTCTCCTTCGCCTGTTCATAAGACAGGAAGGTTTCGGAGGGATATAATTCCGCCAGGGTCTCACATCCCCCTCCCGTCAGGCCCGAAAGGACATCTGTTCCTCCAGCGACACCATGGGCGCCAGGATCCAAAGCGGTAGATCCCTATGAAAGGGCGCCGAACGGAGCACTCTCTCCACGAAGCAGTGCTAGACGTTCGCCATATGCCTCACGATGTAGGGCAGAGTCGCACTCGCCCCCTGTCCTCTCATCAATGCGATATGAAGCTCCGGCACTGTCACTCTCCCTGCTAACAGCCCGTTTGCAGGAATTTAACAGGTGCAGTACTTATTTCCTAATTTCCGCTCTGCAAAATGGGATGCTGCTTACTGCATCATAATCTACATGTCCCAGTGTTTTCCGGTATTTTTCCTAAGTGAAAAATTGCAACTGCTGAAATTTCACTATGTGTGTTGATAAACTCCGACAAACGTATAATTGTGACTCGTACACAAACAGCAGGTGGCTCAGGGGTCACGATTTACTGGGCCATTCATAATATGGGCCTATTCTTCAGTGAAGAGCACACGCCCACCTGTCAACTTAAAACATAATCTGCTTTTAGGCACATCTCTAGTGGGATTTCTCGGTGTTCCAATCTCTTTAAGAGCCACTTAGAAGGCGAGTGCCCTGGCAATTTGGCCACTTAACCCATACTTTAACACAGTTCTTCTCTCTTTGCCACATCTAAAAGAAACATTGCCATGATTCAGAAGGACACAATTGTATTATAATTCAAATTAGGGGGTCAGAGTCAGCTGCACATTTTTTATTCGGACTCCTGACTCCAAGTCAAGTCAAGAAATACTTTATTCGGTTCAATTTTCAAAAACCATAAAAGTACAAGACACACATAAACAAGCATTGGAAATGCAATAGGTCTCGCATTAGGAAAGTTTGAGCAATTGGTATTGTAAAGGACACTTTTTATATTTATGTGTTGGTTTTGAAAATAGCAAAAGTAATAGCTTTGTCAGTTACAATGTCAATAGTTTTAACTTTTGCAAATGTGACACCTATAGCATTTGTAATGCAATGTGTGTTGTCTTTACGTGACTTAGATGTATTGATATTGCAAATAACAATGGCTTTTAATTTTGTAAATAATTAATACTTAAATAAAATTTATTGTAATTTATAATGGCAATAGCTTAAACGTTTGTAAATTAATTTTGTGAAGATTATGTTCAGTGTATTTTATTGTGACGAAAATCCAAGAACATTGCATTTGCACCTGGTGGAGGATGTGGTGGTGGATGTGGAGGTGATGGTGGATGTGGTGGATGTGGTGGTGGATGCGGTGGTGGTGGTGGATGCGGTGGATGTGGTGGTGGATGTGGTGGTGGTGGATGCGGTGGAGCATGTGTTGGATGTGGTGGTGGATGTCATGGTGGATGTGGAGGTGATGGTGGATGTGGTGGTGGATGCGGTGGTGGATGTGGTGGTGGTGGATGCGGTGGAGCATGTGGTGGATGTGGTGGTGGATGTCATGGTGGATGTGGAGGTGATGGTCGATGTGGTGGATGTGGTGGTGGATGCGGTGGTGGTGGTGGATGCGGTGGTGCATGTGGTGGATGTGGTGGTGGATGTCATGGTGGATGTGGAGGTGATGGTGGATGTGGTGGTGGATGCGGTGGTGGTGGTGGATGTGGTGGTGGTGGATGCGGTGGAGCATGTGGTGGATGTGGTGGTGGATGTCATGGTGAATGTGGAGGTGATGGTGGATGTGGTGGAGGTGATGGTGGATGCGGTGGTGGTGGTGGTGGATGCGGTGGTGCATGTGGTGGTGGATGTCATGGTGGTTGTGGTGGTGGATGCGGTGGTGGTTGTGGTGGTGGATGTGGAGGTGGATGTCATGGTGGATGTGGAGGTGATGGTGGATGTGGTGGTGGATGCGGTGGTGGTGGTGGATGTGGTGGTGGATGTGGTGGTGGTGGATGCGGTGGAGCATGTGGTGGATGTGGTGGTGGATGTCATGGTGGATGTGGAGGTGATGGTCGATGTGGTGGATGTGGTGGTGGATGTGGTGGTGGATGTGGTGGTGCATGTGGTGGTGGATGTCATGGTGGTTGTGGTGGTGGATGCGGTGGTGGTTGTGGTGGTGGATGTGGTGGTGGATGTGGTGGATGTGGGTGTGGTGGATGTGGGTGTGGTGGATGTGGGTGTGGTGGAATAGAAACATTTTTTATATTAATTACTGCCAACGAAATTATTGCTGTTACTCAACAGCAAACGACCATTGAGAAAGCCAAACTCCCCACCTGGCACATACGCCCTCATTTCAGGTCATGACCCCGATTGTTACATGACACTCAGGAGAGCTACTATGACCCTCTGTCTCAATTTTATAAATATATATTATGTAGCTGTGCAGCCTTGATCGCTCCAATTTTACTTAATATGTAATCTTGAGTGAATATGTAATTTGTTGATCTGTAACTCACGTCACGAGTAACTGCTGTACATATAAGTAGTGTTGTCTACTACCATGTCACTTTTTCCTTCTGTAATTTACTTCGCTCTAGTCTAAAGCACTCTGACAACTCTGGGTAAAGTAAGCGCTATGTTAAAAACACATAAATAAATAAATTGCAATAGTCCTGTTAGGTTTTTGGTGCACGTCAATTTTTGTTTCTATAACTGGATGCAATAAAGGAAAGCTGGGAGAGGAACCAAAATTCAGGTTGGGTGGCACATACTATGGAAATAAATTAAATAGGCCAAACACCTTTTGGAGACCCCCTCCCCCAAACACCTTTGCATCCCACTTATAGCCCAGTGACGAACAGTATTGGGAGGGGTGATCTGTTGGAATTGGAAAGGAGGGGGAATTTGTGAGGGAGAGCGAAAAAGAGCTGTAAAGGGAAGTGATGGGAAATTAGGGGGAGAGTAATTGAGCTGGGAGAAGTTCAAAGGGAGGCGAAAGAAGTGTGCGATAAAGAGAGGGGGGGGAGGAGGGAGGGGGCCGTCTGAGGCGAGGTGGCGTCGGTGCGGTGAGAGGCGGATGTGGGGCGACACAACAACAAAGAAGCAGCGAAAACAAAGCAACATATGGCTGGGGAGTTGCAAAGACCGTAAATTAATTATAAAGGGAGGTGAGATAATGAGAGCACGTGCTCAGTCCCCTTGAAGGGGAGGGGGCAATGGCGGGCGCGAGGCAGAGACTGCAGAGTGATGCGAGGCTCCGGCGGGGTGGATTGTGCGCGAGAGAGATTGAAGGGGAGGGGGCAATGGCGGGCGCGAGGCAGAGACTGCAGAGTGATGCGAGGCTCCGGCGGGGTGGAGTGTGCGCGAGAGAGGAGGGAGGCTAAAGGGCGAAAGAAGTGTGCGAGAAAGAGAGGGGGGAGGAGGGAGGGGGCCGTCTGAGGCGAGGTGGCGTCGGTGCGGTGAGAGGCGGATGTGGGGCGACACAACAACAAAGAAGCAGCGAAAACAAAGCAACATATGGCTGGGGAGTTGCAAAGACCGTAACACGGCGGGCAGGGGAGGGGGCGGAGCGGGGAGAGGGGAGAGGTGCGACACGGCAGGCAGGGGAGGAGAGTAGGAGGAGGAGGGGGGAGGAGAGTAGGGGAGGCACGGCCTAACGGCCGTGCAATCCAGAAGTGAGGGGGCGGAGCTGGGGTGGATTGTGCGCGAGAGAGATTGAAGGGGAGGGGGCAATGGCGGGCGCGAGGCAGAGACTGCAGAGTGATGCGAGGCTCCGGCGGGGTGGAGTGTGCGCGAGAGAGGAGGGAGGCTAAAGGGCGAAAGAAGTGTGCGAGAAAGAGAGGGGGGAGGAGGGAGGGGGCCGTCTGAGGCGAGGTGGCGTCGGTGCGGTGAGAGGCGGATGTGGGGCGACACAACAACAAAGAAGCAGCGAAAACAAAGCAACATATGGCTGGGGAGTTGCAAAGACCGTAACTCGGCGGGCAGGGGAGGGGGCGGAGAGGGGAGAGGTGCGACGCGGCAGGCCGGGGAGGAGAGTAGGAGGAGGAGGGGGGAGGAGAGTAGGGGAGGCACGGCCTAGCGGCCGTGCAATCAAGAAGTGAGGGGGCGGAGCTGGGGGAGGCTGTGAGAGAGAGAGTAGGCAAGGCAGGCGGCTGGGGGCATGTGCACGCGCTTTTAAGCTCAATGCGCATGCGCATTGAGCTTAAATTTCTCGTGCACTGCAAGGAATCGCCACGATTCCTTGCAAGTTGGTTAAAGAGTGGATAAGCCCCCATAGTCTCGCAAGCTCGATGCGCATGCGCATCAACAGGCGAGACCTAAAATGGTCCAGGGATCACAATACAACATTAAAAAAGTTACATTCCACAGTTAAAAAGAGACAAGCGTTAATAAAGGCATTACAGGACAAAAAACTAGATTCAGATATACAATAGGCAATATTTGTAGTGGGTATTCTACGTCCATTTGATCTTTTTACCCAGTCTCACTGCAATAGTTAAAAATGTGGCCACATTATAGATTTCTCAGATATCTGTTAACATCTGAAGATACAATAAAGCTGGTTTAACCTGCCTAAACCCTTTCCCCTTTAACAGGGGAATAATGAATTTTTTCCTGATGTCTTTGAAGTGGGCACAGAAAAACAGGTAATGGGCAGTATCCATGATTGAGTAACCATCACAGTTACATATATTCAATTCCAAGTCCCTGGTCCAGCCAGGACGGCCAGAAATTAACAGGTGGACTTTGTTCAATCGGAACTTAGTGAGAAGGTACCTATGGTTTGGATTGGTAACAACCTTCAAATAAAGTTCCGGTTCATGGTCTGAGGAAACAATCAATTGATGAGACCTAACAGAGGGTTTTAACAGCTCCCTGTTTTCTCTGTCCATTCCACTATGCAGCAAAAAAGTGTTCTTTGTCCACTTCAGATCAGCTTTCACAAGGGCGGATGGATTGTGGAACAGTTCGGGCCGTCCCAGCTTTACACACAACTGTTCAACATATTTCAGCCAAGGGATCTTGTTCCAGTGATCTAATTTTAGGCAGTCCTTCATGATTTCATGATTAACTTCGAGCTCTGGATTGAGCCATACAGATATCCATTTCAAAAGGGGGGCCATAGAAACTCGATCTTCCAGAAAATCCACCCCGCATTCCTGATGTACAATAAAGCTGGCAGTGGATTTTGGCAAGGAAAGAATGGATTTTAAAAAATTATCTTCGATCACTTGGAGAAATTTAACAGGCCTAAAGCCCCACAGGTCTGCGCCATACATAGCGATGGCAATACATTTAGCAGCGTACACTTTTAAAACTGCCTCTATGGGCTTCACCCCAAGTTTACGTGAAAAACCAAGGACTGCAGATAATATGGGCCTATTCTTCAGTGAAGAGCACACGCCCACCTGTCAACTTAAAACATAATCTGCTTTTAGGCAAATCTCTAGTGGGATTTCTCAGTGTTCCAATCTCTTTAAGAGCCACTTAGAAGGCGAGTGCCCTGGCAATTTGGCCACTTAACCCATACTTTAACACAGTTCTTCTCTCTTTGCCACATCTAAAAGAAACATTGCCATGATTCATAAGGACACAATTGTATTATAATTCAAATTAGGGGGTCAGAGTCAGCTGCACATCAAAGTGGATGTTTCCTCCGCCAACCAAAGCCCTAATTGCAAGTGGCTGAGGATGTTCACCTGAATGGCACCCACTGATGCCCCCTAAATCATTGAATTACATTCCAACGAGGTTGGATGCATATGCATAAAGCAAATCACTCTTCCATGCTGATTGCTGAATCCTAAATTTAGAAATGGCAGGATTACATCACAGTAGGACTGTAAATAAGGGAAAAAGAATACCGTGATCCTGTCGAGGGTGCCTCTTCATCACACACTACAATAGGTATCTAAGGTTTTGTGCCTCAGCTGACAGAACCTAAAAGATATATATATATATCTTCATTTCCACAGCGGGAGTGTGCTGTTTGAAGATTTTGTGTATATATATATATATATATATATATATATATATATATATATATATATATATATATATATATATATATATATATATATATATATATATATATATATATATATATATATATATATATATATATGTGTTTCATCCTGCCCCAGTCTAAAAATACAGAAGATGCTTTTTTACGCCATTCTGGCAATTCAGTTATCAGTATCAAGCTTTACAACTTTTCAGCAAATTGGTGAATGTCAGGGAAGACAGGCGAACAAACAGCACATTCCTCAAAGTCTCAACTTACTAACAAGGATCTGCCTACGAACTGAAGAAGATAGCCATCTGCTAATTTAGCACATAGGCAGCAGTTGACGCATACGTGAAGAAGGTAGTTAACCCCCACTGATATTACCACAATTACAGCAGTACTTTATCTTTCTGTTAATGTATAGTGATAACTGTATAGAATAGATATGTCTTAGTTGGATACCTGCTTGCCTTATTTTTAATTATTGTATTTCTGCAAATTGCCCACATCTCATTTCAAAGATCACAATCTCTTCTTTAACATACATACCACTATAACCTAGAAATATCTAATCTCCTGTACATCGTTTATTAATACTAGCAACTATTTGCATAAATTCACATAGCCTATCCCACTAAAGCTCATGCCCTAATGCCTATTCATTTCATATACACTAACTAGAAACTAGAGTAAATGCATTTAATGGTTTTCTTAAGAGTACAATACTAATCACAATGACCAACAATAACCACTGGAAAAAGATTAACATTGGGTTCAGCAGCAGTGGGTTGCCCAGTGTAAAGAGCTTTACCTATCTTATCAGTGGCTGTAAGCGCTATGTAAATGCGATAACAATACAATTTGAGGCTACTGACTTCCTACAGGTGGTGTGGCAGATGTATGTAAAAAAATTAATACTTCTGTTCTCCCTCCTATGTCTCCATTAAAGATGGATTTTCAAAAGTGTACATTGTCAGTCAACAAACGTGGCTTCGCCAAGCATTGTGCGGCCTGATTTATATCGCTGATTAACATTACAGACGGAGGAGGGGGTGGGGTTGAGGGCTGATGGGAAAACCTGCTCGATTTGGTTGTTTAACTGCAACTATTTGTTACATTTGCTCACATTACCAACAGCTAGATTGTGTGCTCCCTGGGAATGTGTTAGACTGGGGTTTGGGTAAAAAACACAAAGAAAGACTGGGGAAGCAATTGGGAGATTAGAGTTGTATGGTATTGCAAGACGCACTATCCACTGTATGAAAATAACTCCACATGCTAAATATGGTATGTAAATATACAAACTCAACAGGAGCATAGATGTTAATGTCAACTCAACCGTTCTGAAATGCCCCTAACTTACTCCTGGCATACTCCTCGACTCCCTGAGCCCTATAGAGCCAAGTCGCAGTAAGAGGAGTAAAGTAGGTTCAACTCACACATCAAATACCTCATCCCTGGATAGCAAACCTAGGCTTCCTGACCTATACAGTGGGTGTACGTGTACCGCATTAGCTCGCGAGGACAGGCCGTATGTTCCATGTACAGGGTATCCACAAGAGATCGGTAAATTTGCATACAACATATTTAAAGGGAAATCAATTCGGTCAGTGATTATCCAAAAAATCTAGCATACCCATGACCATCAAAGCCCAATGCTGAGTATGGATTTATCTTCTGCTTTAATGTACAGGGTTAAGACCAAACATGTATTACTGCAAAAAAATCGAAAAACATATTGGGCACATTGTCGCGTGCAATAAAATACATCTCCACTAAAAACTGTGACATAGCGACCAAAATGTGCAGGGGCTCTTTTAAGTGCAAGAAATAAAAAATGTGTTTTAACTCTAACCTCAATTCAAATTACTGTCTCTGCTCTATATGCACAGAATTGGATTGTGTGAGGATGTTGCGAGTACTGGGGCATGTGAGAAGGGCTTGTCAGATACACTGTGATGCATTCGGCTGCAGTTTGCAACTGAAAATATTGCTTGCGGAACTGGATTATTATCCTCATCGTCGCAAATGAAATTATTGGATTTAAATCCTCACTGTTACAGAACACGGACACTGTACTTGAGGAAGTCTTAAAGGTCAATACACCGGTTAAAGTGCCGACCTTTCTACTACTTACACGGACTGTTCGTGAGTTCAGCAACCCCGGCGTTGGTTATTCATTTTGTAATGACATTAGTCCGTAATGCTGATATTTCCGGGTCGCACATCGACCAATCACAGAGTTAAACACATTTCGGTGTTTGTCTGGGAATGGGAGGGACTCATATGTATAAGGTGACCTTGCATTGGCTGAACCTCAACCAATCAGCCGCGTTCAGAATTCGGAAGTGCTCATTGGTTGCGGAGTACCATGAGCGTTGTGTGGTGAGGGAACCTAGCTCAAGTCGTTCATCTACACTGGTGTCGTACTGTTTGGAGTACCTGCGTTTGAGGGACAGTGCCTGCGTTTAAGGGATAGTGCCTGCGTTTGAGGGATAGGTCGTTCCACAACGAACAGGGGCCCGGGGCTAGCCTGTCAGGCATATTTTGCTACTGCAGGAGCAGCGCAGACAAACACAGTCTGTACATTTTTTTGTGACCAATGTAGAAATGAAGCAGAACCGTGGGTAGATAAGTGAAGGCTTTATTGGTTCAAAAGCCCCTACACAACTGTGCGTTTCAAAGGTTGGAAGTCCCACTCACCGTTGGAACTGTTGGGAGTGGCAGGGGACAGTGGGAATGGAATGTGGAATATTGGGGACCAATGAGGAAGCAGGGATAACAATAGGGGCTCAAATACAACAACCAACCTTGTAGTTCCCAAACTGGCATCAAGGAAAGTGTTAATTCGAAGCTATTTATGTAATTCGTCACATATAGACTGAGTTTTAGTGTAGTGGAGGTGGTTTAGATATGCCTGAAGTAGATTGAAGAAAGGTGATGTCTGTACATGAGCTGTGGTTTAAGAAGTGTAACTAAGAATCATCTATAAGCAGGGTTGGATTGGGATAAAAAAAAAAAAGGCCTGTGCACTCTATAAAAAAATGGCCCACATTTGCGGATTGTCTTTCTGCAAAACACTGATTCGGAAAAGCTTTATGAGAAGAAGGGGGAGGAGATCTGACAGAGGCATGTTGTTTTCTTAACTTCACTTACATAAAACAAATGCACAGATTAGTTCACACTGGTGAAACACATCTGAATACAAGTGGGGCCACTTCTGCTCAGGCTCTCTGCCCCAGCTCATTCTGCATACATTAATGGGCCGGCCCAGCGAGAGAAAGGGAGTGACACCTCTGCTTCGTTGGTCAAAGGGAGGCAATGGTGGCCCATCTGCATCCATAAAGGCTCCTCAGGCACCCACTGGGCCGCTGGTGGCATCCGAACAACACAGACACTGCCTGAATGGGCCCCCCAGGCTGCCCAAAAAAAACAGCCCACAGCTGTAATTTGGATACCAGCCCCTCGGCCATTGCCTGAGTGTCCGCCTTACCAATCTAACCCTGTCTATAAGTGGCGTGACCTCTGTAAACATGGGCCACTCCATATACATTCCTTTCTCACCATCACTTTGTACCCTACCCATTTGACTTCCACATGCTCTTTGCACACTTGCTCCACTTCTGCAATCTGCAAACGGATTGTCCACTCTGCATATGCTCACTTTGAGATGCTTTTGACCCTGCAAATGCTCTCTCATCCCACCATGCACTTGCGCCCTCCACTCTATATCCACTTTAAAAATTCACTCTCCATATCTCCTCTCCACAACACATCACTTCATCAATACATCTGCTATACGTTCCTTCCATTTGCTCGCCAGCCTTCGCATTTGCTTCATCCTGTGCATCCACTTGATCCAGCAAATTTCTTCATATTGCAAAATAAATGTATTTAACCAAAAAGTGCATTTGTATATGCAAAGTAGAATGTACATTTGAATGCAATTTATAGTAGGCAATCATACTTGGACAATAAAAGCATAAATAATATATAATATTGTGCCAATTTAAGTTGGCTTAACCGACACAACCATATTAACTATAAAATAATACACTAGCAGTGAAAGGCCGGTTTTCGATGTTGAGCTGTTTTATTTGCACGTTTCTTTTTTCTCTTTTGCTGCAGATGCTGTAACTTTCCAGAAGCCTTTTGTTATTGGATAGGCATTTGTTTTGTATTAGACAATTGATTGTGAAGTTCTCATGGTGAGGAGAGGAGACAAGGGGAAGGTTGATTCATGGGAAGAACTATCTGAACCGCAACATGTGGATAAAATATCGTTTTTAAGGACTTGTGTCTATGGTCCATTATGCAGATGTGAGAAATTGGAAAGCTTTACCTATTCCCAAGGGTGAAATTAAATCCTATTGGTGGTTGGAAATGAAGAAAGAGAAACATTTTACCATCTAGATTATTGTGTTTTTATATTAGTTTATGTTCCTAGATTAGAGGGATCTTCTCTTGCTTGCATTTGCTGGAGACTCATCTCTGAGTTTCTTGAGATCATACCTCTGTTCATGGGAGATTGCTTGACCTATCCCTGTTTAATCAGATGTATCCTGATTTATAGCTGAGAATATTTGCAGCTTGATCTGTCTCTTAAATAATGTGCAAAGGCTTTATGCTTATGCATTTATTCTCTCAATAAAACTCTACTGGGATTCTCAACTGAGACCTTGATTCTATTCCAAACTAATTTAATTTAGATTAGGAAAATTCATTTGTGGAACATGCTTGCTGTATTATTACACTATTAACTGTTCTACTGACAGTATTGGATTCTTCCATATATTGCAATATCGATTATTGGATATATTCATTTCTAATGCTGATGCTTAAAAGACTAATATTTAGTGAATAAAATAAAGAAAATGTAAGAAATTGATAAATAAAACCCTTTAACTCACACAACCTCTCTTTATTGACGGTACTAAAAGTCGTTAATGATTTTATTGCCTAAATGTTTTGATGTAGATGATCGCTCCTATTGACTTCTCCTTGTGACGAACAGAGGTCTATAGGGCCAATGGCGAGGGTTATTTAATGATTACAACAGAAGATTAAGACATAGGAAACCCTGCTTCTTCACACTCTACATCTCAAAGACCCTTTTCACCCTGTACATCTGCTTTACTCCCTTGATGCGAGCTTTTCACCAACTATGTCTAACCTTGTTGACAGCAAAGGCTGTCTTAATCAGCGGAGGGACAGTGTTCCTTGCGAAGGGCAAACACACACTGGAGTAGTGGTCTCCTCAGCTTTATGAGCGTCCGGCGAGGTGTTGCATTTGCAAAGTGAGAAATATGCTGGCAGTAGGTGAGACCATCTCTGGGAGAATCTCGTGCAATAATTTGGGCGAAGGACCTCTCCTGACAAGTGCTCAAGTGCAGTCCTTATATAATAAATCCTATACAAAACTGGAATGTCTGACATAGATTATATGCATCAAGGTGTGTGTCCTTATGGACATAAAAGGTAAATGGATTCTAACTACACTATTTCGGCTATATGTCTGTATTTGTTCTTGTTTGACATTTACGTGGTGAAGAGTAGACACTTGTCCCAGACTAATGTCTCATCAGGTGTTACATCTATGTCATTAGTTAAATGATGTGATGCTTTCACAGTTCTGAGAAAGATAAGGTCAGACAACAGCTGCGTCAAATGGCAGACATGACAATGATTCTGTACAAATCGGTCAAGATGTCGACTACCATTGTCTAAGATTTAGAAGATGACAACCTCCATTATCAACGATTGAGTCGGGCCTACATAAAATGGAGTCAGACCTTAGTGGCTTTACGTCAAAAGTAGACACCAAGGTGAATCCTGGGTGCTGTGATTTGTATTCATATCACAAAAGTTTTTCTCCAGAATGCTCTGCACTCTTCAAACTCACCAAAATTCATCAAGACGATGTGAGAAGTGTGGATGGGCTGATCGTCTCTAACAGCAACCAGTGAAGTCAATGACGTCTGAATCAGGTCTTCATATTGTTACAGTTTTGGTGTGTTCAATGATGTGCTCTAAGCAGCGTTGTAATCGGCAGAAGTGTGGGAATGCAAGAAAGTAAGACTTTGGCCATTGGCTGGAAGGTCCTGAGATTTCTGTCTCATACATTTTTGAAAAATAGGCTTTTGGAACCCATACATTGATATTTGCAGGGCATTCTGGGTGATAAAATATGCTAGGTTCCACCCTTGCCACCCCTCACTTGATTTACCTGGGTCTCAAGGTTTCATAAATGTCTACGGTTGTTAGGGTTTTCTGGTTGCCAGCTGATTCAAATACCAAATAGTGCAGCCATTTACCAAGGTAAGTGAGAAGAAATTGGGATTTTCGGGGGGGGGCTGCTGTTGGCATGATGCCAGGACGGTCTGCCTCACATCTAATTTTTTCATACTTAAAAAAAAGTAAACGTTTCTGGCAACGAGTGGGCTTTCTTCTCCCTCCTGGATCAGATTAGGGGCAAATACGCCAGTCTTACCTCCATGGGGGCGTTGGTGCAGAAAGTATGTTGGGGCTTTAGGGATGGACAATGTTCAAGATCCTGGCCAGCTTCCACCCAAAATGTTATTTTTAAAAAGTCCTTGATATCTAGTTGGCTTTTTGCCTCCTCACGGGGCATATTGGAGTTAAAACCCCAAGGATGCCCTCAAGGGGAACAGAAAGATTGTGGAATCCTGTAGGAGTAGGTGTCAGGCCTGATGCCTCGTCATTCTTCCCCCACCCTATATTTTTTCCAAAAAAGCAATCCTTGGTGTCTAGTGGATTTTCTGCCCCCTGCACAGGGAGTAGAACGACTCCTGGGACTGTTATGCATTGGGGACATGTACAAATGCCTAGTCAGGCTGCTCATCCACCTTCTTTTTTAAAAACGAAATTCCAGGCGTCGCCAGGAGCGGGGGCAGGAAGATTGTTGGTCCCTTCAGGAGTGGGCGTTAACACCTTGCGTGCTCATGACGAGCTCAGCTCGTCATGAGGCACGGTGGCACGGAGCTCGTCATGACCGCCGCGGCACTCCCATGCAGGGATAATTCCCCTGCTGTGCTGAGCGTTCTACAGAAAAGGGCGTGGTCACGAGCACAGGGCCACCGCGCAGCGTGACAAGCTGAGCTCGTCACAAGCACTGCTGCAACACGCGCGGCCCCCCTGCACCGCGGGAAAATTAGCCCTGCGGCGAAGGGGTTAAGCCCAATACCTGGTCAGGCGCTTTCTACCTCATATGCTTTTTTTTCTAAACAAATAAGAATTCCCAGGAGGCACAAAGACTGCTCAGACCAGCAGGTGGTCATAATGGCCAGATGCCTGGGCGCACCACAAGCATTCCTTCTTTTTTTAACTTATTTTCCCTGTTGTGTAGAGGGTTTTCTACTTCTATGGGGACAGATTAAGTGCAAACTCTTCAGTCATCTCCTCCATTGGGAGAGAAAGTCCAAAGCACTTCTTAAAAAAATATAATAATAATAATAAATATATAAATATATAGGGCACGTTCAAGGATACAGAGATTGGAGGGGAGTGACTTACCTGCAAGCCGTGAGAGGTGCATGCTGGTGCTTGCAGTCTGCACACGCAACTGTAGTGCCGTTGGTGACTTTTCCTCCGCCCACCTGAACTTCCACCAATGGAGAAACGTTGGAAACTACATGTGCTGGTGATTTGGTGAGACTTGTTGCGATGAAGTAGGCATCTGATGACAGCACAGTCCGAAACGCGTCATGCCATTGCTCCTGTGCTAAATAAATTCCTTCCGGTATTCCCCGTTGTATGCCTCCGGTTCTTTTCAATAAGGAATCCTCTGTGACAAATATTCTGCGCTAGTCCTGGGCGCGTTGGAGGTACCCGCTTCAATTAGGGTGAGAGCCACAAGGACAGCTTCGGCAACTTCTCTTTGAAATCCAAGGTATTGGACAGGCTCGAATCCACTGCTTCCAATTTCAACAATATTTACAACAAGGGGTGGTGAGGGACAGAGTCTCTGAATTAAGCAGAAAACTCTCACCCAGTCAAGAGATCAGGGCTAGATCCAACACCGTTTCTTAGCTCACTGCACCATCCCAGTTTCAGAACCTGGCTGTATGCAAATTAGTCTGTTCCTGTCCCAGTGCATGATGGGAACAGGGCAAACCAAACTACAAAAGCCAATTCTTACACTGGGAAGGAAACAAGCTCCCGGGGACCGGTTTCTGGCATTACAGCCGTCTTCGGCCCGGTTTGCTTGAATCCTGATGGTGCAATGAGCAAGGGACTCATGTCTGAGTATACCCTTCCACGCTTAGGGTGGACAAAAATATTTACAACAAGGGGTGGTGAGTCTGCCCTGTTCCCATGATGCACTGGGCCAGGGACAGACTGATTTGCATATAGCCAGGTTCTGAGCTGGGATGGTGCAGTGAGATAAATAACGGTGATGGATCAAGCCCTGATCTTTGGACTGGGTAAGAGTGGTCTGCTTAATTCAGACACTCTGTTCATCACCACCCCCTTTTCTGAATCGTTTTTGGCCACTATAGGTGTGGCAGGGTATACTCAGACATGAGTCCCTTTCTCATTGCACCATCAGGATTCAAGCAAGCCGGGCCGAAGACGGCTGAAATGCCAGAAACCGGTCCCCGGTAGCTTGTCTCCTTTCTGGTGAAGAATTGGCTTGGTAGTTTAGTCTGCCCTGTTCCCATGATGCACTGGGCCAGGGACAGACTGATTTGCATATAGCCAGGTTCTGAGCTGGGATGGTGCAGTGAGATAAATAACGGTGATGGATCAAGCCCTGATCTTTGGACTGGGTAAGAGTGGTCTGCTTAATTCAGACACTCTGTTCATCACCACCCCCTTTTCTGAATCGATTTTGGCCACTATAGGTGTGGCAGGGTATACTCAGACATGAGTCCCTTTCTCACTGCACCATCAGGATTCAAGCAAGCCGGGCCGAAGACGGCTGAAATGCCAGAAACCGGTCCCCGGTAGCTTGTCTCCTTTCTGGTGAAGAATTGGCTTGGTAGTTTAGTCTGCCCTGTTCCCATGATGCACTGGGCCAGGGACAGACTGATTTGCATATAGCCAGGTTCTGAGCTGGGATGGTGCAGTGAGATAAATAACGGTGATGGATCAAGCCCTGATCTTTGGACTGGGTAAGAGTGGTCTGCTTAATTCAGACACTCTGTCCATCACCACCCCCTTTTCTGAATCGTTTTTGGCCACTATAGGTGTGGCAGGGTATACTCAGACATGAGTCCCTTTCTCACTGCACCATCAGGATTCAAGCAAGCCGGGCCGAAGACGGCTGAAATGCCAGAAACCGGTCCCCGGTAGCTTGTCTCCTTTATGGTGAAGAATTGGCTTGGTAGTTTAGTCTGCCCTGTTCCCATGATGCACTGGGCCAGGGACAGACTGATTTGCATATAGCCAGGTTCTGAGCTGGGATGGTGCAGTGAGATAAATAACGGTGATGGATCAAGCCCTGATCTTTGGACTGGGTAAGAGTGGTCTGCTTAATTCAGACACTCTGTTCATCACCACCCCCTTTTCTGAATCGTTTTTGGCCACTATAGGTGTGGCAGGGTATACTCAGACATGAGTCCCTTTCTCACTGCACCATCAGGATTCAAGCAAGCCGGGCCGAAGACGGCTGAAATGCCAGAAACCGTTCCCCGGTAGCTTGTCTCCTTTCTGGTGAAGAATTGGCTTGGTAGTTTAGTCTGCCCTGTTCCCATGATGCACTGGGCCAGGGACAGACTGATTTGCATATAGCCAGGTTCTGAGCTGGGATGGTGCAGTGAGATAAATAACGGTGATGGATCAAGCCCTGATCTTTGGACTGGGTAAGAGTGGTCTGCTTAATTCAGACACTCTGTTCATCACCACCCCCTTTTCTGAATCGTTTTTGGCCACTGTAGGTGTGGCAGGGTATACTCAGACATGAGTCCCTTTCTCACTGCACCATCAGGATTCAAGCAAGCCGGGCCGAATACGGCTGAAATGCCAGAAACCGGTCCCCGGTAGCTTGTCTCCTTTCTGGTGAAGAATTGGCTTGGTAGTTTAGTCTGCCCTGTTACCATGATGCACTGGGCCAGGGACAGACTGATTTGCATATAGCCAGGTTCTGAGCCAGGTTCGTCACGGGCCCGTGACGAAGGAGTGTTCCACTCCGAAACGCGTAGGACGTTTATGTCTGCAATAAATCTGCACTGAAATAGAGGCCACGGCTCCTGTGTGTTTCCTTTTGATCTACCTGGGAAGGATTGCGCCGGATTGTACGTGTGAGAATTTTGGGGGTGGCTACCCCAGCCGTGAGCCCGCCGAACCAGAGGCTTGGGAACAGCTACAAACTTTGTGTTTATATATATATATATATATATATATATATATATATATATATATATATATATATATATATATATATATATATATATATATATATATATATATATATATATATATATATATATATTCACCCTCAGATGCCTCTTGACATAAAGACGCCACTCCGTGTGTAAACAGGTACAACCTTCTTTATTTGCAAAACTGCGCCATGTGCCTGTCATTTACAGGGGTCCCCAACGCGTTTCGAAGCGCCTCGCTTCTTCCTCAGGGGGTGGCACTCAATGAGAGCGGATGAAACTGCAACTCTATTTATCCATTGCGCATGCGCCCTCCAATGGGTGCATGCTGGGGGTTGCAGTTTAATAATACTCCTCCAGTGGAGTCCGTTTCCTCAAAGTGTTTACGTGCTTTTGGTCCTTGTTTAACTGCCCTCCAGTGGGCTACAGGCACAGCGCGCAGTTTTTAATTTGGCAGTTCACTCACGCTGCTTGTTGGCTGTCGGCTGGCAGTCCCCGCAGACCCGCTCTGACCTTTCCAGCGGGCGGTGCATCTTCCGCGGTTGAGGCCACCGCGCATAAATCTTCACCCTCAGATGCCTCTTGACATAAAGACGCCACTCCGTGTGTAAACAGGTACAACCTTCTTTATTTGCAAAACTGCGCCATGTGCCTGTCATTTACAGGGGTCCCCAACGCGTTTCGAAGCGCCTCGCTTCTTCCTCAGGGGGTGGCACTCAATGAGAGCGGATGAAACTGCAACTCTATTTATCCATTGCGCATGCGCCCTCCAATGGGTGCATGCTGGGGGTTGCAGTTTAATAATACTCCTCCAGTGGAGTCCGTTTCCTCAAAGTGTTTACGTGCTTTTGGTCCTTGTTTAACTGCCCTCCAGTGGGCTACAGGCACAGCGCGCAGTTTTTAATTTGGCAGTTCACTCACGCTGCTTGTTGGCTGTCGGCTGGCAGTCCCCGCAGACCCGCTCTGACCTTTCCAGCGGGCGGTGCATCTTCCGCGGTTGAGGCCACCGCGCATAAATCTTCACCCTCAGATGCCTCTTGACATAAAGACGCCACTCCGTGTGTAAACAGGTACAACCTTCTTTATTTGCAAAACTGCGCCATGTGCCTGTCATTTACAGGGGTCCCCAACGCGTTTCGAAGCGCCTCGCTTCTTCCTCAGGGGGTGGCACTCAATGAGAGCGGATGAAACTGCAACTCTATTTATCCATTGCGCATGCGCCCTCCAATGGGTGCATGCTGGGGGTTGCAGTTTAATAATACTCCTCCAGTGGAGTCCGTTTCCTCAAAGTGTTTACGTGCTTTTGGTCCTTGTTTAACTGCCCTCCAGTGGGCTACAGGCACAGCGCGCAGTTTTTAATTTGGCAGTTCACTCACGCTGCTTGTTGGCTGTCGGCTGGCAGTCCCCGCAGACCCGCTCTGACCTTTCCAGCGGGCGGTGCATCTTCCGCGGTTGAGGCCACCGCGCATAAATCTTCACCCTCAGATGCCTCTTGACATAAAGACGCCACTCCGTGTGTAAACAGGTACAACCTTCTTTATTTGCAAAACTGCGCCATGTGCCTGTCATCCGCTCTCATTGAGTGCCACCCCCTGAGGAAGAAGCGAGGCGCTTCGAAACGCGTTGGGGACCCCTGTAAATGACAGGCACATGGCGCAGTTTTGCAAATAAAGAAGGTTGTACCTGTTTACACACGGAGTGGCGTCTTTATGTCAAGAGGCATCTGAGGGTGAAGATTTATGCGCGGTGGCCTCAACCGCGGAAGATGCACCGCCCGCTGGAAAGGTCAGAGCGGGTCTGCGGGGACTGCCAGCCGACAGCCAACAAGCAGCGTGAGTGAACTGCCAAATTAAAAACTGCGAGCTGTGCCTGTAGCCCACTGGAGGGCAGTTAAACAAGGACCAAAAGCACGTAAACACTTTGAGGAAACGGACTCCACTGGAGGAGTATTATTAAACTGCAACCCCCAGCATGCACCCATTGGAGGGCGCATGCGCAATGGATAAATAGAGTTGCAGTTTCATCCGCTCTCATTGAGTGCCACCCCCTGAGGAAGAAGCGAGGCGCTTCGAAACGCGTTGGGGACCCCTGTAAATGACAGGCACATGGCGCAGTTTTGCAAATAAAGAAGGTTGTACCTGTTTACACACGGAGTGGCGTCTTTATGTCAAGAGGCATCTGAGGGTGAAGATTTATGCGCGGTGGCCTCAACCGCGGAAGATGCACCGCCCGCTGGAAAGGTCAGAGCGGGTCTGCGGGGACTGCCAGCCGACAGCCAACAAGCAGCGTGAGTGAACTGCCAAATTAAAAACTGCGCGCTGTGCCTGTAGCCCACTGGAGGGCAGTTAAACAAGGACCAAAAGCACGTAAACACTTTGAGGAAACGGACTCCACTGGAGGAGTATTATTAAACTGCAACCCCCAGCATGCACCCATTGGAGGGCGCATGCGCAATGGATAAATAGAGTTGCAGTTTCATCCGCTCTCATTGAGTGCCACCCCCTGAGGAAGAAGCGAGGCGCTTCGAAACGCGTTGGGGACCCCTGTAAATGACAGGCACATGGCGCAGTTTTGCAAATAAAGAAGGTTGTACCTGTTTACACACGGAGTGGCGTCTTTATGTCAAGAGGCATCTGAGGGTGAATATATATATATATATATATATATATATATATATATATATATATATATATATATATTTATATACATATATATATATATATATATACATATATATGTATATATATATATATATATATACTCAAACACTCCTCCTTTAAGAAGATCACGGAGGACACAGCGGGATTCTTGGCAGATTATCTTTAATCAGAA
This sequence comes from Lissotriton vulgaris, assembly GCF_964263255.1. Taxonomy (NCBI): domain Eukaryota; kingdom Metazoa; phylum Chordata; class Amphibia; order Caudata; family Salamandridae; genus Lissotriton; species Lissotriton vulgaris. The sequence continues at coordinate 152,469,888 of NC_141698.1, read as the reverse complement.
CATTCGGCATTGACCGGTTTCGGCTTGTGCCTTTTTCGAAATGCCGCAGTTCGTGCACAGTGTAAGCACCTTCCAATTAATAGTTCAAGGTCCCCCTTCCTAGTGGCGGCGGGCTCACCTGCATGAGATTGTCTCTGCTCGCTTGTGTATTCGGGACTGCCAGTCCCAGAGTGCTGCGTGCTGACAGTCCATGTGCAGTGGTGGGGCTTCACTTCATTTAAAACTAGTGTTGCTGTTGTTTTCCCAAACTCACTGCCATTGCCTCCGAGATAGCAGATCAGAAGGCACAGATATTTATATATATATGTATAATTACAATTATTTATTTATTTATCTATTTATTTTGGTACTCTAGTCCCCAACCCTGACTACTTTTTATTTGCAAATTTTACCTGGTGTTTATTGAGCTTTCTGGCCTGCTGGGGTGCACAGACTGGAGGAAAAACCAACCAATTTGCCACTGCTGGCCATGATAGCATGTAGGCGTGGCCCGGTTCCTGGGGCATTCTCCCACCCTTTAAAAAACAAGCATTTACAATGCAGTAGTTCTTGCATTTACGCAAATTTAAGCTATTGGCATTGTAAATAACAATGTTTTTTATTTATGTTTTAAAAACCAAAACATAAATAAAAGGCATTGTCATTCACAATGCCAATAGCTCAAACTTGCGTAGTTGCGAAACCTATTGCATTGCAAATGCTTTTTTTTTGTCTCCTGCCTGCAGAGAGGAATCCTGGATATACCAGAGTACCTGAGAGCTGTAAATGAAAGGGGGGGGGGGGTGAGAGCAAGTGGTGTTCCTGAGATGTGGTAGTAATAGAGTAGGGTGGGAAGCAAAAAACAGCTCTGGAAAATATTTTAATAGTATTCCTAGATGGCACAGAGCTTGTGAGTTTAACCCTCTCTTAAAGAGCTTGGAAGGATTCCCATTCAATATACTGTCATCGAGAGTGGGGGATGCAATGGCTCATTCTAACGGCCCCATTTTGCAAATCAATCAACTAAAAAGCCTTAGGCCTAGATGCATCAAAGTCAATTGCATTCGCAAACGGTGCGAATCGCAATTTTCGGCCGTTTGCGAATGCAATTGACTAATTTGGAATGCATCATGCATTTCGCAATTTTAGGAATCGCAACCATGTTGCGATTTCTAAAATTGCGATTGCATTTAAGAAATCGCAATTTCAGATTTCTTAAATGCAATGCATGATTATTTCTAAATTGCGAATTCGCACTTTGGCAGGGGTAAATTAGCATGAAGTTGAACTTCATGCTAATTTACCGAAAACTTTCAAACATGCACTAGTTGCATATTTTAAAGTTTTAATTTACACACACACATGTCCTTGGTTCATGAGTGTGTGTAAATTGCACTTAAAGTTAAATTTCTGGGGTGCAGGGAGGGGTTCTTTGGACCCCCCCTGCACCCTTGAAATTGCATTCACATTTTGTGAATCGCAATTTGAAGTTCGCAAAATGTGAATGCTTTCCCATTCATTCCTATGGGCCTTTTGGCCCATAGGAATCAATGGGAAGGGTTTTCCTTAATTGCGATTTGCAAATTGTGAACCGCAATTAAGGAAAGATACCGAATCGCCAAAAAAAATGCAATTTTTTAATGCATAGCATTTTGCGATTTCTTAATTGCGATTCCTTAATTTTCGCAATTAAGAAATCGCAAAATGTTACAATGATGCATCTGGGCCATAGACCTTACTGGTAGTTCCGAACAGAAACGAATGAAATACCACAGTACTTCAGAGCATAGCACACCATCTAGAAGCATTATTACTCTTCAACACAAAATTTAACATAAGAATGTAAAATGTGTGCTGCCTGCCTGGTTCTGCAAGAGAGATATAACGGAAAATGGTTTGAAGATGATGGTAAGGGGAGATTAGAAAACAAGGAAGGCAAAATAAGATTGTGAAGGATGAAAGAGGTTATGCAAGAAACCGTATAATAGGAAAGGTTGGTCATATATGAAAAAATCAGTAGAGAGAGATGGACAAAAAGGGTTGGTAAGAAAGCAAAGAGGCCATGAAGTTTGCATCAAGCAGTAATGAGATGAAGAAAGGAGACTTAAAACAATAGACTGGTAGGTAGAAGAGGCCAAGGGACGAGAGTAAAAAAACAACAACACAGGAATGATTAAATAAATCAATGAGCCAGGGCCCTTTTGCAACCGCACCTCCTGCACAATCGCTAGCTACACCCTCTCATATCTCCAGTCTCTCATTCTAGCACACTCATACACTCCCTTGTACTCACTTTCACTTACTCATACACACTCAAACTCAGATTCTCACTTTCACTCTCATTGACATGCTCAAACTCAATCACACACACTTTCACTCTTATTCACTTTCAGTCACTCACAGACACACACACAACAACACTCATTGAGAAATAATTTTTTTTACTTACCTTGCTTACCTAGTGGGCAACTTGGAGGCTCCATGGTAGCAGCAGAGCAGGATTATCTGGTGCGAGGCTTTGGAACTAGCAAGCCACGATTGCCAATAAGGAGCCAGATGAACCAGCAATGGCAGGACTGAAAAGGGGAAGACCCACCTCAACCCCTCTCCCATCTTCTTGATAGGACTGGAAGCACAGCCCTATAGAAGCTAGAATAGTGCTGGGGATATGGCCATATGTGTCCAGCCTTTTTCCCGTTTGCAAACGGGCAGATTCTCAGAATCGGCCCGTTTGCGTATTGAAAAAAGCCTTTTGGGAAGTATCATCCCAAAAGGCCAATGCAAAATAGAGAATTGCAAAATTTGTGATTCTCTATTTTGCAAATGCAATTAAGGAATTGCAAATTGCAATTCCTTAAATGCAATTCTGGAAACACCAGAACTTTGCTATTTGGCCTTAAGGAATTGCAAATTACCACCAACTTCAAGTTGGTGGTAATTTGCGATTTTCTTTAAAAAAGCACTTTTTAGATTTTTTAAAAGTGCCATATGTCGCACATACATGCCCTTAGGGCATGTATGTGCGCAAAATGTGCACACATGCCTATTTCAGGTGTGCAACAGGGTGTCCTTTTGGCACCCTTACAACCTTGAAATTGCATTCTCAATTTGCGATTCTCTAATTCGTAATCGCAAATTGAGAATGTCTTCTCATTCATTCCTATGGGCCTCCTAGCCCATAGGAATGAATGGGAAGGTATTCCTTAATTGCAAATGTCAATTGCCGATTCGCAAATAAGGAATATGTAGGATTCACAAAAAATTTTGCAAATCCTACATACAGTGCATTTTGCGATTCTCTAATTGTGATTTGCGAAAAATCGCAATTTGAGAATCACAAAACTCTTTTTTGATACATATGGCCCATATTGTGCTGTTTCAGACATGCGCTTTATGACTGCTAAATAAAATGGATTGTGCCTGTGTGAGGGATCGCAGGTAACTATGCCCAAAAAACATGAGCAATCCAGAATCCAGCATCAGTGTTTTATTTTGAAAAACCCCACCATGTAACTGGATCATGCCTCAGCCCCCTCTTCCGCCTTCTGTCATCAGGAGCCTGGAGACGAGGCAAAGAGTGCTGACCTGCGCACTGGCAGTGTTCATGAAAACACAAAACTCTTGATTTCATCAAAACTGCTAAATAGAAAAATGCATATGGGACTCACAGGTGGCAGGGGTGCTGCACCCTATAGCTTCTTATAAGGAGTCACTGCTGGTATTTATTCTGGCATGACCTACACTTTGCTGTTAGAAATGCAAGAATATAGCCAAACGCTGTGATGACAATGCAATTATTGCCTTATTACTAACCGGTGATGGATTATTGATTACCGCAACAACTTTAGGTAGGCCACAGTATATGTTTTCTTTGTTCACAGCATATTAACAAATTTTTTATGATTCTAACTTGCAACTTGAGAAGAAAGAGTTGTGTTTTCCAACCTTCTTTAAAATACTGTGGAACAATAAGGGTTTAAGGTTCATTTACCTTTCCAGTCATCTTCAAATCGAAAACCTCTTTAATAAATGCAGTTTAATCACAGCCTCTAATTTACCATGGGCACAGAAATGACGGCTACTTGCTTTTTTAAAAATCCTGCCTGAAGTCACTAATTTAATTTAAAAAAAATGGCAGTCATAGTCCTTGGCAGGTAGTTTGCAGCAATGGAGAGCATATTTTCTGAATTGAAAGAAGAACCAGATGTAATGTTGGCCTTATGGGACTGAGCTTCAGAAGTTATGCTCTAAATTCTGTTCCTTTTCCCTTGAAACCAAAACTTATAAAGTATGCTACCTCTGACGTACAAAATGTACTCTTAAAACACAACTGTAAGAATTACTCCTGGGTTTGTAATAAAATATTGCCGCTTATACCCATACAATGGAGCCACTTACCCAGTTATTGATTTCACTTGTTTGATTTAAAACCTATACACACTAGAATTACATGTACAACACAATCTCACTGGTATTCACTTTAATGAAATTCTTATATAATAACTGAGACAAAATCAACAGCATACAATATCACAACGTATCTTCTTTTGTGGAGGGTCTTCGTTTCCCCTCTCCTAGCAATGCAAATGTTTCCCTTAGACTTCAATCGGGGGTCGACCTGGTGGGAGGTCAAACTCAGGAAGCCTTCATCAGCATCCAAAATATTGTGAATTTTTATTAATTGACTTTAAGAACATCAGCTGCCTCAAACACCTGACTTCACTCTACCTGGAGTCTCCTAGTTTCACGGGTTGACTTCTGTGGAATCGCCCATCACTACCACCTGACTTTACCCTCCTTGATTAATCAGTTTGAAAGGTATGTTGCAGTGGAGTCACACATGCCACCACTATGGCCTAAAGGTACCCTTTACATTATTCATGGGGTTGAGAGTATGGGCTACAATCAATTAATGTTTAAGGACAATCCATTAGTTCATTTTAAGTATAAACTAAAGCTCAGTCTTTATTTTTTTTTTTAATTTGTTTTTATTGCAGAATTAGAAACCACAGATTACAATTGCTCAACCAGTCCACTCGTGGTGTCCCCCCGTTTCAATCATTAAAACGTGTACCATACACAGCCATTCAGCCCGCATCCCGGAGGCCGGGCGGCGTAGTACCCTAAATAGCAGGAAGGCATCACGGTGAGTGTCCCTTCGGGACAATGGTCGAAAGAACATTTTACGTATCTGCCTTTTACCCCCCCACCCACAACAAATAACAGCATCAGCCATCCCACATATGCAGGTCAGTGCTACTAGCCGCTTCCAAACCCACCCTGTACTCTGTGGGGCCCACCATACCTGACCCGCGCCCCTCTGCTACCTCCCGCTCATCACCTACGCCCCACAGGCCCTTCTCTGCTCAGAATCGCCATCGCGGTCAATCAACCCCCTGGCTCCCGGCCCACCCGAACTCCCACTAAACAGCCCCCCAGTATCCCCTCCCCGGCAACCGCTAATGGTGTGTGTCCTGTTCCTAATCGTAGTATGTATCCCGCTACAGTGTCAATGATAACTCTGAGTTAGTATGCCTCGCAGTGTCCACAGGTCCCATCCACTCAGTCCTCATCTTCTACTAATGAATCACGCAAGGCTTGCACCACCAATTCCCGCGCACGCGCTGCATCCAAGGCTTTCTCATTACCAAGCTTGACAGCCTGCTTCATTCGGAGCACACTCTCACATTCGGACCACCGCAGCAATTCATTCTTCCACCTCCTCACTGACGGCCCGGCCCTGGACTTCCAATGCCATGAGATCTCTCTTTGTGCCAATATCAAGCCCAGGTCAATAAATTTGCTCGTCACCTTAGTGTGTTTGGTGTGCGGGAACCAGAGCAACAGACACGCCGCCATGTCGAAGTCCACCTCCCTGTCAGTCACTTCGTTTAGAAGGTCCCCCACCTCTGCCCAATAGGCCTCCAAATGCGGACAACCCCAAAACAAGTGATCCATGTCCGCCTCCGGTGACGAACACCTCGGGCACCGTGCGTCCTGCACCTGGAAGTACCGCCGTATTTTTTCCGGAGTCAGATAGGCCCTATGTAGCACAAAGAAATGCACTTGCTGGAAACGTGCATTCCTCGTGCCTTTCCATGTGCGCCGTAAAATATGGCTCCATGCCGTGTCTGGAATGGGCCTGCCCACACTCTCCTCCCATTTCGCTTTGAGCCCCTGGAGCGGTTCCAGTCCCTCGTGCAACATCCTGTTATGGAGGCAGGTCACAGCCTTAAAGGTGCCAGCTGCCATTACCACATACTGGCACGCCATAGTTGTGTCCGGTTCTAGGAGCCCTCCCTTCCAGTGCTTCTGTATAGCCGCTACCACCGCCGCATGCAAGAGAAAACCCCCGTAAGACAGCCCGAACTGTTCCTGAAGTACTCCGAAGGGCACCAAAGTCCCATCGACATACAGGTCTCCCACCACCTGAAGTCCTGCCTCCTCCCATTCCAGCAAAGGGGACCAATCGCCCCCGTGTGGTAGGGCCGTCAGCATGCCAATCGGAATTTCCGGCGCATAAGGCCGAGTCGCCCTCGCCCTCCTGAGACTCCTCTGCCAGCATAGCCTGAGCGTCCGTTCCTCCATAGTGAGGCCCCGCAGCTCCAGCCTCTGCTGCATAACGATATAAGACAGCACATGGCGCTGTATCCCCAACTCTCGATCACACTCCGGTCCCCTAAACACCCGGGCCACATGTTGCGTGAGAACCTGGAGTTGCGCCGCCAAGTAATACAGTTCAAAATCAGGAACAGCCATCCCCCCCTCAATCTTGGGGCGTAGCAACGTGCTCAGAGCCACTCTACGGCGGCCATGTCCCCACAGGAAACCAATAATCATCGTCCTCAGGTCCCTAAAGATCCTCTGAGGAATCCAAATGGGTAGCGTCCGGAAGTAGTACAGGAGTCGGGGGAGCGCCACCATTTTCAAGAGAGCAATCCTACCCAGTACCGTCAGCGGGAGGGTCGACCAAAAGGACATGCTGCCCCTCAGTGCCCGAATGCACCTTCCAATATTGCCTTCTAATAGGTCCGTGGTCACGTGGTAGATACGGACCCCCAAATAAGTGAAGCAAGATGGCTCCCAGACCACCCCTAAGTCACGAGCAGGGCAGGGCGACTCCGCTCTCAGCGGGAACACACAGGTCTTCGCCCAGTTGACCTTAAGGCCCGACAACTGGCCAAACTCCGACAACAGTTCCATCGCTCCTTCCAGGGCCCGCTCCGTATCGTCTAAATACAGCAACAGGTCATCCGCATACAGCGAGATGTGATGTAGCCGCCCGCCGCTATCTATCCCCGCGTATCTGTCACCCGACCTAGCGTGGACCGCCAGGGGTTCCATCGCCAGAGCGAACAGGAGGGGGGAAAGGGAGCACCCCTGTCTCGTGCCCCTACCCACCGGGTAAGCCGCAGACACCAAGCCACCCAAACGTACTCGCGCCGCCGCCGAGGAGTACAAAACCTTCGTCCACCGGCGGAACCCTTCACCTATGCCAAACCTCTCCAGCACTCCATCCAGAAATACCCACTCCAAACTATCGAATGCCTTCTCAATGTCCACTGATAGGACCGCTTGGGTCCCACCCTCGTCCAGAACGGCGTCCATTATCCCAACCAGTCGACGGATATTCAACGCCGTGCTGCTCGTGGGGATAAACCCCGCCTGATCCCTGTGTACCAGGCCAGTCATGTGTGGAGCCAGCCTGGCGGCCAGAATCCGGCTCAGGATTTTGTAGTCCACCGTTAACATGGACAACGGGCGATAGGACCTCACATCCGTCGCATCCCTGCCGGGCTTTAGGAGCGGCACAATCAAAGCCTCCCTCATGGATCCAGGCAAACCCCCTGACTCATAAGCCTCCGTGTACACCACCAGCAGTCTGGGTGCCAAGCTATCTTCAAACTGCTGGTAGAACTCTATCGGTAACCCGTCCACCCCGGGTGTTTTATTCCGAGCCATATTTTTAATGGGCGCCCTTATTTCAGTAAGCGTGATTGGCCCGCCCAACTCTTTCGCGTCCTCCTCGTCAAGGACCGGAAGCTGCCTCGCCCCTAGGTACTCCGCAATTTCCTGGGCCTCCACTCCCAACTGACTCTGGTACAATTCCTCATAGTACACACGAAAGCACTCCAACACCGCTGCCTGAGAATATACCGTCTCCCCCAGTGCGTTGTTGATGCTAAGGACCGGGCAGCCCCTAAGTTCAGGGTTAGCGAGTCGGGCCAAGAGCGTGCTCACCTTATCCCGTTCAGCATGCGCTCTGATGGCGTATTGCCTATAGTCGTAACACCTCAACCGTTCCGTTTCGGTGGTGACCACCTCCTTCGCTTCCAATAACCGGCCCTGCAAGTCCGGTCTGGCCGGCCTGCGCCGCTCCAAGTCTCTCAGATTCTTCTCCGCTTTCGCAAGTGCATTCAACACAGTCGTACGAGCATTCGAAAACCGACCCAGGCATACCCCTCTCACCACCACTTTCATCGCATCCCATTCAGTGGACCTATGCGTGGCAGTACCCTCGTTCTCACCGAAGTAATTATCGATGCCCTATTGGACAGCTTCACTAAACACTGAGTCCTCCAACGTGTCTGGCCGGAGCCGCCATGTTGGAATCGCCGAGCGCTCCCGTTGCCACTGGATATGTACCAATAGGGGATTATGATCCGAAACGGTTCTAGCCAAGTATTCCGTGTGTGAGATCAATGGGGCCAGAGACCCGCCACAGAGCACTGAATCTATCCTCACGTGTAGTGCATGGAGAGCTGAGTAAAAGGAATAGTCCCTGGTGTCCCTGTGCTGTTCCCGCCACACATCCAGCAACCCCCACCTGTCCTGCCACTCCTTCCTGTGCATGGCTAACTTACGTACCGGGGAATCAACAAGGGGAGGGTGAGACCTGTCCAAGACCACATCCGTAATCGAGTTAAAATCCCCCCTAAATATCACCGGGCCCGCTAGGAAAGAGGCCAAGGACCCGGAAAAGCCATCGAAGAATCGGGCCTGATCAGTATTTGGCGCATACACACAACAGAGAACCACATCCCTACCATACAACCGCCCCTCCACCGCCACAAACCTGCCCTCAGGATCCACCACTTGGTTCAGCACCTGAAACGGTATCCCCGCTCTCACCCATATCAATACCCCCCTGGCATATGCTGAGTAAGTGGTGCCGAACACCTGGCCCGCCATCTTTTTTGCAACGCAGCACATTCCTTTTTTGTCAGATGGGTCTCCTGTAGCATAGCAATCTGGACCCCCCTTCGCACCAGATACGCGTGCACCTTGTGGTGCTTGACCATGGTTCGTAGCCCCCGGACATTCCACGTTAGGCATTTTAAGCTAGGTAACGTCCCCATACCAGCAGCAAACAGTCCAGGTCGAACAATGCCAGTTCACATCCCCACCAAAGCAGTTGCCCCCCCCCCCCGAAACAAACTCTGAAAAGAAAAACACCCCAAACCCCACTCCCCAGGACAGAGCCTACAAACCCAGTGTCAGCCCCGATCCAAACCTCACACCAACCACACATTCTCCTAACCTGTGGTCTCCACCACAGAAGGCCTTAAGGGCCCTGGGGGGGTGAGTTATCGCCGACCCCAGCTAGCGGAGCCCACGCCCCGCGTTCCCATCCCGTCCTGCCAACGCGGCACCCTACCCGGCAACCCACCCATCGCCAACAGGATACCACCCTACCATCAGATCTTGTCCAAGTCCCAATACAGCCTCAACAGTGAAATATCCCATCAGAAGTCTGAGGGGTCACCACCGGCCCCTTCGAGCTCTCTGCTTCCGAAAGGTCCTCTCCTGTCCTGCTGCCTTCGCCGCCAGAGTCCGTCTCCACCAGTTCACTTTCCTGCTGCGACCCCGTGATGGCCACCGTCGCTGCGAGCGCGTCTCTCTTTTCCGCAGCCATTTGGGCCTCCCGTTTCTCCCGCTGGCGCCTATTGCGGGACCGGATGCGTTGCGATTGTCTGATCTGAGGCGGTTTAGGCCGATCTCGCCTACTTTTGTGAGACCTATCCGTCCCCGCTCTGTACGACTCCAGCCACTGCCATGCCTCGTCCGGAGTCTGAAAGAAGTGCGTGGTCTCATCCAGGATGACCCGCAGCTTGGCCGGGAAGAGCAAGGAGTATTGAATGCCCTCCTCTCGCAGCTCCTTCTTCACCGCCAGGAACAATGCTCTGTTTTTTTGGACCGCCTGGGTGTAGTCCGGGAAGATGGTAACCCTGCTGTTCTCCACCTCAAACGGGCCCGATGTCCGAGCCCTCTGGATGAGGAGGTCCCGGTCCTTATAATGGAGGAGCCGCACCACCATCGGTCAAGGGGGGCGGCCAAGCCCTGGCGGGCGAGCTGGCACCCTGTGGGCTCGTTCCAGGGTAAAGAAAGGAGTAAGCCCCTCCGGTGCCACCACAGTTCGAAACCAGTCCTCCATGTAGGCCACTGCATCCTCCCCCTCAATTCGTTCCGGCAGGCCTACGACCCGCACGTTATTCCTCCTATTGCGGCCTTCGGCATCCTCCGCACGTCGTTCCAGCGAGTCCAACCGGGCCAGGATGTCCGTGATCTTATGCTCCGCGGTCACCACCGACGGTTTCAGGTCCAATAGCAGCTGATCATGGTCTATTACCTTATCCACCAGCTTCGCATGGTCCGCTCGCAATAGCCCCAGCCCCGTGGCTACTTGCGCAATGTCCTGCTGCAACGCCTCCTTGGTCGAGGTAATTGCGTCCAGTATGGCATCCAAGCGCCAATTCAGTCGCTGCTCCTGGTCCAACACCGGCGGGGGGGTCTCGCCCACCTGGGACAGCGCCGCCAGGTCCCCCTGTCCGCGCTCCACGGCCACCGGCCCTCCCGTAGCTGCCATCTTAGGGTACTGCGTCACAGGCCAGGAAACCCGTCCAGTCCCGGCACTCGTGGGACGGTGCAAACTTCCCAATATTGAGCAGGATCAAGTGCCACCGCCGATGCCCGCGGCTCCAGGGGCCAAGTGGGTTAGCACCGTCCGACCTGCCCCCTCATGAGCCTGGAGGAGGAAGGGAAGGAGGAGGGATAGCGGCCAGCAATTGTCCTCGAAGTCCGAGCGGAGCCGGGTTCCCTGTCCCCTGATCTTCAGGACTGCCGCCACAGTCCCCACCGCTTCGATCTCTCGGCTGCAGAGCCCCCCACCAGTCGGCACCAAGGCCGCTCAATGTCGATGTCCGGAGCCGCCAGTCCGCTCCGCCGCCATTTTCTTCTCACTCTCGGCGACACCTCAGCCGTCGCACATCAGGGTCTCCTCGGGGCCAGCGGTCCCCCAGCAACTTCCTACCGATGCCCAGTGGTCCCCCTACACTTCGTAGGGCAGGAGTGTCGACCACGGGTCGCACAGGGTGCAGGAATCAGGAGAATTAGCGGGATTCCGCGCGGAGCTGCGAGCTCACGCCGCCATCCCGGTCGGCGTCCAAGCCACGCCCCCAAGCTCAGTCTTTATAACCTTGGAGTTGGTCTCTTCACTTTGGTAACAAATGTATTGGGTCTATAAGTTACAGGTCCACCATCAAAAACAGACCACCGCTCCTGGTATCCCAAGCAACAATGGCAGAATCCTGTCACCACACTGTCCACGATTTACTAGTCAAGCCTGCTTTCAACATTTATTTCAAATGCATGCCTTTTAGACCATTTGTTCAGAGTTTATATAGCCTTTGTCAAGAATAGGATTGTTACAAAATATATATGAATATCCATATAAATTCATTTGCATGTACTTCCAAAGATTTAATGCTTATATAAGAACACATTAACATGAGGCCTGGAACTCAAAGGGGCTTCCTATCTGACCTTGACTGGACAAGCTTCAACAAGCTATTCTATACCCCCTTACAGGTCACCTTGCTTGTCTTTGACTACATGATATGCAAGTGTTACACAGTGCAGAGTCTGCCTTTCTGGCCTACTCATATCTGGCTGTTTTGCATGGTGCAGACATTGCACATCCATGTCAGCTATATTTGGCTTGGTGCCTTATTCTAGTTCTACTGACATGGCATTACTTTAGGTATATACAACCTAGAAATCTGTCACTCTGGGAAGAAGCGGTCTGAGAGCCCCTAAGGTGGCAGATCTGACTTCTTCCTTGCTAATTTGCAATGATGCATGCTTTTGGTACCAATAAATACATTTCACTCTGTTTCTGAGCAACCCTGCTATGTCTGGTGAGTTTCATTCATATGCTCCTGGGAGGGTGCCATTATTTCCCCATCAGAATGGTGTCAGAATGTGGGACATATTGGAGGACTGTGATGTCTCCAGTTGGTAAGTAGGATGTAAGCTAAATAACTAACTTGCCTTGCTGCAAGTGACCTTTCAGTCTTTCAAATATGTATTAAACACATAGTATTAATAGAAGGGGCATTGACTGGCATTTAAAATAGACAGGGGACTGTAGGGAATGTTTTTAAACATATTCTCTGTATCAATATACTAATTGATATGTGATATACACTGTAGGTGAGCCTGGGTTACAGAATAATGTATGTGTACCTACACATATAAGAAGTAGTGAAGCAGGTGACTGATAAGTAACTAAGTTACTTTATGCCAATAAATATTGACAAATGGCTAGACCCTTTGGGGTTTTTATAAAATCCATTTTCAGGAGACCCTATGCTAGTAGGGGGTATTGATTTTATCCAAAACATGAAACCCTCCCAGAATACAGTGAGTGGAGCTTCTGATTTGCTGGTTGCACCGGAACACAGGGAAATAATTTTGAAATATGCATCGTTATGTCATGGATGAATGACTGCATTTGAATAGGTTATTGATCTTCAGTACTGAACCTATATGTTTCATGATCTAGATAAAAAATTAGGTGCATTAGTGCATGAGAGAAGGAAATTGACCTAACACTTTTCCCTTGCAGGAGACTTTTTGAATGTATCTTTCAGGGTGTACGCGCACATTGTAAGTACAAAGAGGACATCACAAGACAGGATCTCAGATGAAAATAATGGTAAGCGCACTAGAAAGCTGTTTAAAAAACCATCAGGAGAGAAAAATTCAAATGAAGGTACGAATATGAAGTATAGAAAATATGTTAAGTACTATGGACAGTGAAGCAGTTACAAGGTATAGCATATAAAATGAGACTGGTTTTGCATACATTGTCCTATATTCTACTTGTCCCTTTTTAGGTTTTGCCTCGCGAAAAGATGCGCTCTGCGCATCTTTTTCGCGCAGGCAAAAACCTCTTGAGATCTATACGGGAGACAGGAACGGCCTCCGTCTTTCATTGGCTAGCTCCTTAAATGGAGGCTAGCCATTGGAAGACGGGCCTGTCCGTCAATGCCGGACCAGATTCGGGGGCGTTCCCGAGAATTTTTGGCTTTTGGCTTCGTCACGCGACGTCAGCCAAAAGCCGGGAACGCCCCTGAATCTGGTCAGCACATCAGCGGGCTGAGCACGTCCACAAAGCCTCAACTTCCTTGGCAAATGAAAAGAGCCGTCAGCTGATTGCCTTTCACAAAAAAAATGCATCACAGTCGACCCTAGAAGACTGATTTTGAAGCGGGAGGGGGGACGGACCCAGATTCTCATCCCGACTTCCCAGTGAGGTCTCACCTGTGATTCCAAGTAAATCCTTTTGATCTCATCGAATTTAAGCAGCATTAAAAACAGTCCGACCTTAAATATTTACTAAAACGTAAAAAGAACCTGACATTTACAAATGCACTGATGAACTGGAGCCCCCGCTGCCCCGGGGAGCCATGGTACTCCCGGGGTGACGGCAGAGCCTTACACAGATTACACGTCCACCGTGCACCCTTCACTGGGCTGGCCTGGCCTGGCCTTCAGCAGGGAGGCCCCAGTAAGGAAGGTAAGGGCTTCAGCTTCTGCTGCCCTGGCATTACCAGGCAATTAGCAGCGAAGGTACATCAAGAACGGAGGCGCCTCCCTCACCTGCTTCCCTTCCAGGCCGGAGTCACTGGGAGTAAAATAAATAGTGATGTTTTAAAGTACTAAGCTGAGCAGATACGACCCTGAAGTAATGGAGCGGACCAGCCGGTATAACCCGCAGGTCTCATATCTAATCACCCGAGGAACATTTCAAGAGCCGTTTGCCATTCCCCCAAGTCATAAAATGAATTTATAGTTTTGTATTAATTTGAGTAAAATGAAACTGGCTCCTAGTGTTAATGGCTGCAGGGCAGGAAGATACCAGCTACAAAGGGCTCCCCCAAGGCTGAAGAAAATGGTCTTGAACAATTGCTTTCGATGACATTTCCGATAGCGGGAGCCGCTCCGGTTAATCCCGCTAATTTCCACTCTGGCGGCGGGGGACATTAGCAGGAGGCTCGCGGGGGCTCCGCCTCAACAAAGAATGGATTCAGCACCTTGGGACCCACATCGGCCTTAGTTGTGCGAGTTCTGGGGCAACCCCTGGGGCGGATGACCGAGGGGCTCTTCTCCAAACCGAGGGCACCACGAGCACTTTGAGGGTAAGCATTTTTTATTAACAGACGCCCCATATTATTAATAGCACTGGGATGAGAAAGAAAATGGCTGATAGAAGGACCAGGTGACGCCCGACAGCACCAGCAGGCACGTGCCATCACCTACATGTTTTGGCTTTGACAGACTGGTCATGTGCCCAAGGAAATCTACTTTTAATGGGACTGGGACGGCCTGGCACCCTGAGCCCGTTTCTTCCATTTTTTTAAGTGGACATTTACTTAGCTGGAAAGAGACACTCCTTGCCCGCAAAAAGTGTCCTCCACAGCACAGAAGGTCACAAATAGTGCGGGTGACAGTAGAGTTTGTTTCTATCCTGGATGCATAATGTGTTTACTGGAGGACAATACACAAGCTAGACAACGTGGCATGCGCACATTACGGGGGACAAGTGAGTGCAGCCAGGTGCAAGAATGAGTTCCAAAGAATTGTGGCCACTTTCGAGCATGAGAAGGGGAGTCTAAAAGGAAGTTTTTAAAGCAGAAAGAGGAGGTGGCACGAAGTTATTTCCAGTAGTATGGACCTGGTAGTGCGATGTAGCAAGACTGTAGGCAGCACAGCAAGGTTTGGGGAATTTAACGGGACGGCACTAGATTGGTTGTATGTCAGAGTATCGATAACAAAATTATCACCTGATGTAAATAATGTGTTGTAAATATTATTTGCAAAAAACATTGCTCCTTTGAGGTTAGGTTTACCAGGATGTGGCCTAACGGCTACAGCGGTCAACCTCGAAGCTGTAGAACAGAGTTCGAGTCTCGGCAGGGACGCTCAACAGCCTGTGATTCTGAGCAAATCACTTAATCTGCCTGTGCATAACAAAATTAGTGTGTACGTGTGTAAAGCAACTGGTGATTATTTTTTAATTTATTTATGCAATTTTATATAGCGCGGACTTTCGTAGGCAATGTTCTTCACTTAAGCTATAGTTCGTGTCACGCTTGCTACGTGACTGGGAACCTGGGCGGACAAACTGGGTTCTGGAGGGGTGGGTAGGAGGGTGGTCAGAGGGGCTGGATCACGTGAGAGTGGGTGGGAGGGTGGGCTGAGGGCTTGCCACAATTCGAAGGGCCAGGGACAACAAACATGTAGGCAAGGGAGTGGCATTGAGGAACATCTGGCAGCGCGGAGGGTTGAGGCCCAGCGACTCCCAAAACAGATAAGGTTCTTGCGGGTACGATCCGGTGAGGTAAAAAGAGGAAGAGCAGGAGGAGGCGAGGCGGAGGGGCTGGCACGGTGTCATGTCAGCAGTCGTCTCTGTCTCCAAACCTTGAAATTCCCTGGAAATGGCACGACTTTCTTGCCCGAAGAAGTGTGTGTGGGGGAAGGTGGGGGGGAGGGCGGGGTGGGAGGTTCTTGTTTCTAAATAGAGGCCAAGGATTGAATGGTCTGGATACACTCATATTTGCCCCTCGTGCTCATAACTTGGAGGCAACTAGGGCAAACCCAGCGCGCAGGAAGAGTGCGTGTACCAAGACTGAATAAAAAAAAAAAGGCGGGGGTGGGGGTGGGGGTGTTCGTCTCTTTCCCCATCCCATAAACACCTCCAAAGCAGGATCCGCAGGACACTGGAAATGTCCGCCCCCATAGACCGTAAAGACTACGAACGTCTGTCGGGGACCTATGGGTGGTTCTTCTCGAGGCCCTGTGACTGTCTGCAAGAAGCCCCCTGTCTAATACTATTGTTAAATGATGTCCAGACGAGTTGTCAAACTTCAATGCTGCTGGTGACACCGCCGGTTTGTGTGCGCCTACACGTCTGTGTGAGCTCCTGCTCGGTGACTGCTCGTGTATGACCATGTCCATGTGTGTCTGTTGTGACTGCTCTGACTATCTTCGTTGTTGGGAACAGGAAGCGTAAGGGATTTATCCCCTCCCCCCCTAGATTTTGGAGT
Organism: Lissotriton vulgaris; assembly: GCF_964263255.1. Classification (NCBI taxonomy): domain Eukaryota; kingdom Metazoa; phylum Chordata; class Amphibia; order Caudata; family Salamandridae; genus Lissotriton; species Lissotriton vulgaris. Next base: position 152,453,518 of record NC_141698.1, on the reverse strand, counting down.
GGAGGGGACACGCGGTAGAAGTTTAGGTCGACAGAAAAACTGCGCACTTCCACTGTTGACATCCGCATGGGATGACGGCCCTGCTGCTTTCGACCTGCTGACCGGCCTAAGGCTTCAGACAGGGTCGGATTTATTCTCTGGGGCTCGAAGACAAATTCCCGAGGTCAGATGTAGGTGTTGTTTGTCAGGTCTGGGGCAGGGTCCCCATTTAGCACATTGTCATTCTCCATAGAATGCGTCTCCTTCTATCCTGGGCCAAGGGCCCAGCATGGAGGACTCTGCCCTGCTTCTGTGTAGGAGTTCACATCCTCCTGGCAAAGGGAGGTGCTGGGGGCTATTGGAGGTCCTCTTTGATAAGGTGATGCATCTTTTTCATGCAACTCACCTCAAATACAGACATACATGGGAAAGCAAACCTGCTCCATACCTGTTTGACACTTAATGGAACTGCTTTGCTTTGTCAACAAATGCCCCGAGCAACGTGTTTGTGACAGTGAGTGCAGAGTGACAGTGAGTGCAGAGTGACAGTGAGTGCAGAGTGACAGTGAGTGCAGAGTGACGGTGAGTGCAGAGTGACAGTGAGTGCAGAGTGAGAGTGAGTGCAGAGTGAGAGTGAGTGCAGAGTGAGAGTGAGTGCAGAGTGAGAGTGAGTGCAGAGTGAGAGTGAGTGCAGACTGAGTGCAGTGTGACTGTGAGTGCAGAGTGAGTGCAGAGTGAGAGTGAGTGCAGAGTGACAGTGAGTGCGAGTGCCGACTGAGTGCAGAGTGAGTGTGAGTGCAGACTGAGTGCAGAGTGAGTGCGAGTGCAGACTGAGTGCAGAGTGAGTGCGAGTGCAGACTGAGTGCAGAGTGAGTGCGAGAGCAACAGTGAGTGCAGAGTGAGAGTGAGTGCAGAGTGAGAGTGAGTGCAGACTGAGTGCAGTGTGACAGTGAGTGCAGAGTGAGTGCAGAGTGAGAGTGAGTGCAGAGTGACAGTGAGTGCGAGTGCCGACTGAGTGCAGAGTGAGTGTGAGTGCAGACTGAGTGCAGAGTGAGTGCGAGTGCAGACTGAGTGCAGAGTGAGTGCGAGTGCAGACTGAGTGCAGAGTGAGTGCGAGAGCAACAGTGAGTGCAGAGTGAGTGCGACAGTGACAGTGAGTGCGACAGTGACAGTGAGTGCGAGAGTGACCGTGAGTGCGAGTGAGTGCGAGTGACAGTGAGTGCGAGTGAGTGCGAGTGCAGACTGAGTGCAGAGTGAGTGCGAGTGCAGACTGAGTGCAGAGTGAGTGTGAGTGCAGACTGAGTGCAGACTGAGTGCGAGTGCAGACTGAGTGCAGAGTGAGTGCGAGTGCAGACTGAGTGCAGAGTGAGTGCGAGAGCAACAGTGAGTGCAGAGTGAGTGCGATTATGAGGACACCATCTCTCTTTGGCATTGATAATGAACCAGCAACAGGCAGCAACACCACTGAGTGGCAGACCCTGTCGGACTTAAAAAGGGAATGGATAAGGATAACGATCCATGGTACTATGATGGCCCAGTATTTCAAGGCCAAAATAGCACCGAATGGGTTGATTGTCAAGAACTTCCCCAGAATCTTCTGGGAGGATGGCCAATTTAAAGTGGAGTGGTCACAAATCTCATGGAAGTGTACCCACGATCTTTTGATTCTCATTGTAAATACGGCAAAAAGATTAGCAGATGCGCTTCTGGTTAGAATCCAGGCAGCCGAGGCCGCCCTTAAAAGCGCGGTACAAAATCCAGGCTTTAAAACCAAATTGGCCGAAATCAATAAGGAGATGGCTGAGCACAAAGAATATCTCCTTAACCAGAAGGTAGCCAAGCTACAGAAGGACATTAAGAAATTCTCCAAAGAGAAAGTCTATCCATACCTCAAGGAAGACTATGTCCCTACAGGCACCAACTATAATTCTGACTCTAGCACGAACTCTTCCAGAAGGGGTTCCAACAGCGGCTCCGACAGCAGTGGGGACAATACTCCCGCTCAGATGCCCCCGAGGGCAAAAAGAGGAAGAGGTCGTGGACAAAACACCTTTAACGGTTACCCCAACCAGGGACAACCTGTTGGTGCCCCATTTTGGCAGTACCCCCAATTTCCCCCCTTTCAACCACCGTATGGACCACAATACCCTCCATTCTACCCCCCAACAAACCCTACACACCCACCTTTTTTAGGCAGAGGTTGGGGCAGAGGGCGCGGGCGCGGGCGAAAGAGAGGGAACGCACCCGAAAAACGAGTGCAATGGGAGGACACACGCCCACAAGGGATGGACACACGGAGCACGAGCCGGTCAGGCCCACAGTAAGCCTTGTGGTTAACCTTTCTGACCGACTCCTCACAGACAGTGAGGAAAATGTCCTACAGAAAGGTTTGGGGTTTGTTCCCACACCGAAGATTGACTCATTCGAACAGACCAGAGAATTGAAATCTTTTTTCAGAAAAATCAGATTGAAAACCTTTTTTGAAGGAAGGCCGTACGAGCCCAATATTGACTCTGGGCTACGCAACCCGTCTACCTTTACACCACATAACGGCTTGGTGCCAAATGAGGTACTTACTTTCGAACAAGCTGTTCTCAAGGATATTTCAAAATTGAACTTGAGAGATGGGTTCTGTAACATATCCAGACAAGAGATGGCAACACTGAAATCGCTGGCGGAGGACCCACTTATAACAATCAAACAGGCAGACAAAGGCGGTGCCACAGTGTTGATGAATACCAAGGATTACGAGCTGGAATGCACCAGGCAACTGAATGATAACAGGTACTATACCCCCATTGCCAGTGACCCCACTACACGCTTACAAACTATGATAACCGGTTTGGTCACGAGCGCAGAGTGTGAAGAATGGATCACCAAGCAGGAGGCTGATTTCCTGGTTAGGAAAGATCCAAGGGTACCATACTTTTATATCTTACCAAAGATACATAAAGCCACCAGACCAGTACCAGGAAGACCAATCGTGTCAGGGATTGACTCGGTCTTGGAGCCACTGTCGCAATTCTGCGACCATTTCCTCCAACCGCTTGTCAAAAGCATTCCCTCCTACGTCCAGGATACCACGGACGTACTACGCATACTGGCTAATATTGAGAACACGGGAGAGATTGATCTCCTTATCACCCTAGATGTGGAGGCCCTCTACACTAACATTCCACAGAGGGCCACTCTAGAGGTGATTGAGGAAAGACTCGGCCTTGAGACCTGGAACTCCAACACACCACAGACTTTTATAATGGAGTGTGCCACCCTAGCTCTTACAGAGAACTACTTTGAGTTCAGAGGCAAATACTACCATCAGACCCAGGGGACATCTATGGGCAGCACCTTTGCTCCTTCGGTGGCCTGTCTGTACATGGCGAAATTTGAATGTCAACACATACACCATGAGACCAATCCGTTTAAGGACAACATCAAGTTGTGGAAGCGCTTCATTGATGACATTTTGATCCTATGGAGAGGCCCACCTATGTCACATGAAGCCTTCCTACTTTGGGTCAACTCTCTGAATCCCCACTTACACTTTACAATGAGCTCCTCACCCAAGGAGATCGCCTTCCTAGATCTAACTGTGAGACTAGAAGATGGGAACATCAGTACCACCATGTACCGCAAGCCCACTGACCGTAACAGTCTCCTACATTTTAAGAGTCATCATCCAAGGGCCTTGCGTACCAACTTGCCCTTTGGGCAATTCCTAAGAATCAGACGCAATTGTAGCGAGATATCTGACTACAAAAAAGAATCCGAAATCTTGTCAAGAAATCTACTGGACAGGGGCTATCCCAGAAGTGATGTTTTAAAAGCCAGAAAGCGTGCTAGGAATAACAACAGGGAAGCACTTCTAGAGAGACGAGAGAGACCCCCGGCTGAGAGTCAACCTATCACATGTGTAACAACATACACCCCCTTGTCCACTGCAATTAGGGGGACCATCAGACGCCATTGGGGGATCCTCAATACAGGAGACTTGACACTAGAAGAACCAAGATTTGCCTTCAAGAGGTCCAACAACTTGAAGGACATCCTGATTAGCACTAGGCCTAGAAACATCAAAAAGGATACCCAACAAACACTCTGGCACCTACCCCCAGTCACGGGCCACTTCCCTTGTGGAATGTGTGGCGTTTGTAAATACACCATGACACTCAAAATGATCCAACTCTCGGATAACTTCAAATGGGAGATCAGACACCACACTAATTGCAACACATCCCATTGCATCTATATGCTTAAGTGTCCTTGTGATTTACTCTACATTGGGATGACCTCCCGTCCAGTGAAAACTAGAATTATTGAACATCGGAGCAACTTTCGTTGCAAAAAAACACATACCAAAATGTGTAAACATTTTGTGGAACAAAACCATGACGAAGACTCCATGAAATGGGTGGTGCTAGAAACCAGCCCAAACTGTCGAAGTGATGCCCTGTTCCGGAAGGAGCAACGCTGGATACATCGCTTGTCCACAGACAAACAAGGCCTCAACGAGGATATCCCATGGCATTCGCTTTAGGATACCAGCGTCCTTTTCTGATTCCCTTGACATCAATTCCTGTTGCCCATAATACACGACATGCAATATACACGCCAGAGATATGCCCCACGTGCTATGTCCAGCACCCTATGTGTACACACTCACCACTACATAGTGTTCCATAGTGGATCAGTAACCACCTTGTTATACACATGCCCTAGGCGCAAGATACACGAGGGCCCCAGCGCTACACTTTTTCACCCTCATAGCGGTATCAACAGTTGAGTACCGCTCCAATATGGCCGCCATAGTACACCCCTTAACCACGTGACCTTAGTACAATATTCTGTGCTTAAGTCAACAACACACGTGCGACTTATTTTACACGACTTGCTTAAATAAAGGGGGATTCTTAATAACTGTCCCGGTCAGGATGTTTTCTGGAGCCTCTATCAATAGACATCATGACACCCCCATAGCGGTAGCTGTAACTGAGTACCGCTCCAATATGGCCGCCAGAATCCTTCCCCTACCCATGTGACCTAACTAGAAGGCGGAGACGCGTCGGAACACTCCGATTTGTCCACCGCGCTTTAAATTCCTCCGGCCGCCGAGCTCAGACATCTACTCGAGCTCGGCGGTGAAGGGTAGGTCTATCAGCGCGGACACAGGAGGTACGAGGTGAGTCTCGCTAGACAGGATTCCGACATGGATAGACACTGAGTAAGCACTACGCTGCTTGGTGGTGCACTTGCCAAGTCAATCTTCATTCCCTGGCGCTATGTTACTTTACTTCCTCAGCGTTAACCTTGGGCTCTCCCTGATGTCTAATCCCGCCGACCCCTCATGTGGCATGTAGTCCTCAACCTTTAGGTGAGTGGGGCATAGATATTTTCCCAAGATCTTACACGTTTGGGACACAGTGTGTGTTTGGTGTGTTGTAGATGCATGTATTGACAAGTGGTGTCGCCAAATCTTACTTGCTTGTTTTTTACAAGACAGGAGTAGCCAAATCCTCTAAAACTGCGGTTTATTGATTAATTTTTATTTCCTTCAAAAAACTGGTTTTAATTGTTGCTTTTAGCCCACAGTCCATCACCAACCTCCTCACTAGCTCAAGAGTTGTGTGTGCTTTTCACTGGACACTTTGCACACAGACTTTGTTGCAAGTCATGTTTTTTCAACTTTAACCCCTTCCAAGCTGATGACGAGCTGGGCTCGTCATGGTGTAGCCTCCTCGTACACTGATGACGAGCCCAGCTCGTCATAAAACAATGAAATATAGCAAATCCCAGCACAGGAGGGGAATTGCCTTAGCAGCCATGGGGTTAAAGGCATGCCTTACTATATCAACACGCTGGCGTTGACTGGAACTACTGACATGCATAGCAGCATCTAATGTTTTTCCTTGTTTTCTCTTCCTTATGTCTAGGCATAGGAGTACCCACAGAGGTAAACATAAGACACACATGACACTAGCATGTTTTGACACTGCACTTTTTACACGGTCCTGATGAATCGCGGGTGACTATACCCATAGCGTGAAACATGTCGACCTTCATCACCTTTAGCCTCATCTAGGGTCACCTGACCTAACTTGTTGACTCGTAGTGAGCCTAAACCCTCTTTTTAACTGCAGCCAGGGGACCCCCTGAATAAATTGAATTCCGGTACCCCTTGCTACATTTTAATACCCCACACACCACCACACCTAGCCCGGTCCACACACCCCCACCTCACCATAAGGCAGTTGGAAAAAGATCTCCGCCAAAGAGCCCCTCTTTGAGGTGAGCCCGTCGGGGATTGCACCGCCTCCCCGACGAGGAGCAACCGCCGATGATGAAGCATGACATCCTTCGGGGTGTGTGAGGCCATTATATCCAACAAAATGGATGCCCCAGGTTGTTACTCCAACATCCGTGGTCATGCCAGCTAGACACTTTCCCCAATTCCCATAGGAACAGTACAGCGACCCCTTTTGTTTCCTTAGTGTAAAACACGGACACAAGCTGTAACTGGACCTTCCACCCTCCCCGTGGGTGGTTAACTGTGTCCGTTGATCGATTGATCTCCTTTTCTAATCTCCCTCCTTTGGATACAGTGCAGAGTGAGTGCGACAGTGACAGTGAGTGCGACAGTGACAGTGAGTGCAGAGAGTGCGAGAGTGACAGTGAGTGACAGTGAGTGCGAGTGACAGTGAGTGCGAGTGACAGTGAGTGCAGAGTGACAGTGAGTGCAGAGTGACAGTGAGTGCAGAGTGACAGTGAGTGCAGAGTGACAGTGAGTGCAGAGTGACAGTGAGTGCGAGTGCAGACTGAGTGCAGAGTGAGTTCAGAGTGACAGTGAGTGCAGAGTGAGAGTGACAGTGAGTGCAGAGTGAGAGTGACAGTGACAGTGAGTGCAGAGTGAGGGTGACAGTGAGTGTAGAGTGAGAGTGACAGTGAGTGCAGAGTGAGAGTGACAGTGAGTGCAGAGTGAGAGTGAGAGTGAGTGCAGAGTGAGGGTGAGTGCAGAGTGAGGGTGAGTGCAGAGTGAGGGTGAGTGCAGAGTGAGAGTGAGTGCAGAGTGAGGGTGAGTGCAGAGTGAGGGTGAGTGCAGAGTGAGAGTGAGTGCAGAGTGAGGGTGAGTGCAGAGTGAGGGTGAGTGCAGAGTGAGAGTGAGTGCAGAGTGAGAGTGAGTGCGAGAGTGACAGTGAGTGCAGAGTGAGTTCAGAGTGACAGTGAGTGCCGAGTGAGAGTGACAGTGAGTGCAGAGTGACAGTGAGTGCAGAGTGACAGTGAGTGCGAGAGTGACAGTGAGTGCAAGAGTGACAGTGAGTGCGAGAGTGACAGTGAGTGCGAGAGTGACAGTGAGTGCGAGAGTGACAGTGAGTGCGAGAGCGACAGTGAGTGCGAGAGCGACAGTGTGTGCAGAGTGAGTGCAAGAGTGACAGTGTGTGCAAGAGTGAGTGAGTGCAATGACAGTGAGTGCAGAGTGAGTGCAGAGTGAGTGCAGAGTGAGTGCAGAGTGAGTGCGAGTGCCTGTGAGTGCGAGAGCGACAGTGAGTGCAGAGTGAGTGCGAGAGCGACAGTGAGTGCAGAGTGAGTGCGAGAGCGACAGTGAGTGCAGAGTGAATGCGAGAACGACAGTGAGTGCAGCGTGAGTGTGAGAGCGACAGTGAGTGCAGAGAGAGTGCGAGAGCGACAGTAAGTGCAGAGTGAGTGCGAGAGCGACAGTGAGTGCAGAGTGAGTGCGAGAGCGACAGTGAGAGTGCAGAGTGACAGTGAGCGACAGTGAGAGTGCAGAGTGACAGTGAGTGCAGAGTGAGTGCAGAGTGACAGTGAGTGCAGAGTGAGTGCAGAGTGACAGTGAGTGCAGAGTGAGTGCAGAGTGACAGTGAGTGCAGACTGACTGCAGAGTGACAGTGACTGCAGAGTGACAGTGACTGCAGAGTGACAGTGACTGCAGTGTGTGAGTGTGCAGGGTGCACATTGTGTGAGTGTGCAGGGTGAGCAGTGTGTGAATGTGTAGGGGCAGTGTGTGAGTGTGCAGGAAACAAACACTCAACTAAGTCCACCACACACTACTGCATATACTAGTGAATACAGTCATCTCTTTATACAGAAAAAATGAGTTATATTTAGAGGGGTCGGAGTGGGACACAGTGGGTGGATGGATGCATGATGGATGGATGTATGCATGATGCATGGATGTATGGGTGGATGCATGGATGGGTTGTTGGTTGGATGGGTTGGTGGATTGCATAAATTGTTGAGGGATTGGCTGTATATATGCATCTATCCATCCACCCATCCATCTATCCATACACCCATCCATACACCCATCCATGCATGCACCCATGCATGCATCCACCAACTCATCTATGCAAGCATTGCAACAAGAGCCCGCAGCTCTGCTTCGTCTCTCCTTCGTCTCTCCTCGCCCCCCCTTCCCTGAGCCCGCAGCTCTCCTTCGTCTCTCCTCTCCCCCCTTCCCTGTGCCCTGCCCTACTATTGTAAATGACAATGCCATTTATTTATGTTAAAAAAACATAAATAAAAAAAAATTCAAGAGCAATGCCAATAGCTCTAACTTTAACAAAGGCAAAACCATTGCATTGTAAATGCTTGTTTGCCATGCAATGCTGCAACAAATTATGGCAGCAATCTCATTATATAAAAGTTTTGTTATAGAGGAGCTTTGCGCGAGTCCAAAATGGCCGCGTGAGCCTTAAGCTCCCAAGACCCCCGCCGCCTCCGGTCACATCCTGATCACTATCCCGCCCCCCGAACATGGAAACTGGCAGAGGAAGTGAAGCGTTGCCGGGTGCTGAACTCTGCGATTGATACTGGGTAATTCAAAATGAGGTCGCACTCTGCTCGTCCCATCAGCGTGTGACCCCGTAGCATGATGGTCCATTTAGTAGGTATCAGCAGGTGCGCTTCTACCCATGTCTTGAGTCTTGAGGGTGTTCACTGTTGTGCTTGCCATCCCTGGACACGTGTTTCAAGGTCATTACCTCTCATCAGCAGGGATTAGGCGAGTGCACGGGGTTGCTGCGTGGGCTTCCGAAAATATTCATAGGTCCAGATACCTCTTATGGCGCGCAGGTGCGTTGTCTCGAGGTCGTCACCTCCACCGGCTCAAGGGAGCCTGTATAAATAGTAATTCCAAATGAGGTCGCACTCTGCTCGTCCCATCAGTGTGTGACCCCGGAGCATGATGGCCGATGTAGTAGGTATCAGCCTAATGACCTCGAAACACGTGTCCAGGGATGGCAAGCATATCAGTGAACACCCTCAAGACTCAAGACATGGGTAGAAGCGCACCCGCTGATACCTACTACATCGACCATCATGCTCTGGGGTCACACGCTAATGGGACGAGCAGAGTGGGGATTCGGGGTAACAGAACGCGGTGAGGGCCTTACAAGTCACCCCATCCTATATTCCCCTGGGTGTCTAGTTTTCAAAAATATATAGGTTTGCTAGGTTTTCTTAGGTGCCGGCAGAGCTAGGGTTGACAATCTACAACTAGGCACTTTGTAAAAAGAAATTGGTCCGTTTTCACGGTGTATATGTGGTGTGTCCACGTTGCGTTTTGGGCCGTTTCCTGTTGCGGGCACTAGACTTACCCACACAAGTGAGGTACCATTGTTCTCAGAAGACCTTGGGGAATGCTGGGTGGGTGGAATGTTGTGGATCCACGCAGATTCCAGAACTTTCCACCACAGAAATGTGAGGAAAATGTTTTTTGTTTTTTTTACAGATTTTGAGGTTTGCAAGGGATTCTAGGTAACAGAACCTGGGCAGAGCCAGACAAGTCACCCCATCATGGATTCCCCTGGGTGTCTAGTTGTCTAAAATTTATAGGTTTGCTAGGTTTCCCTAGGTGCCGGCAGAGCTAGGGGTTCAAAATCTACAGTTAGTCATTTTGCAAAAAAAGGTCAGTTTTCACTGTGAAAATGTGGTGTGTCCACGTTGCATTTTGGGCCGTTTCCTGTCGCGGTCACTAGGCCTACCCATACAAGTGAGGTACCATTTTTCTCATAAGACTTTGGGGAATGCATGGTGCATGGAATTGTGTGGATCAGCGCAGATTCCAGAACTTTCCACCACAGAAATGTGAGGAAAATGTGTTTTTCTTTACAAAGTTTGAGATTTGCAAGGGATTCCGGGTAAGAGAACCTGGTGAGAGCCAGACAAGTACCCCATCCTGGATTCCCCTGTGTGTCTAGTTTTCTCAAATGTTTAGGTTTGCTAAGTTTCCCTAGGTACCGGCAGAGCTAGGGTTCAAAATCTACAGCTAGGCACTTTGCAAAAAAAGGGTCAGTTTTCACTGTGAAAATGCGGTGTGTCCACGTTGTGTTTTGGGCCGTTTCCTGTTGCTAGCACTACACCTAGCCACACAAGTGAGGTACCATTTTTATCGGGAGACATAGGGAAATACAAAATTGTAGACAAACTGTTATTACCTGTTGACTTTCAATGCATTTCTGCCTTCCAAATGTAAGACAATGTGTAAAAAAGAAGTCACTTTCAAAAATGACCTATAATTCACATGCTGGTATGGGTACCCACAATTTCTGAGATGTGCAAATAGCCACTGTTTCTAAACTCTATATTTTGTTCCCATTTCAGAAATACATAGGTGACTTTCATACCGATTTTTCCCTGTTTATATTTTCCCAAATAAATTGCTATATACCCGGTACATAATAAAAAACCATTGCAAGAAGCTGCTCAGTTATTGCCTCTGGGTTCCTTGGGTTCTTAGTGAATCTACAAGTCCTATATATCCCCACAACCAAAAGGGTCCAGTGGATGTAATGGTATATTGCTTTCAAACATCTGTCATACTTAGTAGAAGTTACAGGTGAAAATGTTGGCACAAATGGCTGTCTTTTTAAACTCATTTTAATTTTTTTATATTATCAACTGTTAGTTTCTATACGAAAACCTTTAAGGATCTACACAAATTACCCCTTGCTGAATTTAAAATGTTGTCTACCTTTCAAAAATGTTTAGCTTTCCAGGATCCATCATTACTTTCAAACCCATTTTTACCATTAACTGGAAGGAGGTTGAATGCACAAAAAATAGCAAAAATAGGCTATGTCCCAGAAAAATGGCAAAACTGTGTAACAATGTTTGGTTTTCTGACAAAAGTCTGCTTGTCCCTGAAAGCTATCACCACAACCCCTTTGTTGATACCATTTGCAGGTAAAAAACAGACACTTTAATCTGTAGCCCTTTTTTCCAGCCCCTCCCCCCCAAAAAAGGGGTTAATACAATATATTAAGCAATTAATATCAACCAACATTTATTTTAATTAAGATACTAACTACCCAATTTGCTAACAAACACCACAACCACCCAAAATAAAAGTTAACTAAAACATAAATACCAATTTATAAACATACATAAATGACATACTAATCAGTCAACATTAATTGAGATAAACTTTAGCACTGAACTCCAAATATGCAATAAACCCAACCTAAAAAAAAAGATGTCTTGTCTTGAATCTACCTTATGCCTCTTTCGTTTCATACACCATCATACACACATTGCCTTTTTATTTCACTCTTGTGGGTTCTTTTCTCCCTTTGTCACTGTTTTCCCATCTTTCTTCCTTCCCTCATAGCCATGATCTCTCTTGTTCCTGGTCAATATCTAATGATGAAAAATACGTGCCAGTCCACAAAAATTACTGTTGACGGGCCCCATCTACAACCTATGACTCACAAATTAAGCACCGGGTGAGGTATGAAGTTTAAAGCGAGCCTGCTGTCTTATAGAAACAGTTTACACGGCCATACCACTAGATGGTACCAGTGGGTAGTTTTTTCTTCACCTCAAATAGATTTCTTTTTTTCAATGCTTAAGAATGGGATTTCAAAATGTCCCGCATTAAGAACAGACATCTCCCAACATACAGTAAAAGGGAATTTTAAGTTAACACATTTTAACATAAAAAATACAAAGTTAGTTTATTTTTAATTAAATGATAATAAAACATATTTGTCTAACTCCTATTCACCTAGTAGTACCAATATAATGAGAAACATACATCTGTACTAAAGGTAACATATAAAAAAATGTTGACTTAATTTAACTTTTTACTTTTGTTTAAATTATTGAATTAAATTGATATGAATGAAATCACATTAAATGTTGGTTTAGTCTCAACATTTTGTATTTAATGTTCCACAATTTTGGGTGCATGTTATGTGTAATTTTATGTTATTCAATCTAAAAATAATAATAATATTTTCAATATATGTCATTAAAAAAGTATTATGTACATTAAACATGAATATTAAAATTATTTAAAAAAATAATAACATAAAATGTATTCAAATCAATTAATCAGTATTTGTAGAGAGCGCTAAACTTCCCGAGGGGTGTCGAGGCGCTACCTGCGATGGGGCTACTATAACAGCCAGGTCTTGAGGCCACTCATGAATTCAGCGAGGGAAATAGAGGTTCGGAGGTTGTTGGGGAGGTCAGCGAGGTGGGAGAAGGAGCGTCCTCTTCAAATAAAGTTTTATTTAAAATATAATTTAATTTATTTTATATGCCCCCCATAAGTGTTAGTGTGATTTCCTGCCTTCATTGATTACTGCGGGAATGTGATGCAGTATCAGTGGTTGACATGTGTATAGCTTCACTTACTCCAAGGCGGGGCTGGAGTACATTTAAGTCTCTTTCGTAAGTAGTAGTTCTGTAGTGGTTATAAAAGTATATTCTGTGAATTGCAAATATCTTACTCCTATATTGGGGCATTTTTTGCATTAGCCTGCCCCTTCCTAAACTCCTTCTCCAATGTCTCTTAAAGCGTTTTAGAAATAAACACTTGCAGTATGATGCCAGGCTTTGCTAGTTTACTACATTATTAAATTCGAGTCCTTCCTTAGCTCTCTGCTGCTCCCTGCTGGCCACTTTACGGAGAAACAGAACTTTTTCACTAACCGCGCAAAATAGAAGCAACAGGCTTTATTTACAAGTGAGCTCTTAGACTCGTTTTGTGTAAACACCGCACCCCTACTGTTTTCCGCTGATGAAGGTCAAACGTATCAAAATGTACGGGAGAAAATCATGCACTAAGTTCCGATCAGAGGATTCCTCATTCTCCAGAATAAAACTAAATCAGTGGGTATCACTGCGTCGATAAATGACAGATCCTGCGGTATCGGAACTTACGGGCAAGGTTAAATACCCTCAAAGCATTCCAACCTATCTGTAATCAGAGTCTGAGAGGGCGAAGATGCGCTGTCTGAGGGGGAAACCTTAAATCCTCCAGCCCGTCGAACTGCCCTAGTCCCCTTATGCGCCTCGAGCATGTTGCTTCAGTTTCAGAATGCACGGCATCCACGTGCACGCGGGACTGTCTCAAGGGAGCTGAGTAAGATAATTGCAATTCACAAAATATACTTGTATACCCTGCCGAAAACACCAGAAAGTTACACAGCCCACAGGAACGCTACCCGCCGACACCACCAACTCATCAGATCCACCAAAAGGAGCACCTTCAGAGACTGCATAGACCACAACACACACAACAGCAAAGAGCTCTTCGGCATCATGAGGGGAACTCTCCAACCCCAGCTCCAACACCAACGACATCCCACCGTCACAAGACCTGTGCGACTCGCTGGCCACCTTCTTCAATCGCAAGATCGCTGACATCCACGACAGCTTCAACGCCGTCATTACACCGGCTACTGCCGACACCCCCGCTTCCACGACCACCACCCGCACCAACCCCCTGCTCTCCTGGACCAACATCAACAACGACGACACCATCAAGCTCATGAACACCGTCCATTACAGATCCCCGGAAGACCCCTGTCCACACCACAACTTCAACAAAGCCAGCAACACAATCGCACCCCACCTCAGGAAAAACATCAACATCTCCTTTGAGACAGCAACATTCCCGGAGAGCTGGAAGCATTCAGAGATCAACGCCTTACTAAAGAAACCCAAGTCGGACCCCAAGGACCTCAAGAACTTTCGACCCATCACCCAGCTCCCGTTCCCGGCGAAGGTCATCGAAAAAGCCGTCAACAAACAACTGACCAGCTTCCTCGAGGAGAACAACATCCTAGACCCGTCCCAGTCCGGGTTCCGCAGCAAACACAGCACCAAAATCGCCCTTATCGCCGCCACAGACGACATCAGGATCCTGCTCGACAACTTGGAAACCGCAGCCCTCATCCTCCTGGACCTGTCAGCCGCTTTCAACACAGTCTGCCACCGCACACTAAGATCACACCTCCACGATGCCAGAATCCAAGATAAGGCCCTGGACTGCACCACCTCCTTCCTCTCCGAGAGAACCCAGAGCGTCTGCCCCCCACTCCGGTTCCGCTCCAAAGCCACCGAGATCATCTGCGGCGTACCTCAAGGCTCATCCCTCTGTCACGATTCAGCCACAGAAAGGGTGACTACAGGTCCCAGAATGCTAGTTTGTAGTCTATCTTCACTGTCTACTACCTTCTTTTCCTCACTATTCTATATCAGTCCTCTGAATGCCTTACGCGGTGCTTGTCACCTGTGATCTTGCCGCATGTCAATACGTGAAGTCAAGTGATCCTGATTCCTGCTGTATTAGTCGTGTTTACTCCTTGCATCAAAGGATCAGGGAGATACATTTGTCCTCGCCGAATTTCAGTCGGCGTTCTCTGACCGTTGAAACACAGCGTGGTAGCTGTGCAAGTTCCGAGTTGAAAGCGGCGCTGGGAGCCGCGCTGTCAGCTGAAGGGTGTATCGCGCTGGGAGCCGTGCTGAAGCTGCGTTGGAGTCGCGCTTGGACACAGACACAAAGGTACACGGGGCTCACTGCCCATGATACCTTATTAGCGCTCAAAGCTCAATGCTAAGTCTCCTGATCTGATTGGACTAGCGGAGTGCTAGCAAAGGAAGAGTGTTCTTGTTTTACTCTTCTTGTTTTTTGTTAAAGACTTGCCTTAGTGGAATTTTGGGCACTTGGGAGGTGCCGAACATTTTTGTTTGTTGGGAGCCGTTGAGAGGCTCGGATTAAGGAACTGTATACCTTTTTGACTTGGACAACATTATATAAGGAAGACCCAGTACATTATTCACATGAGTTGAGGCAAGCTCGCTTAGACTATAATTACAGTTAGAGAAGCTTCTGGCTTTTTCCCTGCAAGTAGGGATCTTGGGCAGTTCCCTGTTTTCTTTTCTTTACTTTATTTTTTCTATTTTTGCCCTTTTCCATCAGGATGCTTGTGGAAGCCATATGATGTAAGTGGAAGTCCTTTTATCTATACATATAGAGGTGGTAGTGTACCTAAAGGAAGAGTTTGTGACTCTTATGTTCTTGTGTCTCTGTGCAGGTATCTACATACAGATCCATACTGGTCGTTCTCCTGTTGTCGAACCCTGTAGATGGTTTCTGGCTGCCACTCCTTTATGTTTTATTTATCCACTTTTCCCCTTCCCTGGGTGGGGTCCTCATAGGCGAGTGTTTGCCTTATACTCGCCTGTGGTACCGTATCTAGGGAGGAGAAAACTTAGCTACAACATCGCTCCTGCTGTACCGGATCTCAAGGTTAGTCGTGACAGAGTGACAAGCCCACGGTCTACTACAGCCTGAGCGATGGAGACCGAGACTATCCTGTTGTCTATGTTAGAAGCCCTCAACGCTTTGCGAGTTGAAGTAGATGCCGTTAGGGGGGAAAATCATGAGATGAGGAAGGAAATGGGTACTCTACGACAAGAAGTAGCGGGAATAGCGCGATCCAGTCCCACTGGTTCTAGGAGAGCCCATTATATCAGGGAAGCTACATTGCCTCCTCCGATGCAGACTCAGTCCCCCATAGCTCAGGGAGGGCCAGGTCCTTCTACTATTCAAGTAGTACAGCCAATCCAGTTACCACTGGCACCTCCAGAAAGGTTCTTGGGGGATCCTAAGAAATTTGGTACATTCCTGGGTCAGTGCAGATTGCATTTTATGTGCAAGCCTACTGTCTTTCCTGACGATCATTCCAAAACCGCTTTTATGTTGTCTTATTTAGGGGGGAATGCCGCTAGTTGGTCGTTTCCGCTCATTGAAAGAAAGGATCCCGTATTGGATGACTTTGAGGGGTTTTGTGAGGAAATGCGTAAACTCTTTGATCGCAAGGCACACATGTTGTCGTTAGACAGGGAACTGATTACATTGAAGCAAGGAACACAAGACCTGTTGACTTACATAACCAATTTCAATCGTCTTGTTGTCGAAACTGATTGGCCGTCCAAAAAGAGAGTCTCCTTGTTTTATCAAGGATTAAGAGGAGAGTTGAAGGACGTGCTGGCTCAAGTGGTGACTTTGCCTACCACGTGTGAAGAATTAATAGACCTTACTGTGCAGCT
Organism: Lissotriton vulgaris; assembly: GCF_964263255.1. Classification (NCBI taxonomy): domain Eukaryota; kingdom Metazoa; phylum Chordata; class Amphibia; order Caudata; family Salamandridae; genus Lissotriton; species Lissotriton vulgaris. Next base: position 152,437,180 of record NC_141698.1, on the reverse strand, counting down.
GGATCATAGACTGCAAGAACGAAGAGGTGATAAACACCGGTATGAACTTCGGTTTCCCACATCCAAACCTAATGCAGCATAAAGTGCAACTACCCCCGACACCTCTGAACCTATCCAAATAGGAGGGATAAGGGGTCCCTTAACTCCAGAGGAGCGAACCCGACGACGCAATCAGAAACTCTGCATGTATTGCGGTAAATCCGGACATTTCATCAGAGAGTGCTGAGCAAAAACCAAAGGCGCTCGAACTCTGTCTGCGGTGGATTATCCTCTCAATGTCTCGGGAAACGAGAATGCTCAAGTGAGTCCCAGACCCTTTGCTTGAGCCCAGAGTCAGAAAAAGTGGTCTATCATGCTGTAGCTAATACGATGCAGCCTGCTGTGCCCCACATGAACTTATGCGTTACCATACAATGGCCAGGGGAACAACCTGTGATGGTACATGCAATGATGGATAGTGGAGCAACGGGAAATTTCATAGATCTGCAATACGCCAAAAGATTGGGAGTCCCGTGTATTCAGAAAGAAACCCCTGAAGCAGTAAAGGCGGTGGATGGATCTGACTTAACCTCTGGACCTGTGTGCTTTCATACTAGCCAGTTGGTTTTGCAAGTTGGTCAAAATCATCACGAATACATATCATTTGACTTAATAGACGCTCCTCAGTTTAAACAAATATTGGGAATGCCTTGGTTAACGCTACATGATCCTATAGTGCAATGGGCTGCTCGTACCATCACTTTAAGCTCGAAGTACTGCGCTGAACATTGTACCCTTCCCTGCATCCATGAAACTATACGGATGGAAACCCCAGCAGGCTCACTGGCACAAGTAGGAAAACTCCTGGAAGTGAACGCCATCTCCACCCTTCCTGAGGTGTATAGTAAATACCAAGATGTCTTCGATGAGAAAGAAGCCAGCAAGTTACCCCCACACAGGGAGTATGACTGTGTGATAGAATTAGAACCTGGGGCGAGCATTCCCAGTAGCAGAATATACGCCCTCACAGAGGCAGAAAACATCTACCGTCAGGAGTATTTGGAGAAGCTTCTAGCTTCGGGATTCATACGTCCCTCTACGTCTCCGGCATCGTCTCCTCTGTTCTTCATCCCGAAAAAGGAAGGAGGCTTGCGAACCTGTATTGACTACCGCGCCATCAATAGAGTAACCCGAAAGAACAGGTACCCGCTACCCTTAATACCAGTGCTTCTGGATCAGTTGAAAGACGCAACAATATTTACTAAACTTGATTTAAGAGGGGCGTATCATTTGGTGAGGGTTCGTCGCGGAGACGAATGGAAGACTGCTTTCCGCACTAAATATGGGCTTTACGAGTATCAAGTTATGCCTTTTGGCCTGTGTAACGCCCCGGCGGCATTTCAATTTTTTATGGATGAGGTGTTAAGAGGATTATTGGATGTGTCATGTATAGTCTATATAGACGACATTCTCATATACTCTGCTACGCAAGAAGAGCATGTTAAGCATGTGATGGAAGTATTGGAACGGCTGCAACAACACGAACTATATGCCAAGCTGGAGAAATGCGTCTTCCATACCACAGAAGTCGAGTTCCTTGGATACGTTATAGGTCCGAATGGATTACGGATGGACCACAAGAAGATTCAAGCTATAACACAATGGGAATCACCAGCTAGTGTAAAGGCGTTGCAGAGTTTCATAGGCTTTGCAAACTTTTATCGCCGCTTTATACAAGGATTCTCGAGAATCATCCAGCCTTTAACAGGTCTTTTGAAGAAAGGAACTACCTTCAGGTGGACGGACGCTGCGGAGCAGGATTTTCAAGCCTTAAAAACCTGTTTAATTACTGCACCTATTTTACGCCATCCAGATGCCAGTCAGCCATTCGTACTAGAGACTGATGCCTCTCATTTCGCCATAGGAGGCGTTCTATCGCAAAGGAATCCGGATACAGGTCAACTTCACCCAGTAGCCTATTTCTCCAGAAAACTGTCCTCCAGTGAGATTAATTACAGCATATCAGACAAGGAGTTGTTGGCCATTAAGCGAGCCTGCGAAGAATGGAGACATCATCTTCTGGGGGCTAGACACATCGTTGAAATCTTTACGGACCATCGGAATCTCGTCTTCTTGAAGAGTGCGAAGGCGTTAACACCCCGTCAGTTACGATGGTCGTTGTTTTTCTCGGATTTCGACTTTGTAATCAAATACCGTCCAGGTTCCCAGAACGGCAAAGCAGACGCATTATCAAGACCTGAATCGGCATTGAAAGAACAAAATGAGACCGAGAATCCCCCCTTACTACTTCACAAAGCAATTTTTGAGCAATCTGTTTCAGTCATCACTTGTCCTGCGGATTTCATGAAACAAGTGGAGGAAAAGAGCAATCAAGTAGACATGCAAAATTGGTTAGCTAAAGAACCAATGATTAGACAGAAGAAAGGCAAACTCCTTTTCAGAAATAACCAGTTGTACCTTCCAGACCATGAAGTTCAGAGCTCGGTTCTTCAATGGACCCATGATTCCTCTTTGAGTGGACATCCAGGAATGCTCAAGACTTTACAGACTACCTCCAGGCACTTTTGGTGGGAAACGATGAGGAAAGACATTGAAGAATACGTGGCCAAATGTCCTATATGTATTCAAGCTATAGCCCAGCATCAGAGAAGCAGTGGACTGCTACGTCCCATACCAATACCTCCCTCTCCGTGGCATACAGTATCGATGGACTTTATAGTGGAGATGCCTCTCAGTTTCGGCAACAACACTATTTTGGTGGTGGTAGATCATCTCACCAAAATGGGTCATTTCATTGCACTAACTAAGTTGCCCACGTCAGGAGAATTGGCTATGGTCTTTTTACAGAATGTGGTACGATTGCATGGGATTCCTTCTGTTCTCATCACCGACAGAGGAACCCAGTTCACTTCCAAATTCTGGAAGGCCCTCTGCGAGGTGATGAAGATAGATGCTCGGCTCTCAACGAGTTATCATCCGCAGACGGATGGTAAGACGGAAAGACTCAATCAGACGTTGGAGCAGTATTTGAGATGCTTTACTCTTCAGCATGAGGAGGAATGGAGAACGTTGTTATGGTTGGCAGAGTTCGCTTACAATAACACGACGCATTCTTCGTTAGGATGCTCACCATTCTTTTGTCTTACTGGGTATCACCCCAATTCTTTGCCATTTGACCAGCTAAGCCCCTCCTCTCATCCTACCATACAACAACATCATGCACATCTCCAGTCTGTTTTACATGATGCCAAAGAGCATCTGGAGTCGGCCAGAAACCATGACAAGACACAGGCCGACAGGAAGAGAACTCCAGAACCAGTCTATTCAGTGGGTGACAGGGTATGGTTGAGTACCAAACATCTAAAGTTGAAGGGTAACACACGATTGCAACCTAAGTTTGTGGGCCCCTATCCCATTTTGGCTGTGATTAACCCATTAGCCATGAAATTGAAGGTGCCTTCCTCCTGGCACATTCATCCCGTATTCCATGTCTCCTTACTGAAACCGTATCTGCAGGGGACTAGAGTTGTAGCAAGACCCCAGCCTTTGGAAATAGAAGGGGATGTAGAGTATGAAGTACGAGCGGTGTTAGACTCCAGAAGGGTGAGAGGGGCTTTACAATATCTGATAGACTGGAAGGGGTATGGCCCTGAGGAACGTTCCTGGGAACCTCACAGGAATCTGCATTGTCCTGGGTTGTTGAGGCGTTTCCATATTAGATACCCGTCGAAACCTGGAGGACCGCCGGGACATCGGTCATTGAGAGGGGGTTCTGTCACGATTCAGCCACAGAAAGGGTGACTACAGGTCCCAGAATGCTAGTTTGTAGTCTATCTTCACTGTCTACTACCTTCTTTTCCTCACTATTCTATATCAGTCCTCTGAATGCCTTACGCGGTGCTTGTCACCTGTGATCTTGCCGCATGTCAATACGTGAAGTCAAGTGATCCTGATTCCTGCTGTATTAGTCGTGTTTACTCCTTGCATCAAAGGATCAGGGAGATACATTTGTCCTCGCCGAATTTCAGTCGGCGTTCTCTGACTGTTGAAACACAGCGTGGTAGCTGTGCAAGTTCCGAGTTGAAAGCGGCGCTGGGAGCCGCGCTGTCAGCTGAAGGGTGTATCGCGCTGGGAGCCGTGCTGAAGCTGCGTTGGAGTCGCGCTTGGACACAGACACAAAGGTACACGGGGCTCACTGCCCATGATACCTTATTAGCGCTCAAAGCTCAATGCTAAGTCTCCTCATCTGATTGGACTAGCGGAGTGCTAGCAAAGGAAGAGTGTTCTTGTTTTACTCTTCTTGTTTTTTGTTAAAGACTTGCCTTAGTGGAATTTTGGGCACTTGGGAGGTGCCGAACATTTTTGTTTGTTGGGAGCCGTTGAGAGGCTCGGATTAAGGAACTGTATACCTTTTTGACTTGGACAACATTATATAAGGAAGACCCAGTACATTATTCACATGAGTTGAGGCAAGCTCGCTTGGACTATAATTACAGTTAGAGAAGCTTCTGGCTTTTTCCCTGCAAGTAGGGATCTTGGGCAGTTCCCTGTTTTCTTTTCTTTACTTTATTTTTTCTATTTTTGCCCTTTTCCATCAGGATGCTTGTGGAAGCCATATGATGTAAGTGGAAGTCCTTTTATCTATACATATAGAGGTGGTAGTGTACCTAAAGGAAGAGTTTGTGACTCTTATGTTCTTGTGTCTCTGTGCAGGTATCTACATACAGATCCATACTGGTCGTTCTCCTGTTGTCGAACCCTGTAGATGGTTTCTGGCTGCCACTCCTTTATGTTTTATTTATCCACTTTCCCCTTCCCTGGGTGGGGTCCTCATAGGCGAGTGTTTGCCTTATACTCGCCTGTGGTACCGTATCTAGGGAGGAGAAAACTTAGCTACAACATCGCTCCTGCTGTACCGGATCTCAAGGTTAGTCGTGACACCCTCAGCCCAAGGTTGTTCAACGTCTACATGGCACCGCTCGCCCACGTCGCCCGACGGCACAACCTAAACATCATCTCCTACGCAGTTGACACCCAGCTGATCCTCTCGCTCACCAAGGACCCCCACACCACCAAAACCAACCTCCAAAAAGGAATGAAGGTCGTCGCCAACTGGATGAGGAACAGCCGACTGAAGCTGAACTCGGACAAGACGGAGGTACTCATCCTCGGGTCCACCCCCTCGGCCTGGAATGAGGCACTAGGAGCACCCCCTACACCGACCAACCATGCACGAAATCCTAGGGGTCATCCTCGACTCTACTCTCTCCATTACGAAGCAAGTCAACGCAGTCTCCTCCTCCTGCTTCAACACTCTCTACATGCTTCGCAGGATCTTCAAGTGGATCCCCACCGAAACAAGGATGGTCACCCAGGCCCTCGTCAGCAGTACACTGGACTATAGCAACGCACTCTAAGCAGGAGCCCAGGCCAAACTCCTGAAACGGCTCCAACACATCCAGAACGCCTCCGCACGCCTGATCCTCGACGTCCCCCGTCGCAGCCACATCACACCCACCTGAGAAACCAGCACTGGCTCCCCATCAACAAGAGGATAACCTTCAAGATCCTCACCCACGCACACAAGGTACTCCACGACACCGGATCAGCGTACCTCAACAGCCGACTCAGCCTCTACACCCCCGCCTGCCAGCTCCGCTCCGCAGACCGCGCCCTCGCCAACGTCCCCCGCATCCGAAGAGTGACTGCCGGCTGCAGATCATTCTCCAACCTCGCTGCCAAGACATGGAATACCCTCCCCATCCGCCTACGGCAGACTGAAGACCTCCTAACCTTCAGGAGACTCCTCAAGACCTGGCTCTTCGAACAGTAGCAGCGTTCCCCATAGCCCCCCCCCCCCCCCCCCTCCCCCAGTGCCTTGAGACCCTCATGGGTATGTAGTGCACTTTACAAATGCCTGATTGATCAATTGATTGAAGGGAGGCACGCGGCTGCCTAAGGCACATTTGTGTGTTTGCCATCTTGCCCCAATCGCTTTTTGCAATGCAGTCCCCTTTTCTTTGCCTGCACAAAACACTGCTGCAGGTCTCCACATGGATGGAATGCACCATTTCCATGTGTAGAGTTATATTTAGATGTAAAAGTGTCCGCCCACCTCTCAAGTGCGCGAGTGGAGACCCCTACAACTGAATTTATTACCGAAATGTTACTATTAGTAACTTGTTGCCTGCCTGTGTACACTGTCTACCCTCCCGTTTTTGTTACACTCCTCACGGAGTTGGATAATTGTCTGACTGTTGTATTAGTGCGTGAAAGCATAAACAATTTTAGAGGCACTTTACACGGTTCAGCGAGTGAAGCACCTGCTATTGACGTCGGTATGTGTCCAGCAGTCATGTGTTTGATTCCCAAGAAGGCTGATTCAGCCTTTCATCCTTCTGTTGTCAATATATTGAGTACTGTAACGCCTGCAACGTGCAGAGCTTAGAAATAACAAAACGTTGGAATTAAGACAACTTCTCTATTGACACTGAAGGGTTAAACCCCCTTGATGCACCAGGCACTGGGTGTTGTGTAAATAACACAGGGTTCTTTTGAAGAGCACCACATCATATGAAGAATAACGTGTTATTTACACAACACTTACCATTTGTGGGTTCTCTTCCAAATGATTTACAGTAATTAACTCACAAAGAATGCATTGTTTGGCATTTTTGGCAAGAACATGGACCTACTTAACACTGCTCAAAATATTGTAGTATGAAAAGTGGGTTCGTGATGCTCTCCATGGGACGTTTTGCAAAATGTGTTGGTACATTAAAAGCACCACACTTAGGCAGGATTTAAAGACTACATAGCATGAGTGTTAGGAGAAACCGTTTTCTACCTAAAATAATGATCGGTAAACAAAAGTCTTACGGCCAGATTCATGAAAGACCCGTTTTACGAGTCTGAAATAGAGATTCATAAGGAATCGCTATTACAGACTCGCAAAACGGGATTCATGTAGGAATCGCAACATTAAATGCGATTCCTACAGATTCCTTATTTGCGATTAGCGAAAGGCCCATAGGAATGAATGGGGAGTATTCCTTATTGCTAATCGCAAATAAGATAGCGATTTGAAGGGTGCCAGGGGTGTCCAAAGGACACCCTGTAGCACCCCTTAAATGCACATTTCAACAGGTGTTGCGCACACACATGTCCTAAGGACATGTGTGTGTGTAACATGCAACTTAGAAAAATGCTTTTAAAAGCATTTTTCTAAGTTTTCGCTATTTACCACGAGGTTTGACCTCGCGGTAAATAGCGGCCGAAATTTGCGAATTCGCAATTTTAAAATGTTTCAAGAATAGCATTTAAGGAATCTCTAATAAAGGTTCCTTAAATGCTATTCCTCGCAAATTTCTAAATAGCGATTTTTGCATTTGGGATGATGAATCCCATATGCAAAAATTGCACTCGCAAAGGGCCAGATTCTCAGAATCTGGCCCTTTGCGAGCGCAAATATGATTGATGAATCAGGCTCCTTCCTAGGCAGAGACACAACCCAGAGCGCTATATTAGCGCGTATGCACTAAGCGCTATAAAGATATTTCCTGTAAGGCCTGAGGCTACTGTTAACCAATGCAAGGAGTCGGCGAAGCCCTTTGCTTGTAGTTTTGAAGCACCAGAGACAGCCTTGGAGTTGGGAAACAGTGTCAGGAAGTCCCAGTCTCTCACTGGAACAATCCAAAGGTTTGGGGTTTAGATTTCTGTTCTTCTAAAAGGAATGTATTTCTTTATTTGCACTGCAGATATTTTAGTTTCAGGCACTGATGCTGGAAAGTTGATGGGGTTTCAATGCACCTGCCACAAATCCTGTTCATGCAAAATAAGTGTCTGGTGACCCCACCCAAAGAAGAAAGTGCCCACCCACGCCTGGCAAGCACAGATAATCTATTCTAAGGGTGCAGGGACAATGTATGATGACAGGTATTCTTGTGCCCAACCATGGGGCTAGTTCTTTGGTTCAATTGCCAGTCCACCAGAAACCAGGCAGATGGCAGAAAACTTTTAGGGTCGTTTAACTTAGAAGCTACCATCCGCAGTTTCAAAATCCCGGAGGCACCATCAGGGACCACTGTGACTGTACCACGTTGGGTAGAAATCAGGGTTCATGCAAAAATATCTCTGGTTGCTTGCAAATAAAAGATGGAGCCAATCGTTCTAAAGTCAAAAAGATTTCCACTGGCTTCACATCCGAATCCCGAGGCCAGTGGGTGAAGACTAGATAACCCCGACCTTTAAAGGTAACTGGAGTGTGCCCATTGGCTGCCCACTGCCCTGGGGCGTAGGGGTCAAGCACAAAGTAGGCTAACCCTAATGACAGGAATACACAGCAGCTCTTCCCCTGGGCCCTGATCACAGGTTGCAGCTGCATCTGATAACTGATGACTCTTTGGCAGCGGGCAGGGGGTTTCTCATATCCCAACAATGACTCCAAAAGGTCCCCTGGGCCAACTGGGCCCTTGCCCTTGCTGGTAGTCATGCTCTGTCTGGTCTCCTTCCTCACAGGTCGGCCACAGCAGCGCTTCCTAGGTCTTCAAGGCTCTATCCCTGGATCCCTGCCCTGCTCACACACGTTGGTGTGCAGTATCTCATCAGGTTTTGAGGCATCGAAAACAGAGAGAATGTGGCGCAGCGGGCAGAGCTGGGGACTCCCGATGTGGGGCTCTGGGTTTGAGTCTTGGCGTCGGAGCAACAACCTGTGATTCTGGGCAGATAACATGGGGGCATTATAGGAGAGTAGGGTCTGAAATCCTATGATCACCCGGACTTTTTGCTTTTGTTTCACTGGTTTACGACTTTCTCGGGCTGTGGGCCTGCCAATCAGACCCACAGCCTAGCTGTTCTCTCGCTAAATTGATGTGTGTACCTTAGGTGCATGACCCAATTGGAACTGGGCCACCTTGTCAGACCCTGTAACTCAGGGCATCGGTGTACCCAGGGCCTACCAGGGGCTGAAGCATGTATTATGCCACCCCTGGATGGCCATCTAAATCTGACACAACTGGCTGCACGACAGCTGGGGCAACGTGGCGTACTCGCTCGTTGCTATAGGTATAGTATTCCTATATCTAACCTTAAAATGGACACCCGAGTTCCTATCAGTCACTCCTATGGCAGGCCTTGACAATCCTGAAGGCAGAGTGCGTGGAACCGTGTGAATTGGGCTCTGGCACGAGCCGAGCCCGGTTGCAGCTTGCGGAACCAAGACCCAATGGCTGTTCCATGATAACGCGTACCATTTCGGTAACTTCGGTATCGCGTTATCAAGACATGTCGAGTAAGGTGTCATACGAATCGGGATGCTGCCCCCTCACCAATTCTGGCGACGAGGTTAGCATTCCGCCCTTCTAGAGGGACACGACATGTACGTAACTGTGAACCCCGGTTAAAGTTAACTGAAGCCTCAGCTCCACAAAATGGATGCTGCCACCACAGACACGAGTCTGACCTCCTGCTGCTGGGAGTCCTTCCAGCGAGGAGAGCTTGGACATAGGGTTTCCTGTCAGGGGCGGTGTTCGCACCATCCCAGACAGGGTTTTGTGTATCCTGGGTAGGCAGGGCTTTGCAAGAAGGTGACTGCGGAGTGGCACCCCGGTGCTCACTACGCATCTGCCGGCTAGAACCAGTTCCAGGGGCGCGGAGCCCCTGACCTGGGGAAAGCCCGGCAGGGGAGAGGGGTGTAACTGCCCCCCTTCCTGGTCCCACCCCTAGGGCAGGACCTAGTCATGTACCCACCCCTTTCTTTAGGATAAAGGCAGGAGCGGGGACCCTTCCAAATTAGATCATCTTTGAATCAAGAACTACTTTCTACGAAAGGACATTCAAGACTCTTCTCAAGATTTCTCCCTTGTGGCTAAGGAGTAGTCACCTTGCATCCGCAGGCACCATCTAAGAACTCTGCGGTTTGCTGCAAGTCCTTCCTCAGGAATCCGACGACCCAGCTCGACGAGAACCGGCTTCCCTGGTACCTCTGACCTCTACCCACATCGTCAGCTCAGCTGAGATCTGTGGGTGCGACGAGACCTCGAGGGACCGGTCATCATCAAAACCTGCACACTTTCTTAAACCAGCACGATCACCGAAGGAATCCTCTGGTGAGTGCTCTGGGGTCCGAGAAGCCCCGACCCTGAGCAGCTCCAGCATCGAAGTGCAGTCTCCCAGCATCTCCACGATCTGCGTGGGGCCCTTCTGCTTTGCCGCTCAGCACGTTGTCTGGTTACTAGCCGCTGGCTTGTGACCTCCTTGACGACATCCGACAACCAACGCTGTTGGTCTGGTTGCTCCAGACCGGTCTTTGCTCCCTTTTACGAGAGGAGCACCCCGGACCCTCCTGGTCCACTCAAGACGCCATTTTTAGGCCCACCATGTGGCCCTGAAATCTGCCAAGGCTTGTTGCCCCAATCCTGGGCCCAGCGACGCCGACAGCATCAACCTTCGTGGGACAGCTCGCACCTCCATCCTGGTCGCCGACAACGCCTCCTGGTCCGTGAGACTGCAGAGCCTAGCGTCGCCCACTCACCTAGTCGAGGTGACGGCCATCCGGTGCCCTCCTGGTACCCTCTGACTACTAGCTAGTAGTACGAACTTGGTCCCCTCTGCTTTCAGGTATCATCTATCACTGATCCAGGCTTGGATCTCTACGAACTAATCTTCCATGGTCGCCGGCCAGCAACTCCTTCCTTCCGGCTCCTGGCTCGTCAGCGAAGACCCCCGACGCCTTTAAGACTTGTGCAGCCGCAGCCCTTGTGGCTAGGTAACTTCGGCATTTCGGTGCCCGCATAGCCTCCTTACTTAAGGGTCCCGAGTCCCTCGCTTCCGACTTGCCTTATCGGGTCCGCCCGATACCTCTAAACTTTCCGTGCCCTCGGGCACTTGTATTGATTGTGCACTTGAAGTATTTTCCTTAGAATTTTGTTCTGTGCTTAGTACCCTGTCCTCATAAAGAGTACAGGGCTGTTGTGATTCTAATAAATATACTGTTTATTTTCATAACACTTGTGTGGTGTCCTTTCACTTGGTGTTCAAGGGGTATGTGATGGTATAACAGCTGGCTTAACACGCCCTCTAGAGTTTAGCCCGAAGACTGCTCGTATCCACGCTACTAGGATAGCTGGTCTAAGGTTGACTTACAACCAATCACCATAAGGGTCGTTTGGACCGATGCATAGTGGTCACTAGAATAGTGAACACTGCATATCGGGCCAACTTCTCACAGGCATATTATCAAGAAACGCCGTTAAAATTATCGCCGCTAAAATTATCACAGCTTTAGCAGCAGGAAACAGCCGCTAAAGCGGCGATAATGGGCTTGATGATATGCCTTGTGAATTCCCATGGAAGCCCATGTTCTGGTGTGAACATGGGCTTCTATGGGAATTCTTTACGGCATATTATCAAGCCCATTATTGCCGCTTTAGCAGCAGTTTCCTGCCGCTAAAGCAGTACGCCCTTCTTGATAATATGCCCCTCAGCTGCTTATGTGCAAGCCCCCTGCGCCATACATCACTTTCTCCCATATTAAAAGTGATGCACCGGAGGCGCAAGGGACTTGTAAATAAGCCCTTAATCTCCACGTGACAATGGACAGCGCCTGGATACCCTCATGGGAGATAAGCAGCGCTATATAAATCCACAAACAAACCTGCATTAGCCATAAGAGCCAGTAGCCATGTTCAGTTCTGACCAATTGGGTTAGCCACAACCTATGCATTTTGAAAGGCCTTTCTCCAGCTGCAGAGTGGCATGACCACTGCATGATTCACATAGGTCAAGATATAGCGCCAGATTTTAAGGTGTGCAGATCAAGCAGTAATAGTGGGGCAGGCTGGCAAGAGAGTGGCAGATACACAAGGCTTCAAAGTCTTAAAGGGCATCCTCTCCCACTCACAGGAACAACTGACTCCAAGAAGAACTGGAATATAAACATGGGGGATCCCAGGTCTAGCATGGATGGGTGGAGTCCAATGTGCTATACCCTGTACACAGCCAAACATACTCACGGGCCTCACACTTAAGTACAAATGCATACATATATGTATACAGGGCTTTAAGTGTGCCGGGTCTCACTGGGTCTGAGCACCCTCAGTTTTTTAAAGGGGGCCTCGAAACGGGTCCCTCTCGTGCTCTGTTTTGTGCCCTGGCACAGACGGTCCGTTTTTTCCGCAGCGACAGCAGGCACACCGACTTGCGCTGCTCACTAATCACTGTTGGAGAAGTTACAGCATGATGTCATGCCAGGCGAGTGTTGTAGGGGAAGGGAATCTTTTAAAGAGAGTCATTTTCTCTCTGGATTTCCCTTCTCTTTTTTGAGACTCAGGAGCAGCAACATTGTGTGGTGTCACTAGGCCTTTAAGTGGAAGCTTTTTCAATATTAAATACAACAAGCCAGAGTTGCTGCTTATTTATCGTATGCAACAACAATTGACAAATCCAATGGTCTGGACTTTTTGTAGGTATGATGTTACTTGTTGTATCATATATCTGGATGCAATGACAGAAACAGCAAAATACAAGTCTTGTGGTCCACTATGCTAAGCACAGATTTTTAGTTTATGTGTTTTTAAGCCACACCCTTAATTACATTGGCCACAACACTTTGGGAGACCCCCAAGTTTTTTCATCCCGCTTACAGCTCTGGATGTACAGAAACTTTCCATGCATCCTTCACACCTGATTGAGGGAAAGGACGTTGGCTATTTGAGTCTGAGTGGGCATTTTACACTAGGGAAGCCAAGAGGCAATTCCCCCCACAGGAGCACAGGTAAAAAGGCCTTTCCCTTTACTAGAATTATACTCCCACCACTGCCAGCCCTCTAAAAGTTTTGGTAGAGAAGAGAAGAGCCATTCACTAAATAAGGAGTGTGCTTTTGGTCCCCCATTAACCTCAGGCTCAGATCTTTGCACAGAGCAGCACAGCTCTCCAGAGCTCTGCAGAGACCCTCATCTGCAGCAGGCCTTTGCCAATGAAACACACCCCTGGGGGTATTCCTAGCCCCCACAGTAGTGATAATCTAGTTTATAGGTGTGGAGTGGGAGTTCATGATCAAAGCACATTGTTAGAGGCGTGAATCCACAGACCCTTTGATACTAGGATAGACGTCTTGAATCTGTCCTTTTTCATGATAAGTAACGCCAGGTCTGTCCTTCTGGGACCTCTACAAGGAACACCTACTAAAGGGGGAGGGGGACGACACTGACTCGTCGAAGGTAGACGAACTTCAGGCTGAGGAGTTGGAGAATGATTTAGAACTGGGACAACCCCCACAGGAGGAGCACTGAAGCTTTTCTTGTAGGAAGTGGGACAAGGGAGGGCGCAGACGGTACACGGGGAGGGTGGGTTGGGTGCGATACGAACTAGAGGACAGCTCGGGTGGGGGGTGGGTGCAGCACACACTTAGGACACAAATGACATCATTCACATAGGATGCATTACAGAGACTCCATCAATGTACTCGATAGCAAACGGGGAGGGCCTTGGGGTTGTTTAGGGGTAGTTTCTTTCTGGTTTTTTCCCTTTCTTTCCTTCCCCTTTCTTGTTGTTACAAGACCGCACTACTACACTTGCATTGTATGATTGCCGACTGTCTCACTGCTCAGCTGCAGCCTTTCAGGGTACGATAAGACTGGCGTATATTGATTTGTTCCATCACCTTGCGCCGCCGGGCCTCCGGGATGCCGGTACTCAGGCTGTGTATAATGCTCTACAGAACTGCCCACTGGGCCTTCACGAAGTTTTGTGAACTGTACACTTGAAATGCAATGTCAATTTATGCTGACGGTTGGCGATATCAACAATAAAGGTCTTTTAAAAAAAGTAACGCCAGGTCTGTTGATAGCTCCAGAGGAGCTTAGTTAATAACAGCCTTCAAGAGGAATTAGATTTGGACTTTTAAGCAAACTGCACTGTTCTACTTCCCACAGTTGGGCTCACAGTATTCACAAGGAAATCATAAGACTTGTTCTATGGAGCTCACAAGATTCAGACTGGAAGGCTCTAGCATACCAAAAACCACAGGTGGCAGAAGACATCACTGACTACGTTTGTGAACAACATCCCTAGGTTACTCCACATCCAGACATTCAGAAAAGGCCATCTTGCAGTAAGTATTGGAAGTTTGAAAAATGAGGTGCACACAAGAGCTCTCCTATTAAGTTCTATAACCAATGCCGTCACATTGGAAAAACTGACCCAACAAATGGCTACCAATCCATGACTTCAAGCTGTCATTGAGCACACAAAGCCAACAAATGAAGCCTTTTGGAAAGCTACAAACATCAAATGCCTGAAACACGATAGAAGCTGGACATTGTCATGAACTGGCAAACAGAGCTCACAACGGCTACGTGAAAATCAAGGCAAGAATCTGAGAATGAGACCAGGTCTTCGGGATAGATGTCCAAGTAGAACTCAGCCTCTGGTACCAGGGGACCGGGCCTATGTCACAGCTGCACCCATCATCTCCGAGCCATCCGGTGAGAACATGAGGAAGAGTGAATGTACATTTCAGCATTGTCCTTTATGAATGTCATCTTCTGCCTACTGAATGTATGATCACCACCTCAGCAGGAGATGCTAGCTAAAAAATTGAGCAGATCCCTTGTGGGTTCCCACAAGAAATAAAAACTTACAAGGGGCAGCCTTTCCAAGTCCAGGTATTCCAGCAGTGTCTCTCAAACAGGCTTAAAATAATCAAGTATACATTAATACACTCCTGCTAGAAAATTGCAAAGCTCTCACTAATGTGCCTAATTGCTTCCTTCTGCCACATGCGTTTGTGCTGTATGCTAAGAGCGGTGGAAATAATGATCACCCTTAGTAAATTTTCTTCCCTTGAGGATGCTATGATCTGATTTGCCCCCAGAACCTATCAGTAATATAAGGGAACTGCAGTACAGAGAGACATAGTGATTTGCCCAGGTTTACACATATTGGAAGAGGAGATCCAAACATAGGACCCTGATCTTCATGTCTGTAATTTAGCTCTAGACCACATGTCTTTCTCTTCTCACTTTCCTCAAACTATGGCAACGTCATGGAACAAAATAGAAGTTGACACTTCTTTGGACATTATTCTTCAAGGGACAGTATTCTGAGGCAGTGCTTTAAAAATCAACTTTTGACCCGGTGATGGAGCAGATTTCATCTGCAGTCAGGCAATGTCTTATTTTTTGTGCTTCAGACAGACTGCATTTAAATTGCCACGCACATTTTGGTGCAAGTTAAAAGATGGCACATGAAAAATATGAAAGTGAAGCCTAATCAGTCTGAAATGCTTTTGCTGAATTAACATGTGTTTTTTTCAGTGTAGAGAAAAGTGGCCTTTTTAGCTTTGAAGATTAATAGAATGTGTTTCTCTCTTCCCAGCTCATCCCTGGAAATCTAAATTCACTATTCCTGTCTTAAAAGACTTTGACTTGTTGCATATTTTGATAAACATTTTCAGTTAATAACACCTCTTTTTATAATGTGTGTGAATTAGCCTCATCGATACTGCAGATATTCTTCTCCGGTGCTGGGACATAATAGAACTGGGTGTGGTCATGACGAGCTCAGCTCGTCATGAGCACACGAGCACCGTGCCTCATGACGAGCTGAGCTCGTCATGAGCATCGAAGGGGTTAATAATGCACCAAACACTACACAGGGGTCTAAATGTTTTGTTGCATGAAAAGCTATCTAAAACACTAAAGCATGTTGATATGTGCGCTATATTAACTGTGTGTGCTTTTAAAATTTACACTAAAGCATGAAAATGCTATGTTGCACATTGCACATTTATTTTGCATGTTGTCATAAATAATAAAAAAGTTGCTTGAAACTAATAGCTTGGCTAGGTAAACATTTATAAGGGGTATTGGTATGGAGTTGGCAAACATAATGGGCTGATTTACATAAAATTAATATGTTCTTTGTGTCTGTTTTATTTTTGGGGCCTACACAAAACATGGCTGCCAGTGAATCCATCAAGGCTATGACTTGCAATTTTAATGAAAAGGGAGCATGCGCAGACTGTACCAGCTTTCCTGAAGGAGTCAAGGACATTTTGAACTGTACATTCTTGTGATTGTGCCAATGTACCAGTTAGTTAAAATATCCGTCCTACTGCGCTGAGAAAGGAAGGAAGAGAATTAGAATGAAACATTTTTCCTAGTAAATGTTGCAAATGTTTATAAATGTATTAAATAATTTGCGCTTCTTTTGTTAAAACTGGTATAGCCAGGTTTTTAGAATGAGTCAGGGTAGTGAAAACTCATGCTATTGTGGTTGACCAATCACGTACAGGTTTTCCTGAAGATACAACGCTTTTGTGTGGACTGCCAAGAATTAGAGTATAAATAATGACTCTCTGGAGGGGCTTTGGCTTCTAGGCTCATTAAGGGGGTGTGTGAGCTCTTGAGAGAAGGAACAGATTAGACCAGACATTCTATGGGTTAGGTACGAGAAACGTCCCGGGAGATTGCTGAAGGGCAGAGTTTGCGTCCGAGGAGAGTCAGGGGGAGGTTTCTTGCTTTCATGCCATATTTTGGCACTGCAGGCCACATTCCTTTGAGGTCTGGTGAAGGAGGGGCTGTTTTCCTCTTTAGACACAGACAGACAGAGAGTGCAGCTGATTAAGATAGAATTAGATGCTAAACTTTAAGTTTATGCTTTAACTAATTAATTAGGTCTGAAAAGATGTATTTGACTTATGCATTTATTTCTCTTAATGGGAGATTTTTGCCAACTATTTAATTATTGATTAGCTTTGCAAGACAATTTTTTCATAGAAACTCTTTAAGAAATTTGACTGATATTTTGCGCCACATTTTCTTTCCTACATGTAATGCTTATATGCAGACTGTAATGTGTTCTTTATTAATGCTATTTTTCCTGTTTTCCAAATTCTGTAACCTGATTGATATTTTACTAATGAATAAAGGGTCAGAGAAAAATTAACTTTTGACTAGAAAATAAAACCCTTTAATATACTCAACAACTCTCTTTATTGGCTTAAAATAATAATTGCATTTTTGACTGTTCATCTTTATTTAAAGTCTCCTGAAGGTAATACATGGTGTGAAGGGCCCAACACTTTTTCAGCAGTAAATTAGAGGTAGCATGAGGGTTTTACATTGAGAAATTACCAGAAGAAATTACCGCTCCATCAGTTGTTAAACTCGGATGTTTGAGTGGTAGACTTGACAGCCTTGGGGTGGTCTTTTGCCTTTCTCCTCCATTTTTCTGACCTAATTTTTGCTGGTAATATTACTGCGAACCAGTGTTCAAGTGCTTGTGTTCTCTCCCCTAAACACAGTAATACTCAATTGGCATATTTAATTTACTTATTAGTTCCTAATAAAGTGCACTACATGTGCCCAGGGCCTGTAAATTAAATGCTACTAGTGGGCTTTCAGCACTGCTTGTGCCACCCACTTAAGTAGCCCTCTAACCATACCTCAGGCCTGCCATTGCAGAGCCTATGTGTGCAGTTTTACACTGCCATTTCAACCTGGCGCAATACAGTTTTTGAAAGACACAAAGGAATACATCTGGTATATACATTAGAGAAAAGGGAAAAGACAACATGCAAGTGTAAGTGTCCCAATGGAAGAGCGCTTCTTTAAGGACGAGAACCCTCACTCCCCCGAAAGTGACATGCTCCATCATTGGGTTTCCTCCTCACACAAGGACTGCAAGGTACCTGATGTGGGCTACAAATCCCCTGTGGGGAGGAACTGGAGTGTTTTAAAATTGCTGAGCAGATATTTGCAGGGATTAAGGGGCAGAGTGCAAAGCAAAAAGTGAAGAAGGATAAAACGATCTCAGGGGGGCTAGATAGGCTTTATTCAAGTGCCCTCTGGAATAGGGTTGAAAAGGTGGGAGGACTAGGATATTTCACCATATATATCCTCATTGAGTGGGCAGCATGTTTTGTCAACCCCAACAGGGGTTCCGAGGCATTTGTCAGGACCAGGATGTTTAATCACTCTCCTAGTAACAAAGAATTAGAAAGAAAATAAAGAATTACAAAATAACAAATCCTGCCACGTGATGCCACCCCAGTCATGGACCCTTTCAAGTGGGCCTAAGGTGCTTGTCAGCGGATCCAACACATCTTCTCTGCTGAGTGACGCATTGTAGAGTAGATCCGACACATCTCCTTGGCTGAGTAGCGCTTCCCTGAGCAGAACCAACACGTTGTTGCTCCGTGGATTGGACCCATCGCCAAAACTCGCATCATTGCCTCATCCCGCACCTTGGGACCAAGGTATAAGCTCCTTTTGTTCCTTGTTGACAGAAACCTCAACAATGAAGCCAAAACTCCGCATCACACTTTCAACGATCATTGTAATCGAAGCATAGCCCCCCTGATGCGCCTTGCATCCTGGACACCGGACTTCTCATCAAGAGCCCTGTTGACAGGATCCTCAAAGTTACTGCACCAGGACCTTGCACCGCAGCCTAGCCGCATCTCGGAACTGACACATCTCCTTTGATGTGCAACGCATTGTTGACATGGATCCAAGCAACACTCCACAACCAGGATTTAAGGCCCTTTGTTTAGCATGCCTAACTGGGTCCCTGTAGCTGGCCATCGCTTTATTGCAGTCGGCCTAAACTTGTGATTTTGTTCTGGTCTGATTTGTGTTTTTTCTGGGGTTATATTTTGCTATAAACTTTAAAATTCATTAACTCCAGTTCTACTGATTTTTTGTTTTGGTCTTGTTTTATTTATTAAAGTCAGTTGTATTTTTCTTCTAATTTAGTGTGGGATCTTTCTCGGTGCTGTTTTCTCTGATTTACCGTTTGAAGTGTTACAGAACTACTTTACACATTGACTCTAAGTTAAGCCTGACTGCTTTGTGCCAAACTACCAGAGGGTGAGCACAGGTTAATTTAGGGTTTGTCTGCGCTTTACCCAGCCTAGGATTGTGGTTGCTGTTTCACAAGGGCTCACACTCCAGTCAATCAGTAACTTAGTTTCTAACATTGAGGAGCAAGAACTGGAAAATCAGTTTCTAACATTGAGGACAAAGAACTGGCAAAGCCAATAGGTCTCATCTTTAAAATGCATTTGCTAAGCTTTCAGCTTTGCCAATGCTTGTTTTAAAAGCATTGTTTAAAACAAAATAAAGGAGTAAAATCAAACACTTTTTTTAAGGTATCTCAAAGCTGCATACTTAATTCAAGGGTGTATTATTTTTTAAAACAGCATTTATTGTAGTTTTTCATATTTCACTCGGGAAACAACAGCATTTAAAAAGCCTATTGCATATGATACAGCTTAAAAGAATTAAAAAAGACAATGTTTGCCAATTACTTTCTAAACAAGTAAGATTTTGAAAAAATGCTTTCAGTCATCTGCTGACTGCAGTAGCCCTAGGGACATATTTATGGGCCTCCAGTTGAGGAGATCGATGTGTGCTGCCCTCACTTCTAACTAGCGGAGAAGTTACGGCATGACGCATGCCAGGTGAGCGTTGTGGGGGAAGGGAAATCCTTTAAAGAGTCATTTTCTTTCTGGATTTCCCTTCTCTTTCTGAAACGCAAGAGAAGCAACATTGTGGTGGTCACCAGGGCTTTAATTGCAAGATTTTTCAATATTATATGTAACAAGCCATAGCTGCAGCTTGTTTATCTTATGAAACTAACACCTATTGTCAACGCCAATAGTCCTGACTTTCTGTAGGTATGATTTTACTTGTTGTATCACATATCTGGATGCAATGACAGAGACAGCAAAATACAAGTCGGGCAGCACACTATGCTAAACACAGATTTTTAGCATAAGTGATTTTTAAAGCCACGCCCCTAATTACACTTGTCACGCCCCTTTGAGAGACCCCCCAGTTTTTTCATCCCACTTAAAGCCCTGGGTGCAAGTCATCCAACAAAAAGGATGGTAAAGAAGCGATGCTCCAGGTGAGACCTCAAAACCTAACCGCTGACGTCCTCGTTAAGAGCTAGGTTTGCATGCAGCACTTGCTTCCTCAGTAACACAGGATGGATTTGATGGATCAAAATATACTCATTTTACACATGTAGCTATTTCTCAGTGCCTAATTTGTGTTGGTGGCTGCAGGAAGCAGGGGCGTAACACAGGCCCCTGCAGCCCCGCGGTGCGGGGGGCCCTCACCCTCCAGGGGACCCCGTCAGCACCGCACTTCTGCTGGGGAGCTCTAGATTGAGTCCGGAGGGGGCCCCTTCACGTACCCTACAGGGGGGCCCCCTCAAGGTTCGTTACGCCACTGACAGGAATTATGCACAGGCACACATTGGCTGAGAATCAGAATTTGACCCAGAGCTGTGGCTGCCACACCTGGCCGGTGTTTATCTGCATGACCAATATTTTGGTGTCCCGGCAAGTACCAAAGATAGGAAAATTACCTAAAGCCTGTATTTTTCCCCTTATTGGTATACATTGGTATACATATAAGAAGAAAAGAATGGTAGAATGGGGTCAGAGGGTGAACAACCTTTACAACGAACTTTTACAACGCACTACCATTACAACGCAGGCATTACAACGCAAACCACTACAACGCATTGCGCTGGGGGCGCTCTAGGATAGGGAATAAGTTTAAGTTTCTATCCAACACCTTCCCTAGTGTCCACAGGGACTGCAGTTGGAATAGAAAATTAAACTTTTCACTATCCAGCACCTCTAAGCGCTATGCGTTGTAATAGATTGCGATGTAAAAACCGTGTTGTAAAGGCATGCGTGGTAAAAGCATGCGTTGTAACGTCATACATCCGGGTGAGAGCTGCCTTAATGATGCCTGACTGATAATTAAAGTAAGTAAAGAAGGAAAGACTGTGTTAAAATTGATTATAGATGAATTCATATAAAGTTCTATTTACGTACCATTCTTGGGCCTCTGCAGAATCTCAAAATGTGAATAAATAGTGGTTATTTTATTCTGGGGAAGGTGGCAACCATACCCAAATCAAGAGAGAGAATGACAGAAAGGGAAGAAAGAACGATGAAGAGAAAGCAAAGAAACCAATGACAAAGAAGGTAGGAAGGAGAAACGAAGGCTGGTAGTATGAAATAAAAAGACAGGAAGTGTAGGATACTGGAAACAAGAGTCATGAGGTGAAATCTTGTCTTGGCACTCTGGCGGCAGGCTCCTCAGAAAAAAATATATGGGCCATTGCACTTATAAACGTTATAAGTATAGCTAATTAAGCACTGCTTCCTCTAAGGGCCAGATAGGCCATTTATTCCACTGGGCATTTCCATGGCGGGCTGGAGCCCCTGGAGCACGGTCCACAGCTGGTGCCTCTGGCACTTCCTCCAAATCCTGAGGTTAATTACATGGGTTTGAGAGAGACAGAGAGGGACGGGGGGAGTAGGTAGAAAAAGAGTGATCAGACAGGGAGAAGAGAGAGAGGAGAGAAGGAGAAGGAGAAGAATGAGAGTAGAGGAGAGGAGAGAAGGCAAAAGAGAATGGATAGATGGAAAGAGAGAGCTTGCACGAGGAGAGAAAGGAAGTGGGGCTGGTTTGAGCATCAGCATTGTAGCCAGTGCTGCTTTTGCTACAACACCAGACTCTCAGGGCGGGATTCTGTTAGTTTCTGTTCTCTCTTGGCTTAAGAAGGAAACGAAACTAAACTGCACACAGTCTGAATTTCAGTTTCCTACTGTTATGAGAAAAAAACCTCGGCTAACGAAAGACACAAGCCCAGTCCCCAGAGTCTGACTCGACTGTTCATTTAAAAAAGTGCCCAAATACAGGTTAGCCTGGAATTGAAAATGTCTCCTTCACTATTTGCAGGAACGAAGAATCATTTCCAGCTAAAGTTGCAGCTAAAGTTGCAGAGATTTGTAAACTGATAGTTGTGCGTTCAGCTGAAGCATATAGCTCTCCACCTGGTCTTGCTGTGCTGATGAAACATTGAGGGCCAGATGTACGAATCTTTCATTTAGCGCCTCGCAATTTGCGAGACATTGCAAGTTGCAAATTGCGAGGCGCTAAATGAAATATACAACAGTGTGTTTACACTGTTTTGCGATTCCCAATGGGGTCGCAAATTGCGAGGCTCATTAATATTAATGAGCCTCTCGCAATTTGCGAGCCCCACTGTGACTGCCAGCCCTCCCAGGGATGGTGGCCTACTGGGGTCAGCAGACCACCATGTCTGGTACTGCATTTTAGTAAAGCAGCTTTTTTTTATGCAGCCCGTTTTCCTTAAAAGAAAACGGGCTGCCTTTAAAAAATATTTTTAGAGACAGTCGCAAAGTGGAAGGGAACCTCTTCCAAATTGCGACTGCATTACCACCCTCATGAAGAGGGTGGTAATTTGCGAGTGTTTCGTGACCGCAATTGCAGTCACAAAACATTCACACATTGCGTTGCGGACACAATTAGGAAGGGAACGCCCCTTCATAATTGCGACTTGCAATTCCTAAATAGCGAGTCGCAAATAAATTGCGACTCACTATTTAGGAATTGTACATGGCCAACAGTGATTTTGCATGCACAAACGGGTTCGCAAACCAGTTTGTGCATGCAAAATCACGTCCTACATCTGGCCCTAATTCTTCTACTTCTGTAACCTAGTAGGACCACAATTAGGTGGCAAATTATGTGGACAAAGTGCAGTATCCGTGCGCTCCCACTACAATTTTTTTACATCTTGCACTTGACAGCGGATTGTATGTTCTGGTTGTGGGGGGGGGGGTTCAGATATGGACTTCTTTTTTTTAAACTTCTTTAAAGGCTGGTTGGGTAGACCATTGGTTAAGCAAATTGCAAGCATTCCTCCCATCACCTTTTGTGTGTTTCATGTACCGTCCTAAGTGGCAAAGGTGTGTCCAGACGTGGGTCCTGTGCTCACTGTGCCTCCGGAACCAAGCTGCACCCGGCTGAAGAGTCCTAACAAGGGCAAACCAGTCTTGCAATGTTTGTGTTCTGGTTCTGGGGGGACTGGCCCGGCAGTTCGGGCTGGACTGTGGTATTGGAGCAGGACTAAGACTGATTTGCATATGATTGAGTATAAAATGAAGTGACATAGTGAGCCAAAGAACGATAGGTTTGAATGCTACCACTGCCTGTGGTAAGCCAAATTGCAGCATACCTACCATCACCTTTTTCACCTTTTGTGTGTTTGATGCAGCAATAACTGCTGCCAACCAGTTTTTATCTTGAATGTAATCTGGGCATGTAGGTGAGGAGGATTTTTATTTAAAAACAAAGGGATTTAGTATTGTGTGACTGAAGGAGAGATGAGTGTGCAATAGTCCTTAGATATTTGTATTTGTAGCATGGCCAGGCCGCACTCCAGGTGATCAATGTCATGCTCAGAGAAGACCTCGGGTATGGTACAGCTGGGTGTCTCCTCCTTTTTGATTGCTATTGGTGCCCACATTGGCTAGAATGGTACCAGCAAGACTCCAAGGGGCTACTAATACACATACTATCTGTAGATCCTGTATTCTTTGTGTGTTATTTAGTGGAGAGGTCCGAAGTGTTCAGCAGAGCCGGCACTCAATAAATGTGCCAGACAAACATGTAAAATTACATTCAGTAGGGTGAAATAATTGACCGAAACTCTGTTCAAGGAACTTACTTTTCATGTGCTACTTGGCTATGTAAATAGGGTGCAAAGTGTTCAGTAGATGGAATGAAACAGAAGACTAAAAAATGTGTCTCTACAATAACATATATAAAAATATTCATGTTTTATTCAAAAAAATTACTTTTGTATTTCGTCGAAATTCTTAGGCTCCTTAATTACAAGAACATTGACCCTAAACTTTGCTCACATCAGCCGGGCAATTGCTAAATGTGAGAGATAATGTTTCCATGACCTGACCCATAAAATTCCTAGCTGTATTTACTTTTGACTGCATGAATTTGGATTTAAAAATGGTTCACCATACTGCAAAGACATCTCCCCACATGAAGAAATACTTTTCACCCCATGTTAGGTCTGCCACGAAAAACACTGGAGTATATTTTCAAAAAATTACATCATCCCACATGACCATTGAAAAATTCACATGATCAAGAATCAGCAACCTTAAACCATAACAGTGCCTCCGATTGGCTATACAATTGCAGCCATATCATTCACGTGGTTCAAATTATCTTTCCGAAATAGATTTCCATTTAAATGTAAAAATGTGTCAAATATGTCACACCTGCAAGCCCCCTATATTAGTTGGTAATGTTCCCCACATGAGCTTGTAAGTTATTCATGGTCCACAGAATCTTCTCACATTGCCCCAATGAGCATTGACATTGCTTCATCTAAGTCACAGTATGTTCTTCTTGATAAGTCATGAAATTGACTTTCACATGAATCATAAGATTGCAATAAGACCTCATAAAAATCACTTGTGAGCTATAACACTGTTTCATATGTGCAATGAAATATCGACCATACGCCCCATATATATATCCTTATGAGGTATGCGTTGCTCACGATCATTAGACAACTATGTCTTTGAGGGCACGGAATTTGCTCAGAGATAGGCTGTGAAATTGTCCTAACGCCCAATGCAATTTTTAAGAATTGTTAGAAAAAAGATTTTTCTAAAATTGCAATTTTAAGACTCTTTGGGTAATGGAATTTTGATGTATTTTTATATTTTGAAACTAAATTTTTTGAAGAATAAAATTGTATACATATTTTATAAATGCTTTTGAGAAAGTCTTTCATTTTACATTGTACTTCACACCCTGATAACAACTTTTTTGGCTTATGTTACATAATGGCTGCCTTTAAAGAATAGTTCTTTAAATGTGTATTTTGAATGTGCAAAGCAATATCCTCTAGTGTAGGTGGGGAGCAAGGAACGAATGGGGGAGAGAGAGAGCGTTGCCATTATGAGAGGGGCTGGCTCTGGGGAAAGTGGGGTGAATGAGAGCCAGACCAGCTGGAGAGAGAGGAAGGGCCATGCAAAAACATACATTGATAATAGTAAAACAGTGAACAGCGAAATGCTATAAAACATGCAAAAGAAAAAATAGTTCCCTGATGTCAGGAGTGGAAAGGTGCAACTCTTCAAAACATGATAAGAAGCAAATTCTCCAGAGGCAGGACATACACAAGAGTGAGGGGGAATCCATTGAATCAGGAGCAAGGACCTGAGATAGACAAAGAAAACCATCGAATCATAAACAAGGCCCCGTCCCACAACCTACTCGAAGTATATCTTAAAGTTTCGGGTCTCCCAAACGCTAAAGCTCTCAGGAGCTGGATCTAATAATAAAATGGCAAAATGAGGTGCTTTCATGGTCTAAATAAAAGATATGCTTAGTTGTAGTTCTCTCATATTGTCACTAGAGGGAGTACATTTACAACATTTTGCTCTTGCATTGCACACAAAAAACATCTGCTAGAAAACGAAATAACACCAACCCCTTTTTAAAATGCACTTGTTTACAGAGTTTTGTCTTATTAAGAGAAAATATATGTTTAGATCTGTTAGGATACAAGGAAATCGGCCAAATAGGTCAATGTATGGGACATTTTGACTCAGGGAAAACATAGGATGCAAATGTGGGGATTCGGTTGCTTCTGGGGTAAAACTGTGTGCCCAGGGGCTCAGAGAGCCTGACACTACAGCACTCCCTCCCTGGGTTCCTAACATGGCATCCTCCTCAGAGTCCATCAAAGTTTCTTCCCTATATCTCAGTTTCTCTAACCGATCCTTATCAAAACCTACAAGGTTCTCCTTCTCTTTGTTGTTGGGAGCTCTCCACCCTCTCTTCAAATACAGAACCCTCAAAGGCTATAAGGACAGGACTCATAGTTCATTCCCACCATCCTTCTGTCTGCCATTGCACTATACAAGTAATGCAGTGTTCAAGCTAAACTTATTGTTGTAGTCAATAATGCTATATCTGGCACTTAAAGATCAGACCACTGCCACCATTGGTCATACCTCATTCATGGGGCCTTAAGGCAGACAGGAGCTACTGGCCTCCACCTGGGGTGGTGGAGGTTATTTGCCATTGGTTTCCTGGGTCCATCATGTTATAGATCTGCAAACTGAACCAAGTACAACCATTTCTGCACTTCACTCTCAGGGTAGCGAGGGCAGGCAGTGACAGGCTACTCCTATGAGGGAGTGTGGGGGCACAAGTTCAGAACTCAACAATTGGTCAACAAGTACAAGAAATTCGATATCCAGCTCAGAGTTTGCCGTTTTAGAAAAACATTGTTTTTCAATCTCACAGTACTAAATGCTATACAATTAATCCTACAGACAAGCAATGATCCTACCATGATTCTCCCTTGTGGAACTACACCCGTTGATTCCCCTTGTGCTACTCCCACCTGGGTGAACCTTGACATGCTTTTCCCTCCAGCAATTATGGAAGAGCCATCAATCAGTCTCTGGTGCACATTCTAGCACACCACAAGTCAAATGTGCAATAATTTTATCTGCATTGTGTGTTTGTACCCTTTGTGAGAAGTTGGCCTGATATGTGATGTCTCCAATTCTGGGGGCACCTTGTATCAGTCCAAACAATCCCTTATGGTGTCTGGTTGTAAGTCAACCTTATAGACAAGCTATCCTAAGGGTAGCATGGACTAAGCAGCCTTAAAGGCTTAACTCAAGAGGTTGTGTTAAGCGAGCTGTTTTACCAATCACAATCCTGTAATATCAAATGAAAGGACACCACACAAGTTATATATTATAAAAATATATGTATTTATTACTAGAATAATCCTCTATACTCTTTATGAGTCTAGAAGCACAAGCGTTTAAACAAAAGCACAGTTAAACATACAAAAGTTGCACCATTATGGATGAGGCCCGGGGGCCACTCAAACCATATACTAAAATAGTGGTATAAGTATCACTAATCGAACAGTGGTCAGGCCTAGAGCCTGGGGAATCGCTGGGAGCAGTCGGGACTAGCAATGCTGAAGTCGGGAAAAGCCTGCGGGATTCGGGTGCAGCGCTTAAAGCACACGCATGCACCAATGCAATGTCAATGGTGCGTTAAAGTTACAAAGTTACTGTTAAAGGAGACTTCCGACTAACCTAGAAGGACGAAACTTTAGACATATACACTGGAGATGTGTACCAAAGCAGGAACACCGGCGTTGCTGAGTTACCTCACCCACAGGAAGCGGGTGCACAGGTGCAAAGTAGTGTCGGGTTTCGTCACGCAGATTGATGGTGCCTGAAGATGAAGATGCTGCAGGCGTCGAGAAGAGAAGTGTCCGGTGTGATTCAAGGGTGGATCGAAGATATAGATGATCTGAAAGCAGAGGGGACTTAGTCTGGGTCACTCAGCAGTGACCAGGGTGGAACCAGTAAGGAACCAGGCAATGTCGGGCGCAATCAGGTCGATGTCGTGAAGCTTGTCTCCGCTGCCACGTAGACTCTGGGGCACCGAGGATGTCCAGAAGTGGATCACGAGCTGTCCCACGCAGGCTCTCGCTGTCGGCGGTGTCGGCTTCCGGATTGGAGCAAACAAACCTTGGCAAGCGCAACCCACGCAGGATTCAAAGATCGCTTCTTACTCGGACCAGGAGGGTCAGAGCGGGTGTTCCGTTTCAGGGGAGCGAGGGCAAGTCTGGAGCAACCAGACTCACAAGTCAAATTCAAAGGTTCGTCTGTACTGGGGCCACAAGCCAACGGGCAAGCGACCGGACCAACGCGTTGAGCCAAAAAATGCAGAAGGGCCCCACGCAGCACTTGGTGAGTGTAGAGGGGTGAGCTTCAGTGCAAGAGAGGCTCAGGGCTTGGGCTTCTCAAACCCCAATGCACAGCTTTGAGGGTGCCTCTGGAGCTGCACGGTCAACCTCTTGTGGTCTTTCCAAGATGGCGGGCCCCACGCTTCAGGTCGCCTCCACGGGTCTCAGCTCTGCAGGGACTGTAGATCAGGCTGTTAGAAGGCAGGCACGCTGGGTCTTGTTGAACTCTGTCGCTCGAGTTCCGGCGGGAACTGCAACAAAGCAAACGTCGAGGTGCTGGATGGTGCCTGTTTGCACAGGGTGGTCACTCCTTGACCACAAGGGAGATTCTTCAGTCTTCTACGTTGAGTAGGATGTCTAAGGGTCCAGAGTTTCAGTTCATAAGTTTCAGTCAGGAAAATCTGAGTGCTTTGGCACTGTTCCCATTCTTATACCAATCTAGGGGCTGAATTACCTGCTAGGTCCCTCCTATGGGTGGGACCCAGGAAGGGGGTGGTTACACCCCTTTCCCTTTGTCCAGGGTCGCGCTGGGACTGAGGCTGGTCTGCCCCAGAACCGGTTTGACCGGATTATGCAAGGGGAAGCCTTGTGCGCCAGAGGCACTGTCTCGTTTCTTTCAGCCCTCCCTGGCCCAATACACTATCTCCTGTCTGGGGTGGTGTAGCACCTCCTTGCAACAGGAAACCCTTTGCCCAGGCCTCCTCTGCCAAGTTTCGGTCAGCAGCAGGAGGTCAGACTTGTGTCGGTGGCAGCAGCATCCATTTTGTGATGCTGAGGCTCTGGTTAGGATTAACTGAGTTTTAGTAAAGTAACATGTCTTCTCCCTCTAGAAGGGTGGAATGCTATCCCCGTCGACAGGACTGTCGAGGGGATAGTATTCCAAATCGTATGACACCTTACACAACATGTTTTGATAAAGCCAAACCAAAGTTAGCACATAACCGCAATGGATTATAATGCACTTAGGAGTATATGGTATGGCATTATCCCGGAACAGCTAAGGGAGTTGTTCCCGACAGCTGCAGACAGGCTCAGCTCATGCTAGAGCACCATCTCACATAAAACCAAGCACTCTGCATCCAGGATTGTTAAGGCCTGCCATAGGAGTGACTTATAGGTATATATGTGTCCAGTTTTAAGTGTAGATATAGATATACTATATCTAAGCAAGGGGTGATTACACCACCTTGCCCCAGCTGAGTGATCAGCCAGTTGTGTCAATTTTAAGAACCAGCCAGGGGTGGCAAAAGCTATGCTGCAGCCCCTGGTAGGCCTTGGATGCACCTATGCCCTTGGCACCTATAGGGAATCAACAACACAAATGCCAGTACTGGAATTGACTTACCATTTTCTTAGTCACCCCTATATGAATAAAACATAAAGGTCCATTTCTTTCTAAAGTCACTAGTTTGCTTATTTATTTACTTTACTAGTTACTTTAACTTTTTGTTTCTGAAAAAGAACTTTTTTGTTTTTAAAGGTGCATATACAAAAATATACAATAAGAAAAAATTACAATAAAATACAATCACTGTACATATTTACAACACATCCAACAACCATTGTTGACTAGTCCATTCATCACACATTCACACACACATATATATAACAAAACACATATAATGTGGCCCTTTGCCAAAACAAAATATATCAACGTACAGTATTATGAATCCTATTACCTATACTAATCTGACTATGTTACATGAAAATCTACAGTAAGAAATCAATTTCTTATTATCTTAACACAGTCCTTCTAACCTTATTATTGACTCAGGGCCAATTAATTGGCCCTGAGTCAATAATAAGGCTGGAAGGACTAAAAAAAAATTCTTATTGTATATTTTTGTATATGCACCTTTAAAAACAAAAAAGTTCTTTTTTCAGAAACAAAAAGTTAAAGTATCTAGTAAAGTAAATAAATAAACAAACTAGTGACGTTAGAAAGAAACGGACCTTTATGTTTTATTCATATAGGGGTGACTAAGAAAATGGTAAGTCAATTCCAGTACTGGCATTTGTGTTGTTGATTCCTTATATTTGACTTAGCCTTGCTGGGTGAAGAGTCAAGACCCTGTGTTGTTCTTGGCACCTATAGGGCACTATATAGGGGCTGACAAGGTGTCCAGTACCAAACTGGTTATGTACCTATAGTACATGGAGTCCATTTTAAGGAGTGAGCAGATAGCCTGGGGCCCTGATTAGCAGGGAACCAGGCCAACTAAGCCGAAATCCAGATAAACACAAGGCAAAAAATCTGGGGTAACCATAGTCAAGTATCCACCTTCCTACACAACCCCCCCAAACAAAAGGAGATAAGGCTATCCTTGACCAGGTAAGCCTATATTGCCTGAGTGGCCATATAAGGACGTACCTGCACTAGCATGGTTACCCCCTGTCTCATGGTCCACTAAGCAATCCCTCACCCTTGGGGTATTAGAGGGCCTCCACCATAGGGAATCACTACCTTGGGTGTGTTTTTGCAAAGTAAAAGGCTGGTGTTGATATGGAGTATTGAAGTGAGGCTCCACTAATTTAGGGCTCAGCTTCCTCCAATTATCTTCCACCATGTGTGCCTTTCTTTCATCAACTGAGTTGCACTGTGCTCTCAGGGTCAACCTCTGGCTACCTAAAGCTGGAGGCTGGGCCCCTTTTGTTGGCTTACTGGAGGGACAGTTCAGGTTTGGACCCTTTGGGTCCCAGGTTTGGCTGTGCCCAACAGAATCCATCTGTGGGAGGTCCCTAACTAATTTTAAGGGGGATCCCTCAGGAGTTTTTAAAGTTTTCACCTGGCTAGGGCTGCTAGCTTCGGTGCCCCTAATCTGCTGGTGGGGGGCTTTATTTGACAGGGGGCCCTCTGGGGCTCACTGTCCTTGTCCTCTGCAGACCTGGGCTGACTAAGGCAAGGGAGAGTGGGGCAGGTTACCTGCTCCAGACTGGGTCCCACCTGAGAAGGGTCCACTGCCATCAGAGGCTCTGTCAGGCCAGGCCTAACAACCTCTGGGACAGTTCCTTCATCAGGGGTAAGATCAGTTCCCTGAGGAGGCTGATCCTTTCCTAATGTCTGGTGAGGGGGAGATTTCTCTTCCTCCTCCATGCTCTCTGTTTGTGTGGAGTGATCCATCATTTCAGGCTTCACAACACAGGAATCAGTTTGAGTTTGGGCTGTGGCCATCACAGCCCCACCAACCTTTTCAGGAAGAGACTCAGTTTGGGTATGGGCTGTTATCATGACAGCCCTGCTAATCTTTTCAGGAAGGGAGTTAGCTAAAGATGGGGCTGAGAGTTGCTCAGCCCTACCAACCTTTTCAGGAAGGACATATTGGATTGGGGATGTAGCCATCACAGCCCCACTAACCTTTCCAGTGACATTTACCATTTTAGAATGGATTT
The DNA here is from genome assembly GCF_964263255.1 of Lissotriton vulgaris. Classification (NCBI taxonomy): domain Eukaryota; kingdom Metazoa; phylum Chordata; class Amphibia; order Caudata; family Salamandridae; genus Lissotriton; species Lissotriton vulgaris. The sequence continues at coordinate 152,406,132 of NC_141698.1, read as the reverse complement.
CCTGTTCAACCTCAGCTCAGGCTGAGATTTCCAAATCATTACCAAGTAGGCAATCTACAGGCAAGTTTGCTGACACTGCCACTTTCTTTGGGCCAGTGACACCTCCCCAGCTAAGATTGACTACTGCCATGGGATGATTGGTTTGTATTCCATCAATATTGGTCACCTGATATGTAGCACAAGGTATGAGTTGCCTTGAGGGACCTAGACATTCAGCCACCATGGTGATGCTAGCCCCTGTGTCTCCAAAGGCCTCAACTTTCAAACCATTGATGAGGGGCTCCTGTCTGTACTTGCTCAAAGTATTTGGGCAAGCAGTGAAATTGGCAAACCCCATGCCATTCTCATAGACAAGATTATCTGTGGTAGGGGACCTTGATAGGCCAGAGTCCACCTGTGCTCCAAAAGTAAACCCACCCAAATTCTTGGGGGTGCTCCCACCACCTGGGGGACCACTGCTAATAGTGACAGGAGGTGTTGGAGCTGTCTTTGGAGGAATATTTTCTTTATTGCCATTCTTTGGACAACAGCTGTCTCATTTCCAATGGCCAGTCTGTTTACAGACAGGGCAGTATGGCTTTTTCTGGGTAGATTAAGTGTCTTGGGACCCACCCCCATCCTTGGAGTTTTGGGGCCCTGGGGAAGTCTTCTCTTTGGATCTATCCCCACCCTTATCTTGAGGTTTGGTAGACTCCTTCTTCTGGTCATTGCCCTGATTCTTAGGCCTAATCCTGGTTCTGACCCATTTGTCTGCCCTCTTACCCAATTCTTGTGGAGAGGTCAGATCTGAGTCCACCAGGTGCTGGTGTAAGAGCTGGTTCTGACAATTACTTAGGATCTGCTCCCTCATAATCAAACTATACAATCCTGTAAAGTCATGTACTTTGCTGCCATGTAGCCAACCTTCCAGAGCCTTAGTAGCACAATCTACAAAATCAGTCCAGTCCTGTGTCTGTGTCTTCTGGGTATCTCTGAACTTTAACCTGTATTGTTCAGTGGTTAGGCCAAACCCATCTATCAGAGCACTCTTCAGGACGGTGTAATTTTTAGCATCCTCGGGTCTAACTGTGAGGAGCTTATCTCTCCCTTTCTCAGAAAAGGAGTACCATAAGATTGCAGCCCACTGTTCTTGAGGAACCTGCTGTACCATGCAGGCTCTCTCCAGAGCAGTCATCCATTTGTGGATGTCACCCCCTTCCTTGTAGGAGGGCACAATCTTTGTCAGGTTTCTAGTATCATAGGACCTGTCTTTCTCTCTAGGAATTATGCTGCCACCAGTGGATTCTAATCCACTCAATTTCTATTCCCTTGCTAAAGCAAGTTTAGCTTGGGCCAAGGCTACCTCTTCCCTCTCTATCTGGAGTTGGACAGCCCTCATTCTAGCCTTATGCTCTCCTCTCTGGTGGAAAGTCATTCCCCTTTGAGATTCCCTTGAGGCACTAGAAATGTGAGAATCCCTGGAGGGAGATCTCAATCTTCTATTGCCTGGAACAGTTCTATTTTGTACTCTGGGGGGTGCTGGCCCTCTCCATTTCCAAGTAGGTCCAAGTTGGCTTGGCTAAGCCTCGCCACATGTACCTGGATATCCCCTTGATCCTGATCAGACTCATTGCCATTTGCTTCTGGGTCCATCTCATCTTCTGGGTGCTATTCTCATTCTCAGGGGAGTTCACTCCATCTCCTGATCCTAAGGGAGCTATGCTAGCTTTCCCAAGGTCATTCTTCTCCAGGATGGCTATCAGGATGGGAATGGTAGGGTTGTGACCCTTTCTCAGCCCCCTTGAAGTGCACAGGGCACTCAAGTCCTTGTGGCTGAAGTTGTCATAGCTGGAGGTTGCCTTGGTAAGGTCAACCAACGCATGTAGAGAGCTGGAAGCTTCACCTGTGCCAGACATGACTGCTAGTGAGGTGTAAGTGATGCACTTACCTACACTAAGTGTTTTCCTACTGTACCTTGCTAGTGAGTTGTAGGCAGGGTGTGCTAAGCCCTTTGATCTATAACTACTAAGTTCAGTAGAACTTAAATATGCTAAGCTTTGTTTATATGTACCTAAGGTACTTGATGTGATCTTTCAATTTGATAAAAGATTGCAGTGGTAAAACAACAGCAAGCTCAAATCCGCCCGCTGCGCACCAATGTGAGAAGTTGGCCTGATATATGATGTCTCCAATTCTGGGGGCACCTTGTATCAGTCCAAACAATCCCTTATGATGTCTGGTTGTAAGTCAACCTTCTAGACAAGCTATCCTAAGGGTAGCATAGACCAAGCAGCCTTAAAGGCTTAACTCAAGAGGTCGTGTTAAGCGAGCTGTTTTACCAATCACAATCCTGTAATATCAAATGAAAGGACACCACACAAGTTATATATTATAAAAATATATGTATTTATTACTAGAATAATCCTCTATACTCTTTATGAGTCTAGAAGCACAAGCGTTTAAACAAAAGCACAGTTAAACATACAAAAGTTGCACCATTATGGATGAGGCCCGGGGCCACTCAAACCATATACTAAAATAGTGGTATAAGTATCACTAATCGAACAGTGGTAAGACCTAGGGCCTGGGGAATTGCTGGGAGCAGTCGGGTCTAGCAATGCTGAAGTCGGGAAAAGCCCACGGGATTCGGGTGCAGCGCTTAAAGCACACGTATGCACCAATGCAATGTCAATGGTGCGTAAAAGTTACAAAGTTACTGTTAAAGGAGACTTCCGACTAACCTAGAAGGACGAAACTTTAGACATATACACTAGAGATGTGTACCAGTGCAGGAACACCGGTGTTGCTGAGTTACCTCACCCACAGGAAGCGGGTGCACAGGTGCAAAGTAGTGTCGGGTTTCGTCACGCAGGTTGATGGTGCCTGAAGATGAAGATGCTGCAGGCATCGAGAAGAGAAGTGTCCGGTGTGATCCAAGGGTGGATCGAATATATAGATGATCTGAAAGCAGAGGGGACAGAGTCTGGGTCACTCAGCAGTGACCAGGGTGGAACCAGGAAGGAACCAGGCAATGTCCGGCGCAATCAGGTCGATGTCGTGAAGCTTGTCTCTGCTGCCACGTGGACTCTGGGGCACCGAGGATGTCCAGGACTGGATCACGAGCTGTCCCATGCAGGCTCTCGCTGTCGGCGTTGTCGGCTTCCAGATTGGAGCAAACAAACTTTGGCAAGCGCAACCCACGCAGGATTCGAAGATCGCTTCTTACTCGGACCAGGAGGGTCAGAGCGGGTGCTCCTTTTCAGGGGAGCGAGGGCAAGACTGGAGCAACCAGACTCACAAGTCAAATTCAAAGGTTCGTCGGTACTGGGGCCACAAGCCAACGGGCAAGCGACTGGACCAACGCGTTGAGCCAAAAGATGCAGAAGGGCCCCACGCAGCACTCGGTGAGTGTAGAGGGGTGAGCTTTGGTGCAAGAGAGGCTCAGGGCTGGCGCTTCTCAAACCCAAATGCACAGCTTCGAGGGTGCCTCGGGAGCTGCACGGTCAGCGTCTCGTTGTCTTTCCAAGATGGCGGGCCCCACGCTTCAGGTCGCCTCCACGGGTCTCAGCTCTGCAGGGACTATGAATCGGGCTGTTAGATGGCAGGCACGCTGGGTCTTGTCGAGCTCTGTCGCTCGAGTTCCGGCGGGAACTGCAACAAAGCAAACACGAGGTGCTGGTTGGTGCCTGTTTGCACAGGGTGGTCACTCCTTGACCACAAGGGAGATTCTTCAGTCTTCTACGTCGAGTAGGATGTCGAAGGGTCCAGAGTTTTGTTTAATAAGTTTCAGTCAGGACAATCTGAGTGCTTTGGCACTGCTCCCATTCTTATACCAATCTAGGGGGCTGGATTACCTGCTAGGTCCCTCCTATGGATAGGACCCAGGAAGGGGGTGGTTACACCCCTTTCCCTTTGTCCAGGGTCGCACTGGGACTGGGGCTAGTGTACCCCAGAACCGGTTTGACCGGATTATGCAAGGGGAAGCCTTGTGCGCCCCAGGCACTGTCTCGTTTCTTTCAGCCCTCCCTGCCCCAATACACTACCTCCTGTCTGGGGTGGTGTAGCACCTCCCTGCGACAGGAAACCCTTTGTCCAGGCCTCCTCTGCCAAGTTTCGGTCAGCAGCAGTAGGTCAGACTTGTGTCGGTGGCAGCAGCATCCATTTTGTGATGCTGAGGCTCTGGTTAAGATTAACCGCGTTTTAGTAAAGTAACATGTCTTCTCCCTCTAGAAGGGTGGAATGCTATCCCCGTAGACAGGACTGTCGAGGGGATAGTATTCCAAATCGTATGACACCTTACACGACATGTTTTGATAAAGCCAAACCAAAGTTAGCACATAACCGCAATGAATTATAATGCACTTAAGAGTATATGGTATGGCATTATCCCGGAACAGCTAAGGGAGTTGTTCCCGATAGCTGCAGACAGGCTCAGCTCATGCTAGAGAACCATCTCACATAAAACCAAGCACTCTGCCTCCAGGATTGTTAAGGCCTGCCATAGGAGTGACTTATAGGTATATATGTGTACAGTTTTAAGTGTAGATATAGATATACTATATCTAAGCAAGGGGTGATTACACCACCTTGCCCCACCTGAGTGATCAGCCAGTTGTGTCAATTTTAAGAACCAGCCAGGGGTGGCAAAAGCTATGCTGCAGCCCCTGGTAGGCCTTGGATGCACCTATGCCTTTGGCACCTATAGGGCACTATATAGGGGCTGACAAGGTGTCCAGTACCAAATTGGTTATGTACCTATAGTACATGGAGTCCATTTTAAGGAGTGAGCAGATAGCATGGGGCCCTGATTAGCAGGAAACCAGGCCAACTAAGTCAAAAACCAGCTAAACACAAGGCAAAACATCTGGGGTAACCATAGTCAGGTATCCACCTTTCTACACCCTTATTGGTGTAGTGGGTAGGAATGTAGGCATCATGTACGAAGATATGTAATGGTTGGTAAGACTCCTAAAATCAGAGCCTTTCTGACAGCAAAATGCAATTTTTTACTCTTCAAACCCTATTAGCTTTTTGGTAACAGATTACCGAATCTTACCAAATTGCTAATTGGGAATAAATAAATATTCCGTTTTTAAAAGTGGCATGTTAATGGCATCACTTCCAGATACCAAATCTTTAAGCTTTAAGTTATGTATTAATACTTTGCGACCAAAATCTGGTTGAAAAATATTAATGTTTTAGCAGCTCTTCAAGGGAGGTGGTAAGCCATTCACAAATGGGAAGGGGTCCCCAGGGAACCCCTTCCCATTTGTGAATGTTCACAAAAATGTTCTTTATGGGAAGGCAGTGGTCCATGAAACCACAGTTTGCTCACAAAAAGTGTTTGGTTAATTTTCTTTTTTTTTTTTTAAATCATCCCATTCTCCCTTAAGGACAATGGGATGCATTTAATCCTGTTTTTCCTTCAGGAAAATGGGATGCATTCCATTTTCCCTTAAGAAAAACAGGATGAATTAAAAAAAATAGCAATCACAGACATGGTGATCTGCTGCCCCCAGCAGGCCACCATGACTGTCACTGTAGCCAATGGTAGTGAGTCACCATTTGTGGACTTCCTCATGCATATTAATGAGGTCGGTTGAATTGAGACACAGTAGGAATCAGTATTTTGAGGAACAACCCATTAAAACAGAGGTCGTTCTTAAAATACCAACGGATTTGTTAGAAGTCGGCGTGCAAATTGCTACAACTTGAACCTGTTAGAAATTGTGTTTCTGGTTGGCTGACGTATGCGCACTGTCCAAGCAGGAACCATAATCCTAGTCAGGTGTAAGTCAGAAAAACACCCTAAAGTAACCTGTTCTCACCCTTTCGAAGCTTGGCACCCAGCAGTCAGGCTTAACTTAAGAGGCAATGTGTAAAGTATTTGTGCAACACTTCAAACAGTAAAACAGTGAACACACCAGACAAAAAGATACCACACCTGATTAGATAAACAAATAGAGCTTAATTTAATGAACAAAACAACAAAAAACCAATAAGTAGAACCGGAGCGTTCTAGTCGTGCTAGATCGGGTCAAATCAGAAGTTCAGGCCAACTGCAATGAAGTGGGGTCGGACACAGGGACCAGCTTTGGCACTGTGCAAAGTACCTTAGTTGTGTCGTCAATGGAGCCGAGATGCAAGATGCAAAGAGGTGATGCATCGCCGAACCGCAGTATGAAGGCGATGCATCGGCTCTGAGCTGCGCAAAGTCGAAGATGCATCAGAAATGGAGGTGATGCCCTGCCCAGTCAACAATGCGATGTACTCGATCCCCCAGCAATGGTGATGCGTCCTCATCGAAGGAGATGCACCAGTTTTGAGTGGCACAATGATGTCAAGGCGTGGATTTCTGCTGGAGCAGCACTTTATTCCCACTTCCAAGGTTCCAGGACTGGGTTGGCAACACTTGGCAGGGCAAAACTCACAGATGATAAAGTGAATGTGCTGTAGCAGGGTGAGTTGTTAGAATTTGATGTTCCTGGGACTTCACAACAGTAGCCAGCAAGCCCTTGGAGTCACTGTGGTTCTGGGTTCAAATTATGTTGGTCGAGTCCTCGCATAGGCAAGGATGGCAGCAGGTCACCACAGCAGAAAACAGTACTTCCAGAGCAGCAGTCCATCAGAATGGTAGTCCTTCAGCACCCAGCACTCGTTTCAGTCAGAGTATCCACTGGTCCAGAAGTGTAATGAGTTGGTAGGGTCTGAAGTTCAGTTCTTACATCCAGTTGTGCTTTTGAAGTGAATGAGAGTTTAAAGAGGGGCTTTGAAGTACACAGAACACCTCCCTTTTTGCCCTGGCTCCGGATTCACTACAAGGGGCTAATCAGTCTTTTGTTTGGGGAACGGACGCAGCCTATACAGGTATAAGTGTAAGGCTGTGCTCAGCTCCACCCTCCGATCCTACCCGGGATGGTCCATCAGGATGTGTATGGCTCATAAGGCACACCTAAGCTCCCTTTGTGTGTGGCTGCCTAGAGGGAATGCACAAAGCCCAGCTGTCACCCACCCCAGACATGTATTGGAGACAGGCTACAGGCACACAGGGCTTGGAGCAGAAAAATATTTTTTTGTTAAAATGGCATCATGATAAAGTTGACTTTATCATTGAAGAGGATTTATCATTACAATTCCTTTTTTTAGTTTAAAAAAAAAATATTTTTTATTGACAACACGACAATGGAAAAATAAAATAGAACAAAATAGCTCAGGAAGGATAAAATTAACAACAGTGTGACAGAGTGAATAAATAAACAATCACTTCAGCGTATCAAAAGAGAAATATCAAGAAACACCAGAAAGCAGAAACAACAATACTAAAGTAAGACAATCGTATAACCAAATTGAGTTCAGAAAATACAGGGGATTTATCTTTTAAGATTTAGAAAATACAAATTACATTTCAATTAAAATTGACCCAGAATTTTTCAAATTTCCTTAAGGACCGGGCACCTCTAAGCTTTGCCGGAGACGCCTCCATGGAATATATTTCGTTGACCAGTGACCACCATTCCATGATCTGAGGGGATTTCGGGGAGATCCAGGCGTGGGCAATGGTTAATTTAGCACATGATAATAATATGGTGACTAAGGACTGTTGGGGGAGAGTGGCCAAGTGTATATCTAATAGTACTCTTAAAGCCGACAGAAGAGGTGGACTAGCCAGTTTCATTTTCATGACCTTGTCCAAAGCCGACCAAAACTCACTCAAGACAGGTCAAGAAAACAACATATGTTCTAAGTCGGCACCTGCTAGATCACATTTATGGCACTTGGTACGATCACTAAATTAAACATTTGCTGACCACTTAGAGATCACTTCAGGTGTATAATAAAGTAAACAGGTGGTTTTAAATTGTTGTAATCTTAGACTCGACGATAGAACAAGGTTATTAAGATTGGATAGAGAATAAGCAATCTGTTTAGAGCTTATATTGGATCCCGTCTTAAGGCTCTAGTTCTCGGCTAATTTGGAACAATCACCTGTCTCATAGGTGTTAAGACACCTGTACCTGTCACTGATTAAAGATTTCGTCTTCAATGAGTAAAAACAATCCCAAATGTCAGAATCTGAGCTTTCTAGAATTTTCATCTTATGTATGAAAAAATCATAAATTTGGATATATTTAAACCTCATTGAATCAGTCAGTTTGAATATGTTTTTAAGTGCCACAAAGTCTAAGAAACCATTAGAACCATAAAGATCCCCCAATGTTGTAATTCCATGAGCAGACCCTGTATTAGCCCAGCCATCATTAAAAATCCCCGGGAGACCCGGATTTCCCCAGAGCCGTAGTTTAGAATGAAAAAAGGAAGTTTTGCAAAAAGTCATAATGTTAAACCAAATCTTGGCTGAGTCTCTAGCAGTCTTGAATTTAACCCTTTTATAGTAATTTGGGTCATTTAGTCTTAACAGAAACATTCTGGAGTCTGAGTTTAGCATAAAAATATGGAAATAGAATTGAGTGTCAGAGTTCAACAAAGAGCGTAAACGGCCTATAAAAGTGGCCCAATAGTATAATTTAAAGTCTGGGAATTTAAGTCCCCCTGTATCTAATGAACCCTTGAGTAACGTCAGAGATCTACGCACCTTCCTGTATCCCCAAATAAAACTGCTGAATAACCCATCAAGTTTTTGGAAGAAAGAATTATTGAGTGCTAAAGGTATAGAACGAAATAAATGGAGAAATTTAGGAATCACTTTCATTTTAATCAGATTAATTCTGCTGATAATATTTAAAGGGAGTTTGTGCAATTTTTTTTGTGACAAAGCTGTTGATTTTAATAGAGCATCATAGTTTATTTTAATTACATCGCTAATTTTAGAAGATATTTTAACTCCTAGATAGGTGGCGACTTTACATATTCCGGAGACAGTAGCCGATGTTTTATGGTTAACTACAATTTGTGTTTTGTTTATGTTTAATTTATATCCTGAAACGGCTCCAAATCTGCTAGCCTCTGCCGTGATGCCCTCTAGTGCTTCTACAACAACCGTAGAGTAGATGGCGATGTCATCCGCGTAAGCGGTAATTTTCAGAGAATGAAGGCCAGATCTAGACGGTGCGATTCATGGCTGAAGCTGGAGAGCGTGAAGAAACGGCTCCATCGATAGAGCAAACAGCAGGAGTGATAACGGGCACCCCTGCCGAATGCCCCGAGAAATGGCAAAAGTAGGAGAGATCAGACCAGCATAGCTAATATTCGCTGTAGGTCTGTCGTATAGGGCTCGAATCCAGCTGAAAAATTGGCCCCTGAATCCAATGTAAGACAAGACAGACCAGAGATAGTCCCACCCAACTCGGTCAAAAGCCTTCTCAGCGTCTAGTAAGATCATACCGAGTGGAGTGGACTCTGTCTCGGCTATGTCAAATGCGGTTATGGCTGTGTTAATATGGGCTGTAGTGTCCCTCCCCATTACGAAACCATGTTGTTGAGAATTTAATAGTTTGGGGATGAACGGAGCCAGTCGGCTGGCTAAAATTTTTGCAAAAACCTTTGCATCGGTGTTAATAAGTGAAATGGGTCTGTAAGACCCACACTCATCTGCCGGTTTGCCTTTTTTTAGTAAGAAAAACATTTTTGTCGTATTCCAGGAGCTAGGAGCCTTCCCGCTTTCCCCTATAGCTCGAATTACCTGAGAGAACATAGGAATTAGTTCCTCGATACACAATTTGTAGAGCTCGACTGGAATGGTATCTTCACTGGCTGCTTTCCCCGCGGGTAATGAGAGGATAGCTTGTCTGATCTCTAGCACGGTAATCTCCTCAGATAATTGATCTAACCCGGGTGTGTTATGTTTTTCTTTAATATTATTATCCAAATAATCTTGAATCTTCGCTACACTAGGTAGATTCTCCGGAGTATATAAGATATTTTATAATTCCACAAATTGGGCCAGTATCTGTACTGGCTGATCATATATGATGTTATTGGAGCCTCTAATACTTTTTATCAAAGTATGGGCTCTGTCATCCGCAACTTTGTAGGCTGGTATTTTTCCAATTTTATCTCCACCTTCTTAGTGGGAAATTTTTAATTTGTGTAGCTTGGCACTGCTTTTTTCAATAAAGATTGTTTTTAGATTTGATTTTAGGCGCCCAAGTGTTAATCCAAGTTCGACCACATTAGAAGAGCCACTTCGTAAAGCATCAGCCAAAAGCAGTTCTTGTGCCCAGATGTTAGATATCAGCTTTGTATTAGCCTTACGGCGTTCAGAATTCTGCCTAAAAACAAATTGTTGGGTGAAGCCCCTAATACTGGCCTTACAAGCATCCAAACAATCAAACAGGAAGCAGAATTAAGGTTGAATTTGATAAATTCACAGAGATGTAATTTGAGCTGTGCTATGTAACCTATATCAGATAGCAAGTGGCGAGGGAAAGAAAACATTCTTGGGACCACTAGAGCTTGTGGGTTATTAAACATAACTAATATTGGATTGTGGTCCGAAGTGACCCGAGGGCAGATCTCGATAGAACTAGTGAATAGTATATTGTCTGAGGCCCAAGCCATGTAGATAAGGGAGCATAATTTATGTGGCGCTGAATAATAAGTATAACCTGATACATGGGGATGAACAGAGCTCCAAATATCCCTGATATTGTGTATCCGACCAATTTCTAAAATTACTGCACGCACTTTCCTCATACACTGTAAAGCGCCTTGTCTGGTGGTATCTAACTGATAATCCATAATACAATTAAAGTCCCCCATGATGATAAGTTCCCCTTCCCACCCCAGAAGCTCCATATTTAATTGGTCAAAAACATAATTGTGAGACGTTGGCCTGGTATATGATGCTCACTAGTTCTAGTGATCACCTTGTACCATGCCAAGCAACCCTTATGATGATTGGTTGTAAGTCAACCTTATAGACCAGCTATCCTAGAGGTAGCGTGTACAAAGCAGTCTTAGGCTAAACTCAGTAAGGCATGTGAAGCAAGCTGTTTGACCATACACAATCCACTTGAATACCAAATGAAAGGACACCACACAGATATATATATTGAAAATATATATATATTTATTTACTACAAATATCCCCTATACTCTTTATGAGCACAGAAGCATAAGCGTTAAAACAAAACACAGTTTAAATATACAAAAGTTGCACAATATGGATGAGCCCTAGGGGCCACCTAAACCATATACTAAAATAGTGGTATAAGGACCACCAATTGAAAAGGAAGTAGGCCTAGGGCCTTGGGAATCGCTGGAGCTGATCGGGACTAGCAGTGACTAAGTCAGGAAAGGCCCGCGGGACTCGGGTGCAGCGCTTAAAGTGCATGCATACACCAATGCAATGTCAATGGTGCATAAAAGTTACAAAGTTAGTGTTTAAGGAACCTTCTGAGTGAACGAGAAGGATGAAACTCTAGACACATATACTAGAGGTGTTTACCAGTGTGGGAACACCGGCGTTGCTGAGTTACCTCACCCACAGGAAGCGGGTGCACAGGTGCGAAGTAGTGTCGGGTTTCGTCACGCAGGTCGATGGTGCCTGAAGATGAAGATGCTGCTAGCGGGTCGACGAGGAGAGTTCCGGTGGATCCAAGGGTGGATCTGAAGTGGTGAAGACCTGAAAGCAGAGGGGACAATGTTCAAAGTCACTAGGCAGTGACTACCGTGGAACCAGGATGGAACCAGGCGATGTCGGGTGCAAACAGGTGATGAGGTGTAGCTTGTCTCTGCAGCCACGTGGACACGAAGAGGTCGAGGACGTCCAGGAGTCGATCACGAGCTGTCCCACGATGGCTCTAGCTGATGGCTGTGTCGGCAACTTGATTGGAGCAAACAGGCCTTGGATAATGCAAGCCACGCAGGAAGTGAAGAAAGCTTATCACTCGGACCAGCAAGGTCAGAGCGGGTGCTCCTTTTTACAGGAGTGAGGGCAAGTCTGGAGCAACCAGACCCGCAGTGTAGATTGTAGGTTTCATTGCCAAGATGGCAAGTGGCCGGGATGGCGCGTCGATTGGCACAATGCAAAAGGGCCCCACGCAGATCGTGGAGATGCTGGGGGGCTGATCTTCGGTGCAAAGGCTGCTCGGTTGTGGGGCTTCTCAAACTCCAAAGCACAGCGCCGAGGGTGCCCCGGGTGCTGCGCAGTCAGCTTCTCGGGGGTCTTTCGAGATGTCCGGTCCCAAGTCTCTCGGTGACTCTACGGGTCCCTTTGTTGCAGGGACTGTGGATCGGGCTGTGAGAAGTCTGGGAGTCTGGGTCTCGTCGGGCTCTGGGCTCGTGCTCCGGCAGGAGGCGGCGGCAAAGCAGACGTCGAGGTGCTGGATGGTGCCTGTGTTCACAGGGTGGCCACTCCTTGGCCACAAGGGAGATGCTCTTCAGTCTTCTGTGCAGCAGAATGTCGAAGTCCGGTGTCTTCTTAGTTTCAAGTTGATTTCAGGATGATCTGAGGTGCTATGGCACTGCTCCCACTCATATTCCCAATCTGAGGGGTGAATCACCTGCTAGGTCCCTGTTATGGCCGGATTTTCTGAGTAGGTGGGATCAGCCCCCAGGGGCCCCTCCAACCCAGCCAGAACGTACTCACCTTCCCTCCTCAGGACCAACTATCCAGGCACCTGGTACCTACCTGAGGATGGGGAACTCGCAATATACAAGCTCATATTATTAAAAACACCACTAAATCTATAGGGATACTAAGAATACTCACTGATTACTAGGGATATCCATACCCTACACCACACTTATTCACATCAGTTGGTCTCGCGGCCACCCTGACCCAGACCGTTCTACCCTAGGGCAGATATGACACACAATCCGGTGCGTCTACACATGGGCCTGCAGAACCCAATGCTCCCTTTTCCAAAGTGTTTGCAATCCTGCAAAACTACACACTAGTTCGACCTCCTAGTGCTCTCATTTATTCAAGCCACAATCCAGTGGGTATCCACACTGGTAATCCTCCCCAGTGCTCTCATTAACGCCGCATATCAACGACGACCACATTCCTATGAACACCTATACATATATATATATATTGGGAAGTCTCTTCACTAAGGGTCTGCTACTACAATATTAGGAGTTAGCCAATTAATCTCATATATCTCCTACTCTTGACATCATAGGTCCACTCACTCCCTATTTATGTGATCACCATTTACCTGATTGGGATTACTCATCCATTCACGTACCTAGTAACTACCTAGGAGATACATTTACCTTCAGTGAACAAGAATAGGAGATACACACCAGTTTGTTATAAACTGGGGGGTTATTTTATTACAACAATATAAACATTTACACAGATCTGACAAAGACTATAGGTAGAACACTCCGCTGAAAGAGAAAAGATTAAACATAACAGGAACACTCCGCTGAAAGAGAAAAGATTTAAACATACAATAGCCTAGGGAATAAGGACAAGATTAAGATGCAAGTGTAAAGTAAACTAATGTGATGAAAACAATATCACCTGATTAGTGTGAAGTCTTGTTCTAGCTGTCATCTGGGTTCCTCTCTCGTCTGTGCCTTGGCTCATCTCAGACTCTCTCTCTCTCCTGCACTCTTGGGTACACCTCTGCGCTGATCGCTCTGTCTCTGGACTCCTCTCCTCCACACGAACTGTCTCCACCTTCCATCTTCAATCTTAATGGTTCCTGCCGCTCTGATCACCGTTCATTCCACTAGCTTATTCACTCTGTCTCTGCGCCAATGTCCAATTAACTCCATCTGCTCCCATAGGTTAGTCCACGATCTCTCCTCCGTCTCTTCTAAAAGGCATTACTTCAGACTCCAGCTATTCACACCTCCTCCTGATAAGCAACTGCTTCTGACTGCTTCCTTCAGTTCCAGCTCACTATTCAACTCAGCTCTTCTCCAGCTTGAACCCTCTCTCTCTCTCTGCCAACTCCACTCCACTGCTCGACTCTCTGCTTGACTCCCTCTGCTCGACTCACTGGCTCCGCCTCTGCACTTCACTGATATAGAATGCTGTTTCCTCATGGAAAGTTCCAGCCATCAGCCTGCCGCCCACCAGATCTCTGCACCACTTCGCATCAAGGACACACACCCAGCTGGCCAGCCTTTTGTGGTGTCTTCAACACAGAGAATAATACAGCCTACCGATAAGGGCTGGCCCAGACCGGTTCTCTCCAAGTGAAAAACAGCCTTAACTATAAACTTTGCCTTTGCCCTGAAAAGCCTCTCAGCTTCATCAAGATGGAGTCCCTCTAGCTCTAGGCCTGTAGGCCTGAAAGGGGTGAAATGCTCCTTAGCTCTGTCAGAATACCTACATAAACCATACCAATGTGTCTAATATGTCAAAGCCAATAGGCAATAGACAGGTTAAAGTCAAGAATAAAGGCATATTAAGCAGCTATCCTCTTCTAGGTCTGGAAAAAGGGCTTAAAAGGGCCAACACAGGCTAAGAATACCTATACTAGATGCGAGCAAGATTAATGATCTATATCACTGCTAAATAAAGCCAAAAACTCTGCCATTACATTCCACCCTTAGATCCTTATCTTGCGAGCATCAGTAAACAACAACAACCATCTAAACAAACATCAACATAATCTATCCAACATAGGCTAAGAATACCTATCCTAGATGTGAGCAAGATTAATTATCTATATCACTGCTAAATAGAGCCCAAAAACTCTGCCATCCACCCTTAGATCCTTATCTTGCGAACATCTTATAAACAATAACATCCAGATAAACAAACATCAACACAATCTATCAACAAATCAAAACCTAAAAAACTCCCTAAAAACAATGACAACTTAAGGAAATTCCACCTGAAACTCAATTGTAGGGAATAGAAACCTAACAACCAACTGAAAACAAATCAAAGCACCCTTGACTTGAATGCTGAAACATATCTGAGATTGGATCTGATAACAACAGAAACTAACCAAAGCATCCTCAAACTAAATGTGCCTCAACTTCTAGTGATAACTGGTGAAATCTAGTGATGTAGGGACTTATGTGTTGAATGAAAACAGCAAGGGGCCTAAATGGGGCCTACTTCGGACAACTTAAGCCTAAATGAGGCCTACCTACTATTGTCAACTTAAGAACTAAATGTGTTTCAACTCCTAATGAGAAAACAAGAAAGGGCCTAAATGAGCCCTACCTACTATAGGCAACTTAAGCTAATGATGACTCATGAAACTATTGGTGTAGGGGCTTGTTTGTGGGATGAAAATAACAATGGGCCTAAATGAGGCCTACCTACTGACATTTGTCAATTTAAAGTGAAATCTGAGAAGTAGACATGACAAACTGTGTCAAGGTTTGGGCAAACATTAATACATAATCATACTAAAAGACACACCACCCAGAATAATCCAAAGTCTAAGGTAACCACCCTTTGATCAATCAAGGTGAAAATGTAAGAACAGTAAAAGAACAACCCCATTTCTACAAGATAGCTGGTGTAACATCAAGCTTAGAACAACAAAACAACCATTTTAAATCACACGGTGGAACACATGTGTGCACCACCATTCAAAAAAAAAGTCCTTCATTGGCAAAAACTGTTTTGAAGAAAACAGAAAAACTATAATAGGTGACATGTTTTTTGCTTTAAAAGTGGGGCCTGCTTGTCCAAGGGATTATGCAACGAAATACATGTATAATTCTGTCCCAAATAAAACATGTTTGTGGTTTTTTTTTTTTAAAGTGGGGCCTGCTCGTAGTGATGTCAACAAAAAAATGCAGGCCAAGGAATTATGTAACTCAGTCCAAATTCTTCAGTGTAGGCCACCACCCTGCATCTTCGGTATCCGGACACTTCCTCCGATGCGGCCATCCATCACCCTTCCGGTCTGGTCTGGTCTGGTTCCATCATCCAAAAATAATAAACTAAAATAAAAACATGAAAGTAAGAAACTAAAACAAGAAAGGAAGTGGGAGGGGGAATCGACCCACACACAACCACAACCACAGCCCAGCAATCCTAGGAACAAGAAAACAAGTATCATTAATCTTGCAAAATAAAATTTTCCATTTAAAAAGCACCCCGGGTGCCTTTCATTATTGAAAAGAAAATATCCTAATTAATTAAAAACATTCAAAATGTAACTTTTAATAACATTTTGCAGGGCCTAACATACCCTAATCCTCTCTAAGCCAGCCCCTCCCTTCAGAGCAGGAGCCAGGCTACAGTATGAAGAAATTTGGATTACCGCCAAATGATGAGCTCACAGCATCAGCAGGGCACTGCAAGCTTCCCATTTCCCTGGTCAGAGAAGCCCGCCCAGGCACACTGCGACTAACTAACTCCAAGGGAAGAGCCAGGTCACCCCGCCCTTAAATAAACAAGCCGTTCGCGGAAGAAAATTGGATTGTAGCCAATCATAACGAACAGGGACGTAATCGGAACCTGCAGAATGAAGGAAAAAAAACTCGTCTGCACAAACCAGCTAGTCTGCCAAGGTCGACAAACAAATTCCTTTGCCTGTTCTCAGGCCTGAATGTGCTAACCAACGAAAGCTAGCATTTTAAAAAAAAACAATTCTGTTACAGTGTACTGCTAATTAAAAGCTCCAGTTTCTAAAAAGACTTTTGTCTAACTAATTCAGCTAAAGGCAAGACATTTAAAATATGGGCACTTATTTAGAAAGGGGCAACTCAGTTTAGCACACAAAATTATACATTCTGCATTAGGAAAAAAAACGAATTAACATGGCTGTTGAAAGAGAAATAATTTTAAAACAACATAAAATGCAGATACATTTCAACATTGTATTTAATTTAATCAGGGGCATCATAATTTAACATGCAAGATATGTAATCCGAACTAATAAAAGAGCCACATTCATACACTAATAAACAACCAATTATTTTCTAACTGAGTTGGTTAACTTACCAGGAAATGTTCTGCTGACACATTTTATAAAAGAATACCTTTTAATTTACATTTGGGAAAATAATAATGTTACATTTAATATCTTTTTTTCAAAGGCACACGGTTCCTTCCACTAATTAAAAGCACATGTTACCATGCACTGTCGGGCAAGATTGATTATTCTCAACCTGTGATCATTGCAACCAGCACATTCCTATCTAGATGGAAACCCTCAAAGAAATAATTAATGAAAACAGCTCCGTAGCGTGCACTCTAACGGGCCATCTTTTTAACATTTCACTCATTTTAAAAGAACACAGCTCTCTCCGTAATCCGACTGGTTGATTTATAACCACATCAGTTCCAAGGCAAACCCACACAAAAATTCGTAGACGCATTTCAAAAAGAATGTGAAATGAACAAAACCCTTTGCAAAGCACAAGATGTTACCTTCCTGTCAAGAGGTTGACAAAGCACATAGGCAGCCCAAGGAACCAAAAAAAAAAGTCAAAATCAAACCATCAAATAATTCTTAAAATAATCCACTGACTTTTATAGTCAGGTCAGATAACCATGCATGTTGACAGCATGTAAAAAATAAAGACTGCCATCTCAACTCAAGATATTAACCCTTTGGCAGCTCAAGCACAATCATTCCCCAATGTCCATGGATACATGGGAAAGTCATGAGCACATTTATTCACGTTTACAGATAACACGTACACATATTTTCAAAACGTCATCCCCAAGCACCAGAGAGAGATCCAGCTCTCTCCTGCCTAACGTAATGATAACATGCCCTGTCCAAGCCATGACCACATGGCACTATTCACAAGCCATATTTACAAGACAAGCTTTTCACAAACAATATTTCCAAGGCGCATTGCACAAGGAACACAATAGATCAACATGAGAACATGCACCTCACAAGCCACAATAATATGGCGCTATTCACAAGCCATATTTACAAGACAAGCTTTTCACAAACAATATATCCAAGGCGCAATGCACAAGGAACACAGTAGATCAACATGAGAACCTGCACCTCACAAGCCACATTAATATGGCGCTATTCACAAGTCATATTTACAAGGAGCTATATTCAAAGAACTCCACAAATCATAGAACAATGAACATATTTCACATTGCACAGCATAAGCAGATGCAGCAAGCAATTTAATGGGCAATTTAAAAGCAGTTTTTACACACATTTATACAATTGGACCATCACAAAGATGTAACTGGCTTCCTCATGTAATGCCATCCTTCAACTCTGACAGTTTAAACACCAAGATGAAAACCATTCCTTCCACACTGAATAAGACAAATGCCATGATGTAATGCAATCTCCTCACGCTGCAACTGTTCAAGCCCATAGGTCTAACAGGCTACATAAACTGCAACATTACGCCAGATGGAACCAGCGTTCAGGGCACTCCCTCAGAACACATGGGAAACTCTCTAAGCACATGGCCAGATCACACAGGTTTCGTAAACTGTTCGTAGACGCCAGATGTTATGTTTGGCGCTCAGGGCACTCCCACACAACGCATGGGAAACAATCTAAGCACATGGCCAGGACACACAGGTTTCGTAAGATGCCGACTACGCCAAATGTTATGGCCGGATTTTCTGAGTAGGTGGGATCAGCCCCCAGGGGCCCCTCCAACCCAGCCAGAACGTACTCACCTTCCCTCCTCAGGACCAACTATCCAGGCACCTGGTACCTACCTGAGGATGGGGAACTCGCAATATACAAGCTCATATTATTAAAAACACCACTAAATCTATAGGGATACTAAGAATACTCACTGATTACTAGGGATATCCATACCCTACACCACACTTATTCACATCAGTTGGTCTCGCGGCCACCCTGACCCAGACCGTTCTACCCTAGGGCAGATATGACACACAATCCGGTGCGTCTACACATGGGCCTGCAGAACCCAATGCTCCCTGTAATGGCTGCCTTTCTGCCAGCTCTCTGGAGAAGAAGAATGATGGAGAGTGACTCCAGCCTATCACCCCCATAACATAGGGATTAGGCCGATAGACAGGGACCCTGTCTTACAGATATAAGGGCATTTTCGTGCCATTTCCGTTAGAGTAAGGCTTATGAATTTAAGTGAGGGGTTAGATATATAAGTATTAGTCATGATTTACTCATTTGCTAACATGCCGATCTGTTTCTCATGGAGCTATGCATATTATGGGCTCCGTAGGCCTTAAGCGAGACAGACTCCATTTTGCTTTCTGCCTGGTAGCTCGAGAAGGCTTTCTAGGTGAAGTGTAATGTTTTAGTTTCAAGCTGTTGTCCGCTTGGAGAGAACCGGTTCAGGCTGACCCTTATCAAAGGAATGTATTTTTCTCCACTCCGAAGACACAACTTCAGGCCGGCCGGCTGGGAAAGTGTCCTTGGTACGGGGAGGTACAAGAATTTGGTGGGCGGCAGGTTACTGGCCGTGAATTTCCATGAAGGAACGGGCTTTGATATTAGCGAAGGTGTTAGTCTTTGAGTCAGTTAGTCCGTAGGCGGCATCTAGCCGTTAGCATCTCTGCTATTATTCACTTTCATGGTGGACAAGTCGCCATCTTTGAAGTCGGAGAAAGATTTAAGACCGAGACTCTCTGAACACAGACTGAACGAGAAGTGGCGCGGAGCGCACTAATGCAGAGAGAGAGAGAGAGAGACGGTAGCTAATTAACAGCAAGGTTCCGAGGTCCTGAGGGAGAGCAGACGAGTTTGAGCCTAACGGTGTAGACGTGCACTTGTGACGGCTGAGGGTGACTGCAAGGCGAGCCAGGACCCAGAGACGAGACAGGAGCCTAGATGACTGCCGAGTCCCGATTTCCCATTAACCAGGTGAAGTCCGACCGACTCTTATAGTGCGTGCACTCTAACCTTTATCTTTTTTTTCCCCTCTTTGCCAATGTAATGCTGCATAGTAATGTGACTTATGTTTATTGTTAATAAATACCCTAATTCATATAGAATTATTGTGTACCTGGTGCTTATGTTCAATCTTGGTAAATGGCACTTCTAGTTAGGCATTATTTAGACGAACGGATGAGAAATCCCGATCAGACAAGTGGTAACTAAATAAGGAGGGAGTGAGTGGACCTTTGATGTCGTGAGCACAAAGTACATTATATAATCTGAATCCATATTCAAAGTTATTACTTTAGTTCTATCCTAAGTAGATTGCTGAGATATCATCCCAATAACGTTTCATAGGAATGTGGTCGTCGTTGATATGCGGCGTTAATGAGAACGGCGGGAGGGATACCGCCGTGTAAAGCCACCGGATTGTGGTATAAGACTAAATGAGAGCGACAGGGGGGACACTGTCGTGGATGTTTCGCAGGATCGCGAACGCTTGGAAAAGGGAGCATTGGGTTCTGCAGGCCCGTGTGTAGACACGCCGGATTGTGTGTCAGATCTGCCCTAGGGTAGAACGGTCTGGGTCGGGGCGACCGCGAGGCCAACTGATGTGAATAAGATACTGTAAAAAACCCCATATATGTATATTGTCATTCCCCATTCTTAGGTGCAATCTGTATATTTATCTGTATAGGTACTTATTGTGAATACGATCTAAGAAGGGAAGGTGAGTACGTTTTGGCTGGGTCACAGGGGCCCCTGGGGGCTGATCCCATCTAGACAGGAAATCCAGCCATTACATCTGGCGTCACGAACTGTTTACGAAGCCTGTGTGCATTGTGTTGTTTTGATCTCGTTGGTTTGCGCCCGGCTTGTACGTATAAAATTTTGTTTATAATTGTGTATATATTTTTTGCGTGTTAATATGTTTCCGAAAAAATCTCCGTCGGTTTTCAAATTACCGATTCAGATTCCCGGCTGGGAGTCTACGCCTTACGAGGCCTTGGCCCGCGAGTGGGCTGATTCTACTGGTTTAAGTGAAAATTGGTCTTCATTCTTGGAGCAGGCGGAGCCTGCTGATGTGATTTCGTGCCTACAGAAAGCGCCAGTAGTGAAGGGTGATGAGCTTCCTATTTTAGGACGCAGAGGGTGGATTGTTCTTACTGCATACAGAATGTTGCATGAGAAGTTTGTTCAATTACAGAAACAATTTAAAGATACGGAAGGACAGTGTGTTGAGTTGCAAAATTCGCATACTCTTTTACGTTGTCAAAATAAACTGCTTGCCGACAAACTTGAAACGTATCAGACCATTGCCGAAAGAGCTGCGGTCCGTATTGCACGATATAAATACAAACATCGTCGTGGGCGCGTGTCGTCCCGTAAAGTGCGTATGATTGTAGCAAAAGCTGGAATGGATTGGAACCCCGATGAGTGGGACGGTAATATCTGGGATTCTCATACTTCTGACTCCTCGGCAGAGGAGGGTGATAAGCGCGAGTCTTCTCGCTCCGGACGTGATTGTAAATCTGCTTCATGCATTGATTTGACTACCGATTCTGACCGTGCTCGTTCTTCCCGTGCGGATGACGTAGCTTGCCCTGATTGTTCTGTTAAATCTAAAATGCGGGCTTCCACGGAAGCTCTTCCCGCAGTTTCTGCTCACCCGATCTTTCGACGGAAATTACAACAAGCCCCTGGTAATCCGGGTGGCATCCCTCTTGACTGTATTGAAGATTTTACTCAGCAGGAGATTAGTGATATCCTGCAACGTTTTAAACAACGGCCTGGTGAGGCCTTGCTTACCTGGATGGTGCGTCTTTATGAGCTTGGCGCTTCCGGTATTATGCTCGATGCTGTTGATTGCTTACGATTTTGCTCTTTGAGTTCTGATTCTACTATTCAGGACCATTTTCGGAATTTTAATGGTAATGTCCAGACTTCTTTGCTCCAGCTTGCGTCTGAGGGCTGTAATCATAAATATCCAACTGAGTCTGATTGGCCCTCTGATGAAAAGCCGTGGTATACTCTGCGCGATGCGTCGCAACGTTTAAAGGAGGAAGTCATGAAAACGTGTATCTTCCTTAGTACTGCTGACAGGTTATTGGATGGTTTGTTAACATCTTCTGTGCGTAACCGCATTATACGTACTTCTCCTGTTGCTTACAAGCAGGTCATGATGACACTATTGATTAATCAAACTGGCAATCCTTTGTCTGCTGTGCTTGAGTCTGTTCGTCAGCTTGGTGAGCTGGGTGAATGGTTTAAACCTGAAAGACAATCTCGACCTGAGGGTCGTACTGGTGGGGACTATAAGTTCTCTAGACGTGACATGTTTCTTGCTCTTATTGCTGATGGTGTGAAAAGGGAGGAGATCGATGGTGAACCTAATAATATCCTATGGGATATGTTTCGTAAGCGTGGTTTGGATCGAAAGGAAGGTGCCCGTCGTGTGCGAAAGAATGATTATGATCGTGGTTCGGATGACAGTGGTGATGAGAGACGACGTGTGACTTTTGATCGCCGTGATGATCGGCGCCAAGAACGTGGTGATTCCCCCCGTCGTAATGATGGGAGGGGGAGAGAGGATGATCGTGAAAGGGGTAGAGATGATCGTGGTTCTAACAGACGTAGAGATGCAAGGAGTTTTTCCCCTGATGTACGTAGGAGGGAGGATCGTAATAGACTCTCTGACCGTAACTCACAACTTTTTGAACCTGACACTAATCCGTTTCGTACTGGAGACGGATATGAACAAGAAATTCTGATACCGAAGAAAACTGAAAACATCTACCCTGATCTGTCTTGGTTGACTGAACGCAGGAAAAATGACTAGGAAATAGGTCAAGCTCCGGTACGCAGGTGGGCCCACAGAGATTACAGACCATATGTAGATATTGAGATTTTTTGGAAACATCGTAATATCCAAAGGGCCCGAGCGTTAGTTGATACTGGAGCGGAGGCCACTTTAATTCATGGTAAAGCAAGGAAATTTCATGGACAGTCTTTTACAATTACTGGCCTGGGTGGTAAAGAAACGCCCGCAGTTCAAACTGCACTTGAGATTAAAATTGGTAGGATTCCTCGTAGAGAATACTCTGTGTTGGTTGTGCCACTTTTGGAATACATTATTGGAATTGACATCTTGAAAGGTATGACTTTGCATTTGGATGATGGTTACTATCAGTTTGGTACTAGACAGTACATTTCGACCAGACCCGTACGGGTTGGCCGTTTACGCATGCCACCTATTAAGATCCCTTTAGCAACGAAAGTGATTTCTCAGAAACAATATCGCATCCCAGGTGGTCATGAAGAAATTACAGCTACGATTCAGGATTTGGTTGACGCGGGAGTCATTACTCCGGTCACATCCGCTTGGAATAATCCTGTTTGGCCCGTGCGCAAAAGTGACAACTCTTGGCGCATGACTGTTGATTATCGAGAATTGAATAAACATACACCTAAATTGACTGTGGCAGTGCCTGACATTGTTACATTGATTGAGAGAATTCAAAAGCATCCTGGTACATGGTATGCTTCTATCGATATTGCTAATGCATTCTTTTCGATTCCAATTGCTCCCGAATGCCAAGAACAATTCAGTTTTACATGGAATGGACGTCAAATGACGTTCCGGAGTCTTCCTCAAGGCTATGTACATAGCCCTACAATCTGTCACCGGCTGGTGGCGGAACATTTATCTGAAGTGCCTACGATTCCACAAGTTCAGATTTGTCATTATATTGACGACATTTTGATTCAAGGTGAAACGCAAGACCAGGTACAGTCTCATTTGGATCAAATCATTGACTGTTTGCGAGCGAAAGGTTGGGAAATCAATCCTGACAAATTACAAACTCCATCCCAAGCTGTGAAATTTCTAGGAATTAATTGGCATGAAGGTCACAGAGAAGTGATCCCACAAGTTAAACGTAAAATACTTGATTTTGCAGTCCCCAGAAATAGGAAAGAGGCGCAATCCTTTATTGGGTTGTTTGGATTTTGGCGCCAACATATTCCACATTTGAGTCAAATCTTGGCTCCACTGTATCGAGTCACTCGTAAAAAGAATGCGTTTGAGTGGGGTGAACCTCAACAGACTGCTTTTGATTTGGCTAAAGAAGCTATTCAGTATGCTTTGGATTTGTGGCCCGTGAGTGAGGGTAATGTGGATTTGAATGTGTCCGTGGAAGGTCTGTATGCCAATTGGAGTTTGTGGCAAAAGCAGGGCAGACAAAAAGTGCCATTAGGTTTTTGGACCAAAAAGCTACCAGAGGCTGGTGAGCGTTACTCTCCTTTTGAAAAACAGTTGCTTGCTTGTTATTGGGCTCTGGTGGATACCGAGCAATTGACTTTGGGCCATGCTGTGATTTTGAGGCCTGAGATTCCCATCATGCAGTGGGTTTTGAGTTCACCGAAGTCCCATCGAATTGGACATGCTCAGGAGGCTAGTGTGATTAAATGGAAATGGTACATTCAGGACAGGGCACGTGTGGGTCCGAAAGGTGTTGCGGTTCTACATGAGCGAGTGGCGCAGGCGCCCTCCAATGAAGCTGAGAGTGAGCGTTCGGTTCCCGTAGTGCAGGAGTCTCCCGTGAAGTGGGGTAAATCATTTGATGATCTGTCCGTGGAGGATAGAAAACATGTGTGGTTTACGGATGGTTCTGCGAAGTTCATTGGTGACAAGAGACATTGGAAAGCTGTCTCCTATAACCCGACTACAAAGAAATTATTAAGCACAACTGGAGACGGTAAGAGTAGTCAATATGCTGAACTCTATGCAGTTTACCAAGTTTTGAAACAGGAGTTACCAGGTACATGTCATATTTTCACTGATTCTTGGTCCACTGCAAATGGACTAGCGGTGTGGTTGCCTACATGGCATTCGCACAATTGGGAATTGCACTCTAAAGAATTATGGGGTAAAGAGTTGTGGCAAGAAATTTGGGAAATGCTTCCGCAGAGTACTGTAACAATCTTTCACGTGGATGCTCATACTCCAATCGACTCCCTTGACAAATTTTTCCATAACATTGCAGATGAACAGTCTAAAATTTCTGAGGCAGTGGTTGACATGCAAGATTCTGATTTGGCGGGATTGGCGAAATGGGCCCATCAGAAAGCAGGACATTTTGGAGAGAAAGCCACTAACAGGTGGGCTGCTGATAGAGGAATTCATATTCCCTTTTCTTTAATTAAAGATGCCATTTTACATTGCCCCATTTGCCAGCATTCTAGAAAGAAAGAGGTGCCTCAAATTGTTCGAGGTCACTTACATCGAGGTAAATTGCCCGCCCAAATTTGGCAGATTGATTATATTGGTCCGCTCCCCATAAGCAGAAATTGTCAATACATTTGTACAGCAGTTGATACTTATAGTGGCCTTTTGGTCGCTTTCCCTTGCAAGAATGCTACCCAAGTGAATACCATTAAAACCCTGGAGCTGATTATATTATATTATGGTGTCCCATTCCAAATTCAATCAGATAATGCATCCCACTTTCGTGGAAGATTGGTGCAGGAATTCTGTATGGAAAACAATATCGATTGGGTGTTTCACATTCCATATTATCCACAAGCTTCAGGACTGATTGAGAGAATGAACGGTTTGTTGAAAGAGCAGTTGCGCAAGTTGACTGATGACCGTTACAGCCAGTGGAGAGATGTTTTACTTCAAGCCTTGTTAATACTGAATAATCGTCCTTTGTTGCATGCTGAATCTCCTTTGATGCGTTTGTTTCCTCCACATGTTGATGCGAAACCTAATTCTGTTGGAAGTACTGTCACTTATTGGGAAATTACCCCCGGTGCTTTGGCTCCATGTAGAGCAACCCCAGGTTCCGCAGGCCTCGACCTGCATGCTTTAAATGATGCACACTTCCCAGGAAAGGATCGAATCATTGTTGAAACTGGCATAGGTGTCTCTATACCTGCCGGTAGTTTTGGATTAATTGCCCCTAGATCTGGCCTGGCCCTGAAAGGTGTTCAAGTCCTTGGTGGCGTGATCGACAGTGATTATCAGGGAGAGATTAAGGTTCTCTTGCTTAATAGCAGTGAGACGGATTTGTTTGTCAAAAAGTCTGACCGTGTTGCTCAGTTATTGATTATGCCTGTCTTCAGTGGTGAGATAAAAAAAGGCTCTGCCCCAACGTTGCTAACTGTGCGAGGACAAAAAGGCTTCGGATCATCTGATCTTCCTGGAGCTAAAATATGGGTGCAATCGCCTAAAAATCCTCCTGAACAGGCTGATATTATTGCGACCGGTCATGACAACACCGTTTTGGTGATGAAGCCAGGGCAAGATGGCTGGGAAGCTGTCCCAGCTGATAAATGTTACTTACGAGAATGATTAAGGCCTGTGTTTGTATTCTTTCAGATCATTCTTTGGACTGCTGCTGCAGGATGTGTCGTCGTTGGACTCCTTTTGGCTTGCTACGCCGGGAGAGGAGAGCATCTACCGACGCCGAGTGATGAGATGACAAGAGCCGCGCGGTCCGCGTGGCAGAAGTCCTCCAATTTTTGGATCACACTCGCGAAGCGAGTGACGAACTCTCCGCATTTTTGCCTTACACCCATGAAGTCTGTTACTGACATTTTATCAACCTGTTTGGTTGCTGTCCCTGCATCTACTGATACACTTCGTCATGTATTTAATATATCCAGTGCCCGACCTAATGTCATTTTGGGCGACTTTTTGGCCCATGAATATTGTCCCTCATGTACTCTTCTTCCAGACCAAGATGTCCTACTTACTTCTAGAATCACTACTTTTAATATTACCCCTGGTGACCTTTGCTTCATGATGACCTGTAATCCTAAAGCGATCTCTGAATGTTTGCGGTTGAAACTCCAAGCCGCTACTACTTTTTCATTTCACCAGCGTTTGTTATGTACGAAAAGACTTCCTAATTCATGTTTTTCAGTGAAGAACAATATGACTTGCAAAAGTTTAGTTGTCGCCACTAGCCATTATCGTTCAATGTTGTTACCGGCTGGATGGCTCTTTTCATGCGGGAATTCATCTTGGCCCTATATTCCTGCGAATATTTCTGGTGGCCCATGTGCCATCACTAGATTAAGTTTGCTAATGTTTTCTTCACATCCTCCTTCACATTCCCGTATTGTTCGAGACTCTATGTCATTGCATGAAGACTGTGATTCCTCTGTCCATCTTTATTCCAGATCAGAATATCTTGGTTTAGCTTTTTCTATTATTGGTGTTCCTGCATTGGCCGTTTATAATGCCAAAACAATCGGCAAAATGGCCTGCTGGATGGTCAAATCGATCAACCAAACATCTACTGTTTTATCAGATTTATTATTGGACTCCCAAGGTGAACGTAGAGCTATTTTGCAGAATCGTGCCGCTATCGATTATTTGTTGCTAAAACACGGTCATGAGTGCTCTGAATTTGAAGGTCTATGTTGTTTTAATTTGTCTGACCATTCTAAAGAAATCCAATCCCATATTAATAAACTCCACGACTTGACTGCAGAAATTAGAGAACATATAGATCAGGGTTTCTTTGACTGGCTTTTTAACTGGCTCCCTGACATGCATTTTTTACGACAAATTTTGGGAGGGGTTATTATTACTGTCTGCGTCCTTATAGGGATTTGTTGCTTTATTCAGTGTATTCCTTCCCTGCTACAATATTTTAAACTTACTAAGGCTCATAGATCAGTTAGTTTTGTTTCATATTATTCGTCTACTGACGTTAGTTCCATTTAGTTTGTGGTTAATAGACTGGAGTCAAGGGGTGTAATGTAATGGCTGCCTTTCTGCCAGCTCTCTGGAGAAGAAGAATGATGGAGAGTGACTCCAGCCTATCACCCCCATAACATAGGGATTAGGCCGATAGACAGGGACCCTGTCTTACAGATATAAGGGCATTTTCGTGCCATTTCCGTTAGAGTAAGGCTTATGAATTTAAGTGAGGGGTTAGATATATAAGTATTAGTCATGATTTACTCATTTGCTAACATGCCGATCTGTTTCTCATGGAGCTATGCATATTATGGGCTCCGTAGGCCTTAAGCGAGACAGACTCCATTTTGCTTTCTGCCTGGTAGCTCGAGAAGGCTTTCTAGGTGAAGTGTAATGTTTTAGTTTCAAGCTGTTGTCCGCTTGGAGAGAACCGGTTCAGGCTGACCCTTATCAAAGGAATGTATTTTTCTCCACTCCGAAGACACAACTTCAGGCCGGCCGGCTGGGAAAGTGTCCTTGGTACGGGGAGGTACAAGAATTTGGTGGGCGGCAGG
This sequence comes from Lissotriton vulgaris, assembly GCF_964263255.1. NCBI lineage: Eukaryota > Metazoa > Chordata > Amphibia > Caudata > Salamandridae > Lissotriton > Lissotriton vulgaris. The sequence continues at coordinate 152,378,188 of NC_141698.1, read as the reverse complement.
TTACTGGCCGTGAATTTCCATGAAGGAACGGGCTTTGATATTAGCGAAGGTGTTAGTCTTTGAGTCAGTTAGTCCGTAGGCGGCATCTAGCCGTTAGCATCTCTGCTATTATTCACTTTCATGGTGGACAAGTCGCCATCTTTGAAGTCGGAGAAAGATTTAAGACCGAGACTCTCTGAACACAGACTGAACGAGAAGTGGCGCGGAGCGCACTAATGCAGAGAGAGAGAGAGAGAGACGGTAGCTAATTAACAGCAAGGTTCCGAGGTCCTGAGGGAGAGCAGACGAGTTTGAGCCTAACGGTGTAGACGTGCACTTGTGACGGCTGAGGGTGACTGCAAGGCGAGCCAGGACCCAGAGACGAGACAGGAGCCTAGATGACTGCCGAGTCCCGATTTCCCATTAACCAGGTGAAGTCCGACCGACTCTTATAGTGCGTGCACTCTAACCTTTATCTTTTTTTTCCCCTCTTTGCCAATGTAATGCTGCATAGTAATGTGACTTATGTTTATTGTTAATAAATACCCTAATTCATATAGAATTATTGTGTACCTGGTGCTTATGTTCAATCTTGGTAAATGGCACTTCTAGTTAGGCATTATTTAGACGAACGGATGAGAAATCCCGATCAGACAAGTGGTAACTAAATAAGGAGGGAGTGAGTGGACCTTTGATGTCGTGAGCACAAAGTACATTATATAATCTGAATCCATATTCAAAGTTATTACTTTAGTTCTATCCTAAGTAGATTGCTGAGATATCATCCCAATAACGTTTCATAGGAATGTGGTCGTCGTTGATATGCGGCGTTAATGAGAACGGCGGGAGGGATACCGCCGTGTAAAGCCACCGGATTGTGGTATAAGACTAAATGAGAGCGACAGGGGGGACACTGTCGTGGATGTTTCGCAGGATCGCGAACGCTTGGAAAAGGGAGCATTGGGTTCTGCAGGCCCGTGTGTAGACACGCCGGATTGTGTGTCAGATCTGCCCTAGGGTAGAACGGTCTGGGTCGGGGCGACCGCGAGGCCAACTGATGTGAATAAGATACTGTAAAAAACCCCATATATGTATATTGTCATTCCCCATTCTTAGGTGCAATCTGTATATTTATCTGTATAGGTACTTATTGTGAATACGATCTAAGAAGGGAAGGTGAGTACGTTTTGGCTGGGTCACAGGGGCCCCTGGGGGCTGATCCCATCTAGACAGGAAATCCAGCCATTACACTCCCTTTTCCAAAGTGTTTGCAATCCTGCAAAACTACACACTAGTTCGACCTCCTAGTGCTCTCATTTATTCAAGCCACAATCCAGTGGGTATCCACACTGGTAATCCTCCCCAGTGCTCTCATTAACGCCGCATATCAACGACGACCACATTCCTATGAACACCTATACATATATATATATATTGGGAAGTCTCTTCACTAAGGGTCTGCTACTACAATATTAGGAGTTAGCCAATTAATCTCATATATCTCCTACTCTTGACATCATAGGTCCACTCACTCCCTATTTATGTGATCACCATTTACCTGATTGGGATTACTCATCCATTCACGTACCTAGTAACTACCTAGGAGATACATTTACCTTCAGTGAACAAGAATAGGAGATACACACCAGTTTGTTATAAACTGGGGGGTTATTTTATTACAACAATATAAACATTTACACAGATCTGACAAAGACTATAGGTAGAACACTCCGCTGAAAGAGAAAAGATTAAACATAACAGGAACACTCCGCTGAAAGAGAAAAGATTTAAACATACAATAGCCTAGGGAATAAGGACAAGATTAAGATGCAAGTGTAAAGTAAACTAATGTGATGAAAACAATATCACCTGATTAGTGTGAAGTCTTGTTCTAGCTGTCATCTGGGTTCCTCTCTCGTCTGTGCCTTGGCTCATCTCAGACTCTCTCTCTCTCCTGCACTCTTGGGTACACCTCTGCGCTGATCGCTCTGTCTCTGGACTCCTCTCCCCCACACGAACTGTCTCCACCTTCCATCTTCAATCTTAATGGTTCCTGCCGCTCTGATCACCGTTCATTCCACTAGCTTATTCACTCTGTCTCTGCGCCAATGTCCAATTAACTCCATCTGCTCCCATAGGTTAGTCCACGATCTCTCCTCCGTCTCTTCTAAAAGGCATTACTTCAGACTCCAGCTATTCACACCTCCTCCTGATAAGCAACTGCTTCTGACTGCTTCCTTCAGTTCCAGCTCACTATTCAACTCAGCTCTTCTCCAGCTTGAACCCTCTCTCTCTCTCTGCCAACTCCACTCCACTGCTCGACTCTCTGCTTGACTCCCTCTGCTCGACTCACTGGCTCCGCCTCTGCACTTCACTGATATAGAATGCTGTTTCCTCATGGAAAGTTCCAGCCATCAGCCTGCCGCCCACCAGATCTCTGCACCACTTCGCATCAAGGACACACACCCAGCTGGCCAGCCTTTTGTGGTGTCTTCAACACAGAGAATAATACAGCCTACCGATAAGGGCTGGCCCAGACCGGTTCTCTCCAAGTGAAAAACAGCCTTAACTATAAACTTTGCCTTTGCCCTGAAAAGCCTCTCAGCTTCATCAAGATGGAGTCCCTCTAGCTCTAGGCCTGTAGGCCTGAAAGGGGTGAAATGCTCCTTAGCTCTGTCAGAATACCTACATAAACCATACCAATGTGTCTAATATGTCAAAGCCAATAGGCAATAGACAGGTTAAAGTCAAGAATAAAGGCATATTAAGCAGCTATCCTCTTCTAGGTCTGGAAAAAGGGCTTAAAAGGGCCAACACAGGCTAAGAATACCTATACTAGATGCGAGCAAGATTAATGATCTATATCACTGCTAAATAAAGCCAAAAACTCTGCCATTACAGTCCCTCCTCTGGGTGGGACCAGGAAGGGGGGCGGTTACACCCTCTTTCCTTTGTCCAGCTCCGCGCCAGGACTGGGGCTGGAAAGCCCCAGGACCGTTTGGACTGGCTTATGCACGAGGACACCTTGTGTGCCCCAGGCATGTCTGATTCTATTGAGTCCTGTCCTACCCAATACACAAAATCCTGTCTGGGGTGGTGCTCGCACCTCCCAAGGCAGGAAACCCTTTGTCCAAGCCTCCCTCGCTGGAAGGACTCCCAGCAGCAGGAAGTCAGACTTGTGTCTGTGGTGGCAGCATCCATTTTGTGATGCTGAGGCTCTGGTTAGGTTTAACCGGGGTTCAGGTTATGTACATGTCGTGTCCCTCTAGAAGGGTGGAATGCTATCCCTGTCGACAGCACTGTCGAGGGGATAGTATTCCAAATCGTATGACACCTTACTCAACATGTTTTGATAAAGCCAAACCAAAGTTAGCATATAACCGCAAGGATAATAATATGGTATGGTATAATATGGTATGGCAATATCCCGGAACAGCTAAGGGAGTTGTTCCCGACAGCTGCAGAGAGGCTCAGCTCATGGTAGAGCACCATCTCACATGAAACCACACACACTGCCTCCAGCATTGTTAAGGCCTGCCATAGGAGTGACTAATAGGTTACTATGTGTCCAGTTAGGTTAGATATAGATATACTATATCTAAGTAAGAGGTGATTACACCAACTTACCCCAGCTGAGTGATCAGCCAGTTGTGTCAAATATGGAGGCCAGGCCAGGGGTGGCACAATACATGCTGCAGACCCTGGTAGGCCTTGGATACACCTATGCCCTGGGTACCTGGGGTACACTGTTACAGGGGCCTATAAGGTGAACCAGTTCCAATTGTGTATGCACCTAAGGAACATGGAGTCCATTTTAAGGAGAGAGCAATTAGCCTGGGGCCCTGAATAGCAGGATCCCAGGCCAACTAAGTCAAAAACCAGCTAAACACTAGGCAAAAAGTTTGGGGGTAACCATAGTCAGATATCCACGTTCCTACAGGGACGGTGCCACAAGGGTAGAAGATCCTGGAGTAGACTCCCTAAGCAAAGAATGGAAAGTGACATCGCTTACCATCACTGAAACTAGAAGTACCGAACCCCACATAGTTCTGACAATGATACTTAAGGTGGGTCCCGATGCACACCGTGTTCACACCATGATTGATTCGGGAGCCACAGGGAATTTTATAGATCACGGGTTGGTCCAGAGGTTAGGCCTGACTAGGGTACCCAGTATGAAACCCGAGAAAGTGTTAGCGGTGGATGGTACTCTGCTGAAGTCCGGTCCCATCACCGAACACACGGAGGAGTTATGTCTGATCCTTCAGGGCGATCCACAGGGGGTATCAGATAGCCACTGCTGCAGAGAAAGATATCATTTTACCCACCGAATATGAGGAATATTCAGAGGTTTTTAGTGAAGTGAAAGCTGAGTTTCTGCCACCACATCGCAACTATGATGTCGAATAGATCTGGTGGATGGCGCCTCGATTCCTTCATGCAGGGTCTATGCCTTGTCGGACCCCGAGACCAGACATCTGCGGGAATATCTTGATCATTATTGTTCCATAGGTTTCATTCGTCCATCACGATCACCAGCTGCATCTCCTCTTTTCTTCACGGCTAAAGCTAATGGGGAATTGAGGACTTGCATCGATTATCCAATGTTGAATAAAAACACCATAAAAAAATCGATACCCTCTTCCACTCCTCCCGGTGTTGCTGGACCAGGTGAAGGAGGCTCAAATATACACCCGTTTGGATCTCAGAGGGGCCTATCACCGGGTTCGAATACGTGAAGGGATTGAGTGGAAAACAGCTTTCAAAACGAGGTATGGGTTGTTTGAGTATCTGGTGATGACATTCGGGCTTTGTAATGCCCCGGCGGCGTTCCAGTACTTTCTCAACTGCGTGTTGAAAGAATACGTTGACTTGTTCGTTATCGTCTACATCTACAATATATTAGTGTACTCTTCCTCAAAAGGAACAGCATGAGGGTCACGTAATCTTGATACTTAAAAGGTTACAGGAGAATGGGTTGTTCTGCAAACTCAGTAAATGCGAGTTTGGTGTTGAGGAAGTTGAGTTCCTAGGAGTGATTTTGACTCCAAAAGGCTTTGGTATGGCTGTGAGAAAGATCGAAGCAGTACAAAACTGGCCGGTACCTAAGAATGTCAGGAGGTACAATGCTTTTTGGGTTTTTCAAATTACTATAGAAGATTCATTTCCCATTTTTCTTCACTGTCTGCCCCAATTACAAGGTTATTGAGAAAAGGAATTCCATTTGTGTGGACCACCGAAGCATCAGAGGCGTTTGAACAGATGAAACAGGCCTTCTGTACAGCTCCCATTTTGCGACACCCCCAGACAGACATTCCGTTTGTGGTAGAGCCGGACGCCTCGGATGGAGCAATCGGAGTAGTATTATCTCAGCGTGATCGAGTAACTAGGCAATTGCACCCGGTGGCTTTCCTTTCAAAAAAGTTGAATTCCGCAGAAACCAACTATACCGTGACTGAAAAGGAACTACTAGCCATTAAACGTGCTTTCCAAGAGTGGATACACTATCTGTGGGGGGCGCTACATACCATCACAGTGTATTTGGACCACAGGAACCTACAATTCATGAGAACAGCACGGCATTTGTTTCAAAGGCAAATGCGATGGATTCCTTTCTTCGCGGAATATGACTTCCTGATCACCTTCAGACCTGGGGCCGATAACAGAAAAGCGGATTCTCTGTCCAGAATGGGGGTAGATACGCCCGTGAGCCAAAAAGTCACCAATGCTATAGTAAGTCCCGACAAGGTGCTATGTGTAGTAACCATGGAACAGTTTCTTGATCAAGAAAAAGTTCTAGGACCTTAAATCAATGGCAGCAGTGGGCAGGACAAATTCACTGCCGCTCACTGAAGCATGAGATACCAATGTATGATGATAAACTATATCTGCCTAGTCATGTTCTACGACTAAAAGCATTCAATTGGTATCATGATGCAGTGGCAGCGGGGCATCCTGGTTCCAGTAAAACCCTACATTTGATCAAACGCCAGTTCTGGTGGGAAGGAATGCCAGAAGATGTGAAAAAGTGAGTAGGAGAATGTGAAATATGTGCGAGATCAAAAGGAGAAAACAACAAATACAAAGGACAGCTGATGCCTCTTCCCACTCCTTCGCTGCCATGGCACACCATCAGCCTTGATTTCGTTCTGGGGTTACCACTGGATGAGGGATACAATGCCATCCTGGTGGTAGTAGATAGCTTAACAAAAATGTGACACTTTATACCAGTGGTCCCCAAACTTTTTTCAGCGGGGGCCACATCAACTTTCCTTTCTGTGATGAGGGGCCGAGGTCAGTCTTATAACTGGAAATACACATCCATTGTAGATTGGGTTCCTGGTTTCCGTGATCCCTTGATATTGTGGATTTTGGTACAGTTCTCATTTACGGGTTCAAAGTGTGACAGCTTCAAACTAGTTCAAACCCCATACAACACGTCTCAGCCTTATGATGTGATAGTAGTTAGCACTGCTTAGGGCTCAGTAGGCCTGGTAGGGTGAACTTGGTCCAAAAGAGTAGGATCTTGGTAGCAGAACCATCAAAGGAAAGATGAGGAAGTGTCTTTGTGGTACATGTCCTGTGAGAAAAACTTATACCTTCTCTCTTTTCTTTCACAAACCATACGATCAGCATGGGTACCCAACCATCTATGGATGACCAAATACCAGTCCGTTCTTCGTAATCCTCCATAAACACATCACTAAAAACCCTAATCTCCACAACGTAGTGTTTCAGCTATACATACACACTATCTAAGCAGGTACAGGCTGTTTAGTAAACCATAGTAATGACTTGAACTGCCTTTTATATTGCACCCACTGGAACTTTTTTTTTCCCTTCTCTGTATTTCTTTATCTTTATTTTACTCATGTAAAACCCTAATAAAATGTATCTTGAAAAGAAAAAATAACAGCGCCCCAGGGCCTTTACCAACGTGCTGTACATTATAATTGAGACTCTAGGGACGGATGCATCGCTGACACATTTCTGCATGAAATGAGCGTGCCCTGTAGTGATGCACCCAATATGCGTGCCTATTGTAGGTATTGTAATTGCATGAATATATCGCTTACTACCCCTGACGAGGCGTCAAAGCGCTTTTGGGGCCATAGGTATTACAAAAGCAGCCCTTGTAAATGTATGCTGGCTTTGGACCACACACACTTGTGTCGGATGTATACATTAGTGTTAACAAGCATTGAGGAAACCCCAGATTGCTTCAAAGTCGGCCATCACCCGAGAGGAAGGGGAAGGGAGAGTCAGTTACGCGCCACCCAGCCCAGCCTTTTCTCCCTCAGGTCTTCCGCTCACTCCCACCTTCCGGTACTGCAGGTCCCGATTTCCCCGGGCGCAGGAGTCAAGCACATACCGCCTGCTCTAGCCACGGTCCTTCGAGGAGGAACACGGGATCGTTGGTCTCCAATCCGGTCCTCTGTATCCTGCGGCGACTTCACAGGCAGCATCCTCTCCTTCGGTAGGATTTCTTTCCTACTTGCGCTTGGCTCTCGTTCCTCATCTTCCGCCTTTCTGATCCTTGCCGCTTCCTCATTGGATGCAGGCTCCTTTTCTTTTGCTGGCATCTCCGGTTCCCACCTCCAGGGGGCGTGACCAGCGTTGCTGCACAAGCACGATTCCGGGAGCTGAGGAAAAGGAGAGGGATCCACAGCGTAAACCTGGTCAGGATGGCCAGGGTGACAGTGGGCCACTCCAGTTGATTAGAGGGGCCGGATGTGGCCGTAGTTTGGGGACCCCTGCTTTATACCCTGTAAGAACCTACCCATGGCGAGTCAAACCTCACAGCTACTGATGCAACATGTAGTACGTGCGCATGGTTTACCCAGGGTAATCATCTCAGACAGGGGACCGCAGTTCATTGCCCGGTTTTGGCGGTCATGGTGTAAAGCCTTGCAGATTGAAGCCACTCTTTCTACCAGTTTCCACCCGCAGACCGATGGGCAAACAGAACGCCTTAATCAGACTCTGAAGAAATACTTGAGGTGTTACTCCAAAGAAGCGTCCGACTCCTGGGTATCCTTGCTTTGGCTGGCTAAACTATCGTACAATAATGCTTGGCATAGTTCCATCAAAGAAACCCCCTTTAGGGCTAACACTGGGTTCCATGCTCGCACCTTGCCACTGAATCTACCGAGAGACGTGCAGAATCAGCCCACGGTACAGGCCCAGGTGCATTTCCTCTTGGACATCCATAAACGCATACAGGACACTCTTGTTCAGGCCAAGGGAACCTACAAACGCTGGGCTGATCAACACTGACTAGCTGGTCCTGAATACCAAGTAGGGGATAAGGTATGGCTCTCTACGAAGAACATCCGATTCAGGTACCGCAGCATCTTCCATCCTCGGTTCATTGGGCCTTATACGGTTCTCTGACAAATCAACCCTGTGGCGTACAAATTGAAGCTCCCCGCATCTTTAAGAGTGCATCCTGTCTTCCACTGTAGTCTGCTGAAGCCGGCCAAGAGTGCCCGTCGCATGGCCCCACCACCGGTGTTGCGAATGGGCAACTGGAGTATGAAGTCCGACGTATTGTGGATTCGAAGTTCTGTCGAGGCCGGCTGTGGTATCTTGTTTCATGGAAAGGTTACTCGGTGGAGGATGATTCCTGGGAACCCAGTGCCGAGGTGCATGCTCTTTGCGCAGTGCAATTGTTTTATTCCCGTCATTCCGGGAAGCATGGTGCTAGGAGGCACTTGGGAGGAGGGCGTACTGTCAGGATGTAACCTGCGAATGCGCCTACATCGCATAGACAACCCTGGACTACAACTCCTAGAAGGCTAGCTGGGATGAAACTTTATAAAAAACACGTAGCAATGCGAGAGCGCCGTACGTGATTCTGGATTGGTACCTGTGCTTTGATCTATTCATCCCGGAACAAGGATCTGTTGCCGGAGCTGTGCCTGGAGAACTTTGTCGGCTCGGCTGAGACCTGGTGTTGTTTAAGTCTCACTGCTTGTGAGAACGCACCTTGCCAACCTTTGCTCGCTCGAGATCTCTCCTGTTTGCCCGCTCGCGGCTGCGGCGGGCTGCTCTTTGGTATACCGCTCAGGAGAGCGTGGACTCTTCTGTTTTGCCTGCTCGCGGCTGCGGCGGGCTGCTACCATTTCCACCCCCCCGCCCCCTTAATGTTTCACTCGGCGGAGTGAGAACATTGGATGTCCAACTGACCTTGGTGGTTCCAGGAAGGGAATCTGAACTACGTCGTCTGGAGGATACATCCACAAAGAAAAGGGTATCGTATCTTGAATTTGAATTTGAATTTAAAAGATTTTATAAAGCGTGCATACACCATGCGGTTTCTTGGCGCTGGGGATGCTAGTGCCGGGAGTACAGAGGGCTAGGGAGAGAAGGCTTGCTGGAACAGAAAGGTTTTAAGAGCCCTACGAAACTCCATATAGGAGTCGGAAGATCTAATTGGGGGCGGAAGTGTGTTCCAGAAGGTGGGGGCGAAAACAGAGAATTTCAAACCACCAGATCTGCTTTTCTTGAAGCGGGGGATTGAAAGAAGGGATTTGGAGGAAGAGCGCAGGTCTCTAGTGGGGCAGTAGGCTTTAATAGCAGAGGAAATAAAGACAGGCGCCGTGCCTGCACGAGCCTGAAAATTCAGGCAACCCAGCTTAAAAAGAGCCCGCTGTTTGATGGGTAACCAGTGTAGTGATTTGAGTAGGGGGGAGGAGTGGTGGAACTTGGGAAGGCCGTATACCAGGCGGGCGGCCTGGTTCTGCACTAGCTGGAGACGCTGGAGGGCGTAAGCGGGAACCCCGTTGTATATAATGTTCCCATAATCGATCCGAGACAGGACCATCGCTATTAAAATCAGCTTGAGTGCAGGAAGGGAAAAGAAACGGAAGATTTTCCGGATAATACGCAAAGTAAAAAAACAAGAAGAAACTACAGAACTAATGTGGGAGTGAAGTGTAAGGTGTTGGTTAAGTGTGATCCCAAGGGTTTTGACTGAGTGTGACGAAGAGGGAGAGGGGCCTAGGGAGGGTGGCCAGAAGGAAGGGGACCATGGGTTGCGACTGCCACCGGTCAGGACCAACTCTGTCTTATCCGGGTTGAGTTTGAGGTGGTTAGAATTCATCCAATCCCGGATAAACAGCATGACCGATTGGAATCTGTGAATGCCTGCTGAGGAAGGGGACAAATTAAAAATGAGTTGGAGGTCATCGGCGTAGTTATACACTGTGACCTCCATCTGCTGCAGGGCAAAAACAAGAGGGAAAATATAAAGGTTGAACAATAAGGGGGAAAGGGAGGACCCCTGGGGGACGCCGCACTGCACCTTACGGGGGAGGGCAGAGAAGTCGGCCAAATGGACGGCCTGGGTACGGTCACTCAGGAAGGAGCTGAGCCAGGCCAATATTGGGCCCCCCCATGCCCGCCGCCTTGACACCGGAAAAAAGAATAGAATGATCAACCGTGTCAAAGGCGGCGGACAAGTCAAGGAGGATAAGAGCCTGAGGAATGTTAGTGTCCAGCCCCTCCCTAAGCTGATCCATGACGGAAATGACCACCTTCTCGGTGGAATGCCGAGGGCGAAAGACCGTCTGGCAAGGTGCAAGATAACCGCTTTCCTCCACAAAGGAGCTGAGTACCTGAGTGACGTACGACTCAAGGACCTTTCCTAAAAAAGTAAGAAGGAAGATGGGACGGTAGTTTGCCGGGGAAGCGGGGTCAGCCCCAGTTTTTTTTAAGATGGGGATAATGGTGGCGGTTTTGAAGGAGACAGGGACAACGCCCATAGTGAGGGAATCGTTCAAGAGGGTAAGGGGAGGGAAAGGACAATCTGAAAAAATCTGGCACAAAATGTGAGCTGGGCAAATGTCAGCAGGGGAGCCAGATTTGACACAGCTGAGAAAAGGGAGAAAAGATTCTCTGGTCAATAAAGGAATGTGAGTGAGAGCAGACCGATTGGAAGGCGGTTGGAGGTTGCTGAAAGTGGGGGAAGGGGGGGGGGGAATATTGGCCTTGATGAGTGCGACTTTCTCAATAAAAAACTCATTGAGAGAGTCGCAGCGGTCCTGGGAAGGGGGAATTTTTGACGATGTCCTGTCAGATGAGGCCAGCTCACGAACAGTAGCAAAGATTTCTCTTGGCTGACTCTCAGCAGCCAGGATTCGCCCTGAGAAATATTCGGCTTGGCGGCAAGAATATCTCTTTTGTATTCGCTAAGAGTAGAAGTATAGCGTTGCTTGCGAATGGGACAGTAGACGAGCCTCCAGGCTCGCTCGGCTTGTCGCACCTCAAGTTTGTTGGCTTTGAGGCCAGAACTAAACCACTTGTTCGCATCATGAGCGCGTCTAACTGTGATGCGCTTCATGGGGGCTACTTGGTCACAGGCCCTCGAGAGCCAGCGATCGAGGGTGGCTACTTGGGATGACACAGCCAAGCCAGCTAAGTCCGGGCAAGAAGTTGTCAACGAACCACACAGGGAAGGGATGTCTACTCTACACCAGTTCCTTGCCCAGGTGTTTCTGGGAAAGGAGGGAGTTTTGGTAAGACTAAGGTCCAAAAAAAAGAAATTAAGAAATGGTCGGACCACATGCAAGGCATACCAGTGGGGGCAGAGACTGGGGTATGACCTCGAGAGTAGGTGGGGGTGTGAACCTGTGCAACAAAGTTAGGGCTAAGAAGAAGCTGGGTAAAATCTCTAGACATATTGAAATGAAATTAAATGAATGAAACTTATATAGCGCACGACTTACACTGGGGCATCTCAGCGCTTGCTTAGGGAACCTGTCCTGGTATTCCCCTGTGAGATAACCCTGGCAGGGTATCCACAAGGTGAAAGCCAGGCATCCCACCGCGAGGGGCCGTTGTGGGGATTAAGCAAGCTATTGCCCAGAGTCACAGAGTGTGAACCCGTGAGTCGAGAAGGCACCGGAGCGAGAATTAACGAGTCAGTGGAATTTATTGAGCCCAAGACCCGCCGAGGCGGGGAATTGAACCCTGGTCCAGGGCCGAACTCAAGCTCCAGGTCTGCCGCCTCTAACCCCTGAGCCACACTTCTCCACCATATTGTCTTCTGCGGGGTCATTGGGCGAAAAATTAAAATCTCCCAGAACTAAAACTGATGCATTGTTGATTACCAGAGTGGCTAGGAAGTCCTGGATAGCGGGGAAAAAACAGGGGCTAGGCTGGGGCGGGCAGTAAACTAAGACACACGTAATGGGGGCCAGGAAAGAAGCGAAACGCACAACCTGGCAATCCGCTGCCGGAATCGTAGGAGAAGGAAGCATCTGAAAGTGGAGTCCTTTGCGAGCGATCAAGGCAACCCCTCCACCCAGCTTGCCCTCCGGGCGGTCAGTGCGGAGTAAAAAGTAGGGGGCTGGTAGAGCCGCAAAGACACTTGGCAGGGAGTCTGAACGAAACCATGTTTCAGCCAGAAACAGGAGGTCCGGTTTATTAGAGTCCAAAAAATTAAATAACTCAAGTTGGTGCTTGACTGCAGACCTAGTGTTCAAAAAGAAGGCCGAGATGGTGGAAGGGGAAGTGGAGAAAGGGGGGAGGGGGAGGGAACCAAAGGAAAAGAGGACAGGGAAGGTAGGGAATCGGGGAGGGAGGACGAGGGCAAGGGTCGGGCTACGCCAAGTGCCTGGGCCCGTAGCAACGTCGCGGGCTGGAGTGGCCAAGAACCCTGAATGGAGCACAACTGTGAGGCAGAATAATTAAGTGTGCGGGCATGATGATGTGCCCCTAGCCCCGGCCAGCCGCGGACGGGCGCAGATGGGCTTAACTTAGGCGCAATTTTGGCGCGCCCGCTGCGCACGTCCGCTGCGCGTCCGGTTACCCATGTGCACTTTATGCGGAAGAGCCCCGGACAACTAGACCGCTAACTCTAGTCTCAGTGTCCTTCAGGCTCCCCCAAGATGGCGCCCGCTTTCCACCCGGAAGGCACAGAGAGCCGCGTGGGAAGAACCGCCCTCCACGCAACGGCAGAGGAGCCGCGATGAACCGGGCGAGTGCAGCCACACAGATGGTAAGCCCACAGCGTTCTAAGCATTAAAATACGACAGCAAATTATAAAATACTTGGCGCCTGCATCTAATCATGCAGAGCGCCAGAAACTGCAAATGCGAGTGAAGATAAAAGTTGTACACAGTAAATAACAAGCTGTAGCCCCTTGACCACGTAAGCCCCCAGTGGGAACCAGGAGCTGCCACAGACCTGGTAATCCTGGTAATCTTCTGTGGGAACCTTAGCATGACTATATTATACTTCCTTCGACTTTTTGGAGTTTTGTTTATGAGACTTTCTGGAGTGTCTTGCATATTGTTGCTCCCAATCTGACCTTTTATCTTATTGTTTTTTGGAACCTATTGGATTTGGATATCTACTGATTTTTGGGAACTTTATTCTTGCTCTATTTTTGTTCTGGGAAAAGAGGGGTGAGTATGAATGGAGCAACAATACATATGCAAGAACCGGTCTGCTCTGTCTGGTTAGATATTAATGAATGGTTCTTGTTTCGTCTAGGTGGTGTTGTTCTACTACTAGTGAGAGTAGCATCTGGCTAGTGTTTTCGGAAAAACATCTTGTTGGGGATACAATCTACAAGGTATAGTCAGGAATCTAGTGAGACCTAAATGAGCATAGTCAGGATTGTTGTATGGTATTAACGTTGTGCTTTTTATTACAGGTCTCCCTTCCACCGCTGACCCTACCATTTCCCTTTTTTCCCTCACTTGATCGCCTCTATAGTCTGTGAAATTGTAGTCGGAGTGTGGGGAAGTCAGGAGGTGGACCCCATTGAGCATCACCCTGATCCTGAGGAGCATATGAGGACGTTACACCTATAACCTTGATGTGCCTTGCTGCGGTAGGTTGGTTTAAAGTTCAAATTCATCTGAATGGATTGTTCTGAAAAATTGCAAAGCCAAACAAAACCATTTATTTAAAAAAAGCAAACAATGGCGGTTGTTCACTAAACGTTTTTTACTTTTTTATGTTTTTTACTTTGAAAAGAACTGCCTTTTGTGGACAATTTTCCATCAAGATAGAGGAGGTAATGACCCCCACCATCAAGATGGCTGGATAACCGCCTTCCAAACTCTAAATCAGGTCGCGATATACTAAGGCCCACAATTTCAGGAATCTTAAATTGCGACAAATAGTGATGCACAATTTGTTATTCCTTAAATGGAATGTACAAAAATAGATTTGTTACTGTTAGACCTGTCAGCCATAGGGTGGTCCTACCCCCAACGTTTTGCCTGCTTTGGTCAAATATTGCTGCTCTTTATATGTTGGTTTTAGGACCCTGGGCACTTTACCACTGCTAACCAGTGCAAAGTGCATGTGATGTCTCCCTAAACATGGTTTGATTGACATATCCACAATTGGCATATTTAATTTACTTATACTTTTCTAATAAAGTCCACTACATCTTCCCAGGGTCTGTTAATTAAATGCTACTAGTGAGCCTGCAGTACTGATTGGGCCACCTACTTAAGTAGCCCATTACAATATGTCTCAGGCCTGCCACCGCAGAGCCGGTGTGTGGAGTTTACACTGCCATGTCGACTTGGCATTTAAAACCCCTTGCCCAGCCTTAAACTTTCCTTTTATTGCATATTGGACACCCCTACGGTAGGCCCTGGGTAGCCTATAGGGCTCGGTGCTGTGTAATTAACAGGTAGGACATGTACTTTTAAGTTTTACACGTCCTCATAGTGAAAAGCTCCCAAATTAGTTTTTCACTACTGTGAGGCATATCCCTCCCTTAGGTTAACATCAGGGATTCCTTGTTACATCTAATAGGTAGAATACCCAATTGGAAGGAGGTAGAGCTGCCATGTTTAGTACATATGGAACTGTAATGATCCTGTTCTAGGGGGAATTTAAAAAAAATAAATAACACGACATGGTGAAATATTGATTATGATGGGAAGGATTTATTTTAGTTTTTTCTGTGTGCAGAATGTTAGAACTTGTTTAATTCATGTTTTAAAATGTATACGTTAAAATGTTTAGCTTGGAATGTTTCGGGTCTGAATAATAAGAATAAAAGACAACTCGTTTCTGAAGAGCTTAGACTATATGACCCACACTTGGTTTTTTATCCGAGACACATATTGCTCATAAAGATAGGAAGCTACCCAACCAACTCGGCTAAGATGTTCTAATCTATTCCATGCTACAGGTTTCAATTAGAGGAGTTGCTATCCTTAAAGACAGACGACTTCGAGTAGAAACTCTGAAAACTGCTTCTGATAAAGATGGCCGTTGGGCCATTGCGCAAGTTTCTATAGGAAACTATAAATATGTACTTTGTGTGATTTATGGGCCGAATTCTGATGATGATTATGTGTTTGAACCCCGGTTAAAGTTAATCAGAGCCTCAGCATCACAAAATGGATGCTGCCACCACAGACACAAGTCTGACCTCCTGCTGCTGGGAGTCCTTCCAGCGAGGGAGGCTTGGACAAAGGGTTTCCTGCCTTGGGAGGTGCGAGCACCACCCCAGACAGGATTTTGTGTATTGGGTAGGACAGGGCTGAATAGAATCAGACATGCCTGGCGCACACAAGGTGTCCTCGTGCATAAGCCAGTCCAAACCGGTGCTGGGGCTTTCAAGCCCCAGTCCTGGCGTGGAGCTGGACAAAGGAAAGGAGGTGTAACCGGCCCCCTTCCTGGTCCCACCCAGACCTAGCAGGTGATCCACCCCTCAGATTGGGAATAAGAGTGGGAGCAGTGCCATAGCACCTCAGATCATCCTGAAATCAACTTGAAACTAAGAAGACGCCTGGACTTCGACATTCTGCTGCACAGAAGACTGAAGAGCATCTCCCTTGTGGCCAAGGAGTGGCCACCCTGTGAACACAGGTACCATCCAGCAACTAGATGTCTGCTTTGCCGCCGCCTCCTGCTGGAGCCCGAGCCCAGAGCCCGACGAGACCCAGACTCCCAGACTTCTTACAGCCCGATCCACAGTCCCTGCAAAGAAGGGACCCATGGAGGCACCGAAAGACGTGGGACCGGACATCTTGAAAGACCCCCCGAGAAGCTGACTGCGCAGCACCCGAGGCACCCTCAATGCTGTGCTTTGGGCTTTACGAAGCCACACAACCAAGCAGCATTTGCACTGAAGATCAGCCCCCCAGCATCTCCACGATCTGCGCGGGGCCCTTTTGCACTTTGCCACTCGACGCGCCATCCCGGCCACTTGCCACGTGGCTCGCGGCCATCTTGGCAATGAAACCTACAATCTACACTGTGGTCTGGTTGCTCAAAACTTGCCCTCGCTCATGTAAAAAGGAGCACCCGCTCTGACCTTGCTGGTCCGAGTGATAAGCTTTCTTCACTTCCTGCGTGGCCTGCATTAGCCAAGGCCTGTTTGCTCCAATCAAGTTGCCGACACCGCCATCAGCTAGAGCCTTTGTGGGACAGCTCGTGACCAATGCCTGGACGTCCTCGATCTCTTCTTGTCCACGTGGCTGCCGAGAGAAGCTACACCTCATCGCCTGTTTGCACCCGACATCGCCTGGTACCATCCTGGTTCCACGGTAGTCACTGGCTAGTGACTTTGAACATTGTCCCCTCTGCTTTCAGGTCTTCACCACTTCAGATCCACCCTTGGATCCCCCGGAACTCTCCTCGACGACCTGACTGCAGCATCTTCATCTTCAGGCACCATCGACCTGCGTGACGAAACCCGACACTACTTCGCACCTGAGCACCTGCCTCCTGTGGGTGAGGTAACTCAGCAACGCCGGTGTTCCTACACTGGTACACACCTCTAGTGTCTAGGTCTAAGGTTTTGTCCTTCTAGGTCACTCGGAAGGTTCCTTAAACAGTAACGTTATAACTTTTACGCACCATTGACATTGCATTGGGGCATGCTTGTGCTTTAAGCGCTGCACCCGAGTCCCGCGGGCCTTTCCCGACTTCTTCACTGTTAGTCCGGAACAGCTCCAGCGATTCCCCAGGCCCTAGGCTTACTTCCTTTCCAATTAGTGACTCTTATACCACTATTTTAGTATATGGTTTAGGTGGCCGCTTTGACTCATCCATATTGTGCAGCTTTTGTATATTTAAACTGTGTTTTGTTTTAACGCTTATGCTTCTGAGCTCATAAAGAGTATAGGGGATATTTGTAGTAAATAAATATATATATATTTTCAATGTACATCTGTGTGGTGTCCTTTCATTTGGTTTTCAAGGGGATTGTGTATGGTAAAACAGATAGCTTCACATGCCTTTACAGAGTTTAGCCTAAGACTGCGTTGTCCACGCTACCTCTCGGATAGATGGTCTATAAGGTTGACTTACAGCCAATCATCATAAATGTTGCTTGGCATGGTACAAGGTGATCACTAGAACTAGTGAGCATCATATACCAGGCCAACTTCTCACATTGGTGAGCAGCGGGTGGGATTTGAGCTTGCTGTTGTTTTACCATTACAATCTTTGAGAGTATCATTTGAAAGATAATACAGGTACCTGCTAGGTACATATTAAACAAGACTAGTATACTTATGTTCTACTGAACTTAGTTGTTGTAGAGGATAGGGAGTAGCACACCGTGACTACAACTACTAGGTAGGTTTAGTAGGTAAACACCAGTGTGGGTAGATTGCAACATATCCACCCACACTAGAGCAATGTCTGGAGCAGAGGGGTCCACTGGACCTACCCCTGTTGAGAGTGACCCTCCAAAGGCACCATCCAAATTTGCTATGCTTAACTTTAAGGAATTAAGGCAGCTTTGTGCCTTAAGACGTTTTAAGACGGGTCCAACCCCTACTACAGACCACCTTAGAGAGCTTTTAGGCCAGTCTGAAGCTCTAAAGACCTCTAAAGCAGACCCCACAGGGAATGCTGATGAGGCTCTCCCACTGAAGATGACAATACTGACATCCCTGTCCCTGTAGTCCAGATAGATGAGGATGACCAAGTCACTGGAGATACTCAGCCTGATGAGGAGGAAGAAGAGGAGACAGAAGGGGAGAGTAGTGACTCTGATGATGGTAGACTTAGTCAGGTGCCAGCCAAATGGCTTAGCATGGCTAACTTAAGCCTATTTGGGACTGAGTCAGGGATAAGCCCACTCAGAACCCCAAGTGGACTTAACTAGGAGCCCAGGAGGAGGGGGAATCACTCAGGTGAATCTAATACCTCCCAAGCTTCTAGAGGCTCTCATGGTCACTCCAGAAGGGGGGTGACTAGCCCTCAGAGAAGGGAACATGAGGCCAACATGAGAGAGGCTGAGCTTAGGATCCAGAAGAGGGAACTAGAGGTTGCCCTGGCCCAAGAGAAACTTGCTAGAGCATGACAGCCTAGAGAGAGTGGGTTAGTACCCAGTGGTGGCAGCATTATCCCTAAGGATAAAGACAGGTCCTATGACAATACAAACCTGAGTAAGATTGTGCCCCCCTACAAAGCTGGGAATGATATCCACAAATGGATGACTGCACTTGAGAGAGCCTGCAGAGTACAGCAGATCCCTCAGGAGCAGTAGGCAGCAATCTTGTGGTTCTCCTTTGAAGGTAGAGGCCGAGACAGACTCCTCACAGTTAGTGATGGGGATTCTAGAAACTACCTGGTCCTGAAGAGTGCTCTGATTGATGGATTAGGCTTAACCACTGAACAGTACAGGTTAATGTTCAGAGAGACCCAGAAGACACAGACTCAGGACTGGTCTGAATTTGTTGAAAGTGCCACTAAGGCTCTGGAGGGCTGGTTGCTGGGAAGTAAGGTTACAGACTATAAAGGATTGTATAATTTAATTATGAGAGAGCAAATCTTAAGTAATTGTCAAAATCAGCTTCTACATCAGTACCTGGTGGACTCTGATCTGACCTCTCCACAAGAATTGGGTAAGAGAGCAGACAAATGGGTCAGAACCAGGATCAGGCCTAAGAACCAGAGTGGTGACCTGAAAAATCCAATGGAAAGGGTGGGCCCCACAAAACTTCCTCTACGGAGAAAAAGCCTTACTGCCATACCTGTAAACAGGTTGGACATTGGAAAACAGACAGCTGTTGTTCAAAGAATGGTAATAATGAAAATATACCTCCAAGTAAGGCTCCAACACCTCCTGTCACTGTTAGCAGTGGTTCCCCAGGTGGTGGGAGCACCCCCAAGAATTTGGGTGGGTTTACTTTCGGAGCTCAGGTGGATTCTGGCCTAACTAGGTCCCCTACCTCAGATACTCTTGTCTATGAAACTGGCATGGGTTTGCCAATTTCACTGTTTGCCCAAACACTTTGAGCAAGTACAGACAGGAGCCCCTCATCAATGGCTTGAAAGTTGAGGCCTTCAGAGACACAGGGGCTAGCATCACCATGGTGGCTGAATGTCTAGTCCCCTCAAGGCAACTTTTACCTGATGCCACATATCAGGTGACAAACATTGATGGAATAGAAACCAAACATCCCATGGCAGTAGTCAATCTTAGCTGGGGAGGTGTCACTGACCCAAAGAGAGTGGCAGTGTCAGCAAACTTGCCTGTGGATTGCCTACTTGGTAATGATTTGGAAATCTCAGCCTGGGCTGAGGTTGAACAGCAAACCCATTCTAAAATGGTAAATCTCCATGGAAAGGTTAGTGGGGCTGTGATGGCTACAGCCCCAATCCAGAATGTCCTTCCTGAAAAGGTTGGTAGGGCTGAGCAAACCTCAGCCCCATCTTTAGCTAACTTCCCTCTTGAAAAGCTTAGCAGGGCTGTGATGGTAACAGCCCATACCCAAACTGAGTCTCCTCAAGTTTCAAGTTTATTTATTATGTTTTGGAACTCCAAAGAGGTCCACATAAAAAGATACATAATACAAAGTACACGTTCAAATACAAAAGACATTTACAAATTGTACCAAAATACAAGACAATCAGCTCAACACAGTTAATAAAGACCCTCTAATAAATATCTAAAAAACTTTTAAAAAAGTTAAAAATGCTAAAACAGAACATTTCATTGGGGGGATTATATAAAGCATGTAAGAAGGAACAGCTCTGGAAAAATTGTGCCACATTGCAACCTGCATTTAGCTTCAGCTTTGTTGTGCTCTTCACTGCAAATTAATACTTTTCACATCACTTCAAATGCATTGAAAATACATGTGAGGATGTACATTTCTGCACAATTTCAGAAGGTCCCAAAGAGCTATCCAGGAATTCAATGCAATGGAACAGTGCAAACTACTGCTCAAGTCAAATACGTTTTGTTTTTAATAAGTAACATTTTACATCTGATATAGGACAATTAAATCCTTTATAATACCCCACTACTCCAGTAGAGACCAACAGAGACCTCAAGGCTCACGTAGCTTTATTTACACACAGCAGCTGTGTGTAAATAAAGCTCGCTGGCAAA
This sequence comes from Lissotriton vulgaris, assembly GCF_964263255.1. Lineage (NCBI taxonomy): Eukaryota > Metazoa > Chordata > Amphibia > Caudata > Salamandridae > Lissotriton > Lissotriton vulgaris. The sequence continues at coordinate 152,357,874 of NC_141698.1, read as the reverse complement.
GCGCTCAGCTTTGACACACACTCCCAGGCGCTAGAATGGCAGCAGTCAAGTTAGTCAAGCACCCTGCCTAATGTTGACACCTTTCCAAGAGAAGTTTACTAGTTTTAAGAGTCTCCAAATGCGTGGATATGATACCAAATAGAACTGAAAACAAAATATTATTTGTTTGTTTGTAACATACCATTTCTGTACTTATTTACTTTAAGTATTAGTCATGGATCAGTGCTAGAACACAAGCGACCCTTGACCCCACCAGGTAGGTTGCTCCGCACAGCACCGCCTGTGTCTCCCTGCCCCAGCTGCCGCCGCTGAGGAAGTTCGAGGCCCTCCACCACCCGCAGTCTACCACCTGCACCTCATCCCTGGTGGCCAGTGGTAGGCCGTAGGTAGGTTTGTTCATCCTCCGCTTTATTGCTTTTATTATATTGCCTGTATTTTCATTGTTGTGTCTGTGACTGCTGTTGTCTGTCTTCCCCCGCTGGCTGTAAGTGGTCCATGCCCCTTTGTCTTCCCTCTGTTCCCTTCGCTGTCCCCGTGCTCTCTCTGCCCGGTCTTTCCTTCTGTACCCCTCGCTGCCCCCATGTCTCTGCCCGGTTTTCTCTTTTGTTCCCCTCACTGCCCCGTGTCTCTGCCCGGTTTTCCCTTCTGTTCCCCTCGCTGCCCCCGTGCCTTTCTGCCCGTTCTGAGCTGCCCCTGTATTTCTGTGTTTTGTATTTTGCCTCTGTGCCTCTTGTTTTTCTGGTATTTCTGTGCCCTTCTGCCCTCTCTGCCACTCGTTTTCCCCTCATTTTCGTGCCCATTTTGCCTTCCATTCCACTCGTTTTTGTGCCCTTCTGCCTTCTGTGCCACTTGTTTTTCCCTTGTTTTTGTGCCCCATTTGCCTTCTGTTCCACTCGTTTTTTGTGTCCTTCTGACCTCTGTTCCACTCGTTCTTTTGTGCCCTTCTGCCCTCTGTGCCACTAATTTTTCCCTTGTTTCTGTGCCCCTTTTGCCTTCTGTTCCACTCGTTTTTTGTGCCCTTTTGCCTTCTGTGCCACTCATTTTTACCACGATTTTGTGCCCCTTTCTAAGTCTCCCTGAACCAACGTGCATGCGTTGTTCTGCAAGATTATAGTGGGCATAACAGCTCTTGAAGACAATATACAATAGAAGGGGGTTCCCCAGGGCAGATAAGCGATGTAGGCAGGAAGGGGGGGGGGGGAAATCAATAGAACAATTAGAAAAGAACACCCTGCCAAGGAAGATAATAAGTGGTCCTATACAGGATCCGATTCTGGTTAGAGGGGAGCAATACCAAATGAATATCAGAACCCAAGACAACAGATAGACAGCAGTCAATTCATCTTTTTATAGAAAATATATATTTTTTATTATTTGTTTTGATGCAATCAGTCAAATTTAAGAAACAATGAAAAAATAACAGGTTCTAGAATTAATAAAACCATCAATAAAGTTCATCATTTCATGTGGGGAAAAATTTTCTTCAGAGAATTCGGTGTTCCACTCACTCCAGGGAATTTCAAGGGGCTCAACAGACACTCACATCTTACAGGGGTCATTCATACTCATACATGTTCAACCACTTCACACGGGTAAATCTCGTTTCGCCTGCAACAAAAAGGTTGGAAATTATGGTTGCATGGACGGGGGTGCAACTTGGAGAGGACAAGTTAGGTGGAATACTGTTGCCGGTCTTGGTGGTAGCGCCAACGCGCGTTTAGGTGTGAGGCACCTTTGTCAGGGCTGGCAGAGATGGTGGGGGAGCGGAACACACAGGCTGAAAAGTTAAAACATATGTTTTTGAACATATCAAGTAATTCATAAAATTACGTACATATAGATTTAAAGTCATTGTTACTTGAGCATGTTTAGGTATTTTTCATAAATTTTCATACATATATATTTACGAAGATTATTCATGTACCATTTCTGAACATTTATAGTCTTCAAGTGTATAGGTACATCTAAGATGTAACGCTGAATAGTCTTGGTTTAGATAGCCATTGATCGCTCCCAGGATAACATCCCCCAGGGTCGGGGGAAAGGCCAAATCAGAGAAGTGGCCAAGGTGAAGACAAAGAACTTTTCTTTTTGGGCTACTCTCTTTCATTCACACTCTAGTTCAAACGCTCATTTAGTTCAGATCCTTGTTTTCCATTTATACAATTGTCACAGTCCAATGAAACCTTTTAGTGGGCGGACTAGGTAGACAGGTCTATTAGGGGAAACAGATTTTAAGATAGGGCTGTACAGTAATTCAGGTTTAAACCATTTTTTTTAGAAAAGAATGTAATATCACTTAGGAGGATACGTTTAGTACAATGCCTAATAGACATGGAAGGACATCTATATGGGGAAAGCGTGGATTTCTACCTTTCGCTAGCATGGGGCCAAAGGTCTGGAATATAATTTCATTCTAGAGGTTCCTGGTATCTGCGTATATCCGTTATTCGGAATGTTGGAGGATCACACTGGAAGAAATAGACAGGGAAGAAAAATATTGACATGATGTCTGCTGGGTCGGGGGTTTCAGCTATTATACTCAGATTACTAAGGATAAGGATTGCGGGAGATTTTATATAGAAGTGGATGAATCCAGATCACAGATAGATAGAGAGGATCCATGGTGTTTAAGGAGGATCATAAGACACCGAGACGGCCAGGGTTTATCTAAGGAAGATTCAATCCAGGGGCGAGGGTGGGTTTAGACACACTCACCTGATAGTGTTGCGGGCGTGAAGGCTACGTCTAACGCTCGGAAGTCGATCGGGAACGGGGTTCCGATCTGGATGCTTCCTATGGTGTAATTGTGCTGCGTGTGGATAAAAGGAGCATCAGTGAGGAAGGTCTGTCAAATGTTTACAGAGACGCAAAAAACGTGGTCAGGTATAGATATAAGATGTACATGCTAGGAAGGGCAAAAACGGTCCAGCTCGAAACATTGCGGCAAGCTCACCTGATAATTATTAAGCGCTGGAGGCCGCGTCTGGTTTAGAGAGAGGGAGGGGAACTGGAGACTAGGACCGTCTTCCGTTGTCTTTCGGCGAGCCCAGCACGCTCAGGTATATCTCTGAGTACAAAGGGCAACATATGTTAAAGGACAGATAAGTGCTGTGGGGATGACGGGAGGAGGGGGGGGCAAAGGGGGGGGTTTAGAGGCAAAGGATAGAGCGGGGGATCGCGGGGGGACCAAATGGACACAAGGTTTACCTCAGCAGATGTCGAATCGACGCGTTTCCAGACCGCGGGAATTGATCGTCTAGGATTCCTGTCAGGGTGACGTGGGACCCGGAACAGAGAGAATTCTCGATGTCCGATAGGTTATATACTGGTCCTGATGGCTAAATCATGGCCAGCTGGGTCGTGGCAGTGTAATGCGAGTAAAAGAGGGACTATGGTCTTAGGCCTTCGGTTTTGGGCGCCGTCTTGGAGTGGTGCTACTAGTGGACTACGGTCTTAGGTCTTGGGTTTTTGCCGCCATCTTGGAGTGGTGCTACTATTGAACAGGTATTGGGTTTCGAGGGTGGTGTGGGGCGGTTCACTGAGGGTAAGTATGTCAAAAGATAGAGTGAAGTGGCAAAGTTGGCACAGAGGGTTCGGGAGGATGACGTATATCGTTTGGGGGTGGGATGAATAAATGAGGAAATTTAGCTCTCTCGGATAGCCCGATTTAGACGACATCTTGGAGTGGGTGTAAACACGGGGGAAAACATGAATTTTATTATCTTAGAAGAAAACAATGTGGCATGTATCGCCATGCGTTTCAAAGACAGGAGTGGGTCCCAAACCAGGGATAAAAATAAATCACAAATCTAGGTGATGAACAGGTAGTGGACATTATAGGAAAGTGTTTTGCCATGGGTATTCTTCGTTAAGACCATTGATTACAGAGTTAGTTATGAAGATCCAAAAAACGTCCCTTTTTTTGCGAAGGTTAGCAGGGTCAGTTCCATGTCTTGCTTTTATTTTTTCCAGTATGAACCAGCGGAGATCATTTTCCGTGTGTCCTTTTTCCATCCAATGGGAGACAATGGGGGCGGAGATCTTCAAGTTGGAAGTTCGACTTGTGTTCTCCAATTCTGACCCGGCATTCACGTCCAGTTTCCCCCACATATGGGAGGTTGCACGGGCACAGAATTGCATAAACCACATTACTGGTTCTGCAGTTGGTAAGTGTCTCATTTCGGGCCTCTGAGATGGTGCGCTCCGTGGTGGTTATAGAGTCGCCAATTATGGCATGAGGACATGCATGGCACGAACCACATCTATGGTTTCCAAAGACTGGTTTCAGGCTGGTTATGGCACTTTGGGTACCGGTGGAGGTCTCGGCTATTTTACTTCGGACGAGGTGGTTCTTAAGGTTTTTATTCCTTTTGAACGCAAAGATCTGTCTTCAAGTTCAAGTTCAGGAATTTATATAGCGCACTATTCACCCAGAGGGTCTCAAGGCGCTTGGGGGGGAGGATTATTATTTATCGAATAGCCAGGTTTTAAGTTCTTTTCTGAAGGAGATGTGGTTCTGTGTAAGGCAGAGGTGAGTGGGGAGTGAGTTCCAGGTCTTGGCCGCCAAGTAGGAGAAGGATCTACCTCCCATCGTGGATCTTTGGATACGCGGAACTGCAGCAAGGCCTTGATTGGAGGATCTTAGTTGGCGGGTGGGTGTGTAGAAGGATAGTCGAGTGTTGAGGCATTCGGGCCCTAGTTTGTAGAGGGCCTTGTGTGCGTGGGTGAAGAGATGGAATGTTATTCTTTTGTTGACGGGAAGCCAGTGGAGGTCTTTCAGGTGGCCGGTAATGTGATCTTGGCGAGGGATGTCCAAAATGAGTCTCGCTGATGCATTTTGGATGCGTTGGAGTTTTTTCTGTAATTTGGCTGTAATTCCGGCGTAGAGGGTGTTTCCGTAGTCTAGATGACTCGTAACCAGTGCGTGGGTGACAGTCTTTCTTGTTTCGGCGGGGATCCAATGGAAGATTTTTTTGAGCATACGAAGTACGTTGAAGCAGGAGGATGAGACGGCGCTGCTTGTTTGGTCATCGAGAGTGAGGAGTCCAGGATCAAGCCCAGGTTACGTGCGTGGTCCGTAGGTATGGGTGCTGAGCCCAGATCCGCAGGCCACCATGAGTCGTCCCAAGCAGAGGGGGATGAACCTAGGATGAGCACTTCCGTTTTGTCTGAGTTAAGTTTTAGGCGGCTGTTTTTCATCCATACGGCTACTTCTTTCATTCCTTCGTGTAGGTTGGTTTTGGCGGTGTTTGGGTCTTTGGTGAGGGAGAGGATCAGCTGGGTGTCGTCAGCGTAGGAGATGATGTTGAGGTTGTGTTGTCGCGCGATGGATGCGAGGGGACTCATGTAAATGTTGAAGAGGGTGGGACTGAGTGATTAACCTTGTGGTACACCGCAGATGACTTCGGTGGCTTCTGATTTGAACGGGGGAAGTCGGACTCTCTGAGTTCTCCCAGCTAGGAACGAGATGATCCAGTCCAAGGTTTTTTCTTTTATGCCGATGTTGCTGAGGCGTTGTATGAGGGTGCTGTGACAGACAGTGTCGAAGGCGGCGGAGAGGTCGAGTAGAATGAGGGCCACTGTTTCTCCGTTGTCCAGTAGTGTTCGGATGTCGTCTGTTGCTGCGATGAGGGCGGTTTCGGTGCAGTGTTTGGCTCGAAAGCCGGACTGTGAGGGATCGAGGGAGTTGTTGGATTCAAGGAAGGCGGCGAGCTGGCTATTGACGGCTTTCTCAATGACTTTGGCCGGGAATGGGAGGAGGGATATGGGGCAGTAGTTTTTAAGTTCAGAGGGGTCTGCAGTGGGTTTCTTCAGGAGGGCGCTGACTTCATCATGTTTCCAGCTTTCTGGGAAGGTAGCAGAATTGAAAGAGCAGTTGATGATATCACGGAGATGGGGTGCGATGATGGAGTCAGCTTTGTTGAAGATGTGGTGGGGGCATGGGTCGGTTGGCGAGCCAGAGTGGATGGAGTTCATTAGGCGGATGGTGTCTTCAGTGGTGATTGGGTTCCAGGCGCTGAGGTAGTTAGATGACGGTTTGGGTTCTGAGGGTGGTGGAGAGGATTGTTCGTTGGAGCTGTTTTTGAAACTGTTATGTATGTCTGCAATTTTGTTGTAGAAGAAGGAGGATAACGAATCGCAGAGGTCTTGGGAGGGAGTGATGTCGTTTGAGGCTGCGGTGGGGTTGGTGAATTCTTTGACGATGTTGAATAGTTCCTTCCTGTTATGGGCGTTGTTGTCGAGTCGGTTCTTGAATGCTTATTTCTTGGTGGACCGAATCAGCTGGTGGTGTTTGCGGGTGGCTGCCTTGAAGGTGGTCATGTTGTCGGTGGTTGGTTTTTTTTTCCATGTTTTCTCGAGGGTGCGGCATAGCTTCTTGGATTTCTTAAGGTCATCGTTGAACCAGGGGGCCTTTTTGCTGTCTTGTTTGGTGTGATGATTTTTCAAGGGTGCTAATTCGTCAGCGCTGTGAGTGATCCATTGTTTGAGATTGATGGCCGCTTGGTTTGGGTCCGAAGAGAGGGCGGGTGGGTTTAGGTTGAGCGATGTGAGGCGTTGGTCGGTGGTGATTTTGTTCCATTTTCTTTGGGGAATAGGTTGTGGAGGGTTGTGGGTCGAGGTGGTTTTGTAGCTGAAGTGAACACAACTGTGGTCCGTCCAATGGAGAGCTGTGGTGTGATCAAAGGAGATGTGTTTGCTGGAGGTGAAGATTGGGTCGAGCGTATGTCCGGCTAAATGGGTGGGGGTGTTAACAAGTTGTTTGAGGCCGAGATTGGCCAGGTTGTCAAGAAGGGTGGTGGTGTTGCTGTTGTTTTTCTTTTCCAGGTGGAAGTTGAGGTCTCCTAGTAGAATGTAGTTCTCAGAGGTGAGAGCATGTGGACTGATGAAGTCAGTGATGTCTTCGTTGAATTGTTTACGGGTTCCTGGAGGTCTGTAGATGAGGGTGCCTCTGAGTGTGGTCCTAGGGTCGGTGTGGATCTGGAAGTGGAGGTGTTCGGTGGTTGTAAAGATATCTTCGGAGCTGGTCGTGATTTTGATGGTGTTCTTATGGACGATGGCAATGCCTCCTCCTGTTTGGACGGTGCGGTCTTTTCGGATGATCTTGTAGTTGTCCGGGATGGCTATGGCGATGTCGGGTGTTGATGATGCGTTCATCCATGTTTCAGTAAGGAAGGCGACGTCTGGTGATGTAGTGTCGAGTAGGTCCCAGAGTACAGTGGCATGTTTGTGGATCGAACAGGTGTTCAGCAGGATGCACTTCAGGTGGTTAGAGTCGGAGCTCTTTATGGGGTTAGTGGATGTGGTATGGGTCTTGATGCTGGTGAATTTGCAGGAGTGGCAGGTGAAGGGACCGTGGGTACGTCCCGGGGAGCTTCGTAGCATTGCGGTGTGCGTCCGGGATTAAGGTCTAGAAGGGTGGCGGCGTCAAGCGTTATGCGGGTGGAGTGGGGTTTGCGTGGACCAGGGGGTCTGGCGCTGGGCGGGGTCCAGCCGCAGACGGGCGTAGACGGGCTTACCTTTGGCGCACCTTCGGCGCGCATGGGGCGCGACCGCTGCGCGCGAACGCTGCACGTAGAATCATCTGTCATATATGGATAGTGGAGGGGGAGGGGCGAGGTGGGGTCAGCTGGGTGGCGGGAGCGGGGTGTAGAGAGGGGCTGGGAGGCAGAACAACAAAATGGTGGCAGCAGAAAGCGAAGACGAAAACAACACAAGCAGGGCTTTGCTAATGTACACAGTGCTAGCTTTGCAGTCAGCGCTACGAGCAATTTGATTACAGATCACAGTATGCAGAGTGGGCAGCCAGGAGGAGTGAAGCGCTACGATCTTAGCAGAGTCAAATCACCAATTTAGATCACAAGCAGAGTCAGCGCTACAAGCAATTTAATCACAGATCACAATATGCAGAGTGGGCAGCCAGGAGCAGTGAAGCGCTGCGATCTTAGCAGAGTACAATCACCAATTTAAATCACAAGCAGAGTCAGCGCTACGATACCAATGCCAGGGGAGCGACCGCTTCTGAGCCAGCCAGGACGGTCACAGCGCAGGGTTAGGCGGGTCCTTCCTGTACTATCCGTTGGAGGTGGGGTCAGCTGGGAGGCGGGAGCGGGGTGTAGAGAGGGGCTGAGAGGCAGAACAACAAAATGGTGGCAGCAGAAAGCGAAGACGAAAACAACACAAGCAGGGCTTTGCTAATGTACACAATGCTAGCTTTGCAGTCAGCGCTACGAGCAATTTGATTACAGATCACAGTATGCAGAGTGGGCAGCCAGGAGTAGTGAAGCGCTACGATCTTAGCAGAGTACAATCACCAATTTAGATCACAAGCAGAGTCAGCGCTACGAGCAATTTAATCACAGATCACAATATGCAGAGTGGGCAGCCAGGAGCAGTGAAGCGCTGCAAACTTAGCAGAGTACAATCACCAATTTAAATCACAAGCAGAGTCAGCGCTACGATACCAATGCCAGGGGAGCGACCGCTTCTGAGCCAGCCAGGACGGTCACAGCGCAGGGTTAGGCGGGTCCTTCCTGTACTATCCGTGGGAGGTGTGGTCAGCTGGGAGGCGGGAGCGGGGTGTAGAGAGGGGCTGGGAGGCAGAACAACAAAATGGTGGCAGCAGAAAGCGAAGACGAAAACAACACAAGCAGGGCTTTGCTAATGTACACAATGCTAGCTTTGCAGTCAGCGCTACGAGCAATTTGATTACCGATCACAGTATGCAGAGTGGGCAGCCAGGAGCAGTGAAGCGCTACGATCTTAGCAGAGTACAATCACCAATTTAGATCACAAGCAAAGTCAGCGCTACGAGCAATTTAATCACAGATCACAATATGCAGAGTGGGCAGGTAGGAGCAGTGAAGCGCTGCGATCTTAGCAGAGTACAATCACCAATTTAAATCACAAGCAGAGTCAGCGCTATGATACCAATGGCAGGGGAGCGACCGCTTCTGAGCCAGCCTGGACGGTCACAGCGCAGGGTTAGGCGGGTCCTTCCTGTACTATCCGTGGGAGGTGGGGGTAGCTGGGAGGCGGGAGCGGGGTGTAGAGAGGGTCTGGGAGGCAGAACAACAAAATGGTGGCAGCAGAAAGCGAAGACGAAAACAACACAAGCAGGGCTTTGCTAATGTACACAATGCTAGCTTTGCAGTCAGCGCTATGAGCAATTTGATTACAGATCACAGTATGCAGAGTGGGCAGCCAGGAGCAGTGAAGCGCTACGATCTTAGCAGAGTACAATCACCAATTTAGATCACAAGCAGAGTCAGCGCTACGAGCAATTCAATCACAGATCACAATAGGCAGAGTGGGCAGCCAGGAGAAGTGAAGCGCTGCGATCTTAGCAGAGTACAATCACCAATTTAAATCACAAGCAGAGTCAGCGCTACTATACCAATGCCAGGGGAGCGACCGCTTCTAAGCCAGCCAGGACGGTAACAGCGCAGGGTTAGGTGGGTCCTTCCTGTACTATCCGTGGGAGGTGGGGTCAGCTGGGAGGCGGGAGCGGGATGTAGAGAGGGGCTGGGAGGCAGAACAACAAAATGGTGGAAGCAGAAAGCGAAGACGAAAACAACACAAGCAGGGCTTTGCTAATGTACACAATGCTAGCTTTGCAGTCAGCGCTACGAGCAATTTGATTACAGATCACAGTATGAAGAGTGGGCAGCCAGGAGCAGTGAAGCGCTACGATCTTAGCAGAGTCAAATCACCAATTTAGATCACAAGCAGAGTCAGCGCTACGAGCAATTTAATCACAGATCACAATATGCAGAGTGGGCAGCCAGGAGAAGTGAAGCGCTGCGATCTTAGCAGAGTACAATCACCAATTTAAATCACAAGCAGAGTCAGCGCTACGATACCAATGCCAGGGGAGCGACCGCTTCTGAGTCAGCCAGGACGGTCACAGCGCAGGGTTAGGCGGGTCCTTCCTGTACTATCCGTGGGAGGTGGGGTCAGCTGGGAGGCGGGAGCGGGGTGTAGAGAGGGGCTGGGAGGCAGAACAACAAAATGGTGGCAGCAGAAAGCGAAGACGAAAACAACACAAGCAGGGCTTTGCTAATGTACACAATGCTAGCTTTGCAGTCAGCGCTATGAGCAATTTGATTACAGATCACAGTATGCAGAGTGGGCAGCCAGGAGCAGTGAAGCGCTATGATCTTAGCAGAGTACAATTACCGCTTTCGATCACAAGCAGAGTCAGCGCTACGAGCAATTTAATCACAGATCACAATAGGCAGAGTGGGCAGCCAGGAGCAGTGAAGTGCTGCGAACTTAGCAGAGTACAATCACCAATTTAAATCACAAGCAGAGTCAGCGCTACAATACCAATGCCAGGGGAGCGACCACTTCTGAGCCAGCCAGGAGGGTCACAGCGCAGGGTTAGGCGGGTCCTTCCTGTACTATCGGTGGGAGGTGGGGTCAGCTGGGAGGCGGGAGCGGGGTGTAGAGAGGGGCTGGGAGGCAGAACAACAAAATGGTGGCAGCAGAAAGCGAAGACGAAAACAACACAAGCAGGGCTTTGCTAATGTACACAATGCTAGCTTTGCAGTCAGCGCTACGAGCAATTGGATTACAGATCACAGTATGCAGAGTGGGCAGCCAGGAGCAGTGAAGCGCTGCGATCCTAGCAGAGTACAATCACCAATTTAAATCACAAGCAGAGTCAGCGCTACGATACCAATGCCAGGGGAGCGACCGCTTCTGAGTCAGCCAGGACGGTCACAGCGCAGGGAGTGACCACTGTGCCTTCTACGAGGCCGGGTCACCCCTCCTGCTGCCACACGCCTTCCTGTCTGCCTGCCTGCCTGCCTGAGCGACCCAGCCGCCGCTGAGCCGCCCGTCATCGCCGATTCCCGCCGCTGCCTACCTGCTGCCCCGCCCACCTCCAGCCCATTGGCCGCCCCGCTCCCGCCTCCCAGCTGACCCGCCCTCCCGGCTACAGATTTATGACACCCCCAGAGCGACCGCGCAGCGGACGCGCGCAGCGGGAGCGCCGACTGAGCGCCGAAGGTGCGCCAAAGGTAAGCCCGTCTGCGCCTGGACCGCGCCCAGCGCCAGGACCCCTGGCCCCCGCAGACCCCAGCCCACTCGCCGGACGTACGATGCCGCCACCCTCAACGCACTCAACGCCGGCAGAGTCCCGGGCTGCTACCGAGCCACCCCGAGACGCACCCACGGACCCTTCTGCTGCAACTCCTGCAAGTTCACCTGTCTCCGGACCTGCACTACACCTACACCAACCAAGACGAGCAACAGCAGCAGCCACCTGAAATGCATCCTGCTCAACACCCGCTCCGTCCACAGGCACGCCATCGAGATCTGGAACCTGCTCGACACCACAGCCCCAGACGTCGCCTTCTTCACGGAAACATGGATGAACGCCTCCTCAGCGCCTGACATCGCCATCGCCATCCCAGACGGCTACAAGATCATCCGAAGGGACCGCATCAACCACACCGGAGGAGGCCTCGCCATCGTCCACAGGAACACCATCCGCATCACGACTAACACCGATGACACCCTCGCAACCGCCGAGCAGCTGCACTTCCAAGTCCACATCAACCCCATGACCACCCTCAGAGGCACCCTCATCTACAGACCCCCTGGACAACGCACACAATTCAGCGAAGACATCGCCGACTTCATCAGCCCACACGCCCTCTGCTTTGCTGACTACATCCTCCTAGGGGACCTCAACTTCCACCTGGAGAACAACAACGACCGCAACACCACCACCCTGCTGGACAACCTCGCCAACCTGGGACTCAAGCAACTGGTGACCACCCCCACCCACTACGTCGGACACACACTCGACCCCGTCTTCTCATCCAGCAAGGACATCGCCTTCAGCCATGCCACCGGACTCCACTGGACGGACCACAGCTGCGTCCACTTCAGCTTCGCAAGGACCACGATCCACCACCACCAGCAACAGGCTGCACGCAGGAACTGGAACAAGATCACAGCCGACCAGCTCGCGTCCTCCCTGAGCATGAACCCTCCCACCAGCACAACGAACCCTAGCCAGGCGGCCACCAACCTCACGAAGTGGATCAGCGACTGCGCAGACGAGCTCGCCCCCTTGAGGACCCCACCCAGCAGACCCGGTAGCAAGAAAGCCCCATGGTTCACCGATGAACTCAAGAGCTCCAAGAAGAACTGCCGAGCCCTCGAGAGAACCTGGCGCAGAGACCCAACACCGGACAACATGACGGCCCTCAAGCTCGCCACCCGAAAACACCACCAACTCATCCGTGCCACCAAGAAAACTGCATTCAAAGAACGACTGGATAACAACGCCCACAACAGCAAGGAACTCTTCAACATCGTCAAAGAGCTCTCCAACCCCAAAGCCGGAAACAACGAAATCACCCCTTCGCAAGACCTCTGCAACTCCCTCGCCTCCTACTTCCACAACAAGATCGCGGACATACACAACAGCTTCAGCACTCAACCGACGATCACCACGACCGAACCACCGCCCCCCACCACCACCCTCCGCGCCTGGACTCCGATCAGCACCGAAGACACCGTCCGCACGATGAACTCCATCCACTCCGGATCTCCGACCGACCCCTGCCCTCTCCACGTCTTCAACAAGGCCGACGCTATCATCGCACCCCACCTGCGGGACATCATCAACACCTCCTTCGACACTGCTACCTTCCCGGAGAGCTGGAAGCACGCCGAACTCAGCGCTCTACTCAAGAAGCCATCGGCTGACCCCACCGACCTCAAAAACTACCGCCCTATCTCGCTGCTCCCGTTTCCTGCAAAAGTCATCGAGAAGACCGTCAACAAGCAGCTGGCCACCTTCCTCGAGACGAACGGATCCCTCGACCCCTCTCAGTCTGGCTTCCAGGCCAACCACAGCACCGAGACCGCCCTGATCGCAGTCACCGATGACATCCGAGCGCTGCTCGACAACGGAGAAACAGCGGCCCTCATCCTCCTCGACCTCTC